>NC_092386.1:29069335-29378758 GCF_030028105.1 Mobula birostris
GAGCACTTTGATGAGGCTAGAAGAAGCCTGATAGTAATGAACAGCATGTTAATAAACCCTTGTGAATTATCAAGAGTTCAGCCCTAAACTTGCATTGTGCAATGCCCAGATCTTTTCCAGTGCATATGTGGTGGGCAGCTTACAGAATGATCCAGCGCCTGATGGCCAAAGTCCCTTGTATTAACACCAGCAGAAGCCGACCAGAATGATGTGCTGGAGTAAAAGCTGGAACCAGCACTGCAAGCACAGATGACTTCCCTGCAAGCTGTGACTGTTTGGCTGTGGTTACCAGTTCACTTCTCCGTGGATTGTCAGCTTGTCGTGGTGGAGAAGCTTGTGTGGTACTGAGATCCAGAGAGTAATGCCGTCTGGAGCTATGCTCCTGGTAGGGTCACCCATGGCGGTAAGGTCAAGGGTGAGGTCCCTGACAAAGAACAATCCAACCAAGACCTCAATGGTGGAACAGGCGGACGAAGTTACTTCAAACTCAATGGCTGTGAAGGCGGATGAAGGCTGCAACAAATCCATCAGCTACACTCGTCGTGGTTTCCATGCCATTGGAATCAGTTGGTTGATTTGTGAAGTATCGTGTGCTTCTTGGAGTGCAACGTCAAGTACACATTAAACAAATACACGCACAGGCGTCTTTGCTCTGTGGGCCACTTCTTCAGAACGAAGACCATCATCCTCGATCTCGAGGGATAGCCATGACCAGTGTTCAAAAGGACTTTGGGGGAGTGACATCTTTTCAACACAGGAGAACCCCAGCAATGACAGCAGCTTATTGGACATGAATCAGCTGTCATCCCTCAGGCTGGTATGTTGTTTGATCTCGCCATTTCTATTTCACCAATACCCTTGATGTTGCAATCAACAGTCAGCACAGATCCCTGTTGCTCGCTATGGAGTGTTGTCATCCAAATCTTGATATACCAAGAGTTTTGAAGTTGTCTTCAAAGATCATTCACCATCACCTCTGGAAAGCCGGGAAATCGATGGAATCGAAGGAATACTTGCTGCAGACATTGGAAAAAAATTAGCTTTTTTGTCAAATGTACATCGAAACTTTGAAATGTGCTGTTCGCGTCAACAACCTACACATTCCAAATATACGCTGGGGGTAACCTGTCAGTGTTGTCAAGTTCCTGGCGCTAACATTGCATGTCCACAATTTACTAACGCTAACCCGTAGGTCTTTGGAATGTGGGAGGAAAGCCATGCGATCATGGGAAGAATGTACAAGCCCCTTACAGACAGCGATGAGAACTGAGCACCGATCACTGGTTGTTCACACTGTAATAGCGTTGTATAGGGATACCCGCACATGCAAAGTCACATGGATGACAGGTATTGGGGGAATGGGTGTCATATGTATGACATTTGACTTAGTTTGAGAAGTCCACAGTCTTTGATGTCATGTGGGCTTTTATCATATATTGTGTTCAGGTAGATAGTCACAGAAGAAATGTAAAAGGGAATTTAGAAGTACAGAACCATAAGAGCAGGAGCAGGTCTTCCTCCCAGCAGATGACGGAGGTTGGCCTGACCTTGCTTCTGGAGTGTGGACAACAGATATTGAACAGTTTTCCATACATTCTGTACACTAGTTCCATTCAAGTGGAAACTTTGTTGGGGATGAAGTGTGACATTTTAGCAAGGATGGTTGAGATGACGGTAGGAAGAACAAGGCAGGAAGGAACAGAGATAGAGTCAATGGAGGAGAGGCCAGATTGAGTGATTAACTGGGTTTTGTTCAAAAACCTGCCGTGGTCTTGGGCAGTGCAATTGTACACTAGGCTATTGTTGGATTGGAGTATGCATCATACATTCAGAAAAAGCATATGTAGTTCTTCAGGCACTTGAAAACCTAAGCACAAAAGAATTATGGTCAAAAGAATAGCCGGTTGGTGAAAAAAAGCATGTGTCCAGCAATTTCAATAGTTCAATATTTCCATTTAATATCAGAGAAATGTATGCAATATGTATCCTGAAATTCCTGTTCTTCACAGACATCCATGACAACAGAAGAGTGCCTCAAAGAATGAGTGACAGTAAAAACATTAGAACCCCAAAGCCCCCTTTTCCCCCTCTCATGCACAAGCAGCAGCAAAGGAACAACCTCTCCCACTCCCACCCACTTCTGCAAAAAAAAGCATCAGCACCCTCCACTCACCAAGCAAGCAGTAGCAAAACCCCCAATGAAGACCATGATCTGTAGTACAACAAAAACTAATCATTCACCTGACAACTTGACATATCACATGCTCTCTCCGTCCCTAATGAAGGGAAAAAGAGCTGTTTCCCTTTCACAGCGAGAGGGGAGACATAACAAAACAACTCACTGATTTGCGATGATAAAGCCTGTTGTGTTGCTTTTCTCCCCCAAGTTTTCTGTCCCGAGAATCGCCAACTAGCTCTCTTCCACCAACAAGAGAGAGATAGAGAGAAATAGAGAGATTCACCAAGCACAGAGCCTCCGCTAGCTGCTTTGTTGCTTCCAATATTCCGTTTTCTCCCGCGACCCTTCAGTTGGTAGCACTGGCTTAGAATCGGCCCATTCACAGGGCCACAGAACCTAAGAACCACAAAAACATGTTTGTCTACTTGGCTGTGTCCTGAGGATTTTGAGAAGTAAAACATAAAAAAAACATAGTAGCTGGCCATGAGCTCCTAGGTGTGGGTTCCACCATCGCAAAGAACTGAAGTCTGAGTGTAACTCCAGCTCAGGGTCTTCAACAGAACCCCATCCACCCTGAAAATGAAAAAGAGAGACATCAAAGGTAAAAATTAAGCTGTTTCTGCAGATGAGCCCAAAGGAGTTGCTGTTGAGCACCATTGTAACTCTGCCCACAATTTGCTGATAATTATGACATGGGGAGAATTTTAATAGAAACTTGAGGACAACATTTTTTCACGAAGGGTGGTATTTTTGTGTAATGAGCTGTCAGAGGAGGTACAATGACAATTTTTAAAATATACTTGGACAGGCACATGGATTGGAAAGGCTTAGAAGGTTGTGGGCCAGTGCTGGCAAAGGGGACTAGTTTTTAAGAGGTGTTGTGTCTATGTAACTACATAACAATGAAATAAAAGCACCCACATGGGAGATGGCTTTAACTGGTGCATTCACATTGCAATGAGAGAGAGATCAATACACATACTTAGACAACAGGCCATACATAGTGCTGAGGGGAGTCATTGCTCTAAAAAAAATAGATCCATACATTACACTTCCTCCCCCTTTAGATTAATGTAATATAAAACTGTATATGTACAAAACATTCAAGTTCCCTTTTACAAACCATATTCAAATAAACATGCTTTCACAGTAACAGTCCATAACTAACTTCATAATACCAAAGATTCAATCTTTAGGGTGGTGCTCTGTTTCTTTCAGGGTAGTACCTCCGGACCTGTGGAGTGGTATCAGGTTTGGTAGGTGTCTTGTTGAAGACAACGTTTTTGGTTTCCCGTGTCACATTGCTGTTAGTGACATGATCATCACTTAGAGGTACGCAAGTCCGGTGACTGTAATGTATTCACCTTGCTGGATACCATCGACCCAGGTGTGTTCTTCAGTTGAACATCCAGTATCTGGCCTATATGACGTCTCCATGTATGACCCCAACACCCACTGTGTACATCAGTGGTCTAGATCTTGAAGCTGTCCCATCGGGTACCCACTTGTCTTCTCGGTAATCATGCACTAGGACCACCTGACCAACCTCGAATCTCCTTGCTACTTCACTTGGGAACTGGCTGAACTGTTTATTCTGTACTTTGTTCCGTAGGTGTTGTTTCCAGGAGATCTATTCGAGATCTCAGATTTCTGTTCATGAACAACATTTCAAGTGTTTGACTTGTCATTGCATGAACAGAGTTCTGATACACACAAAGGAAGTTGTCCACTTTGTGCTAAGGCAAAATATCCTCCTTGTCCATAGTTGTAATGGGTTCTTGAATGTTTGGATAAATCTTTCAGTTAACCCATTTGTTGCTGGGTGGTGGGCAGCTGAATTGAAAAGTATGATGCCATTTTTCTCAACGAACAATCAGAATTCTTCTGACGTGTATGGTTGTCACTCACAATTTGTTCAGATAAGCCATCTCTGACGAAGCTAGTCCTGAGAATGGAGGCAGTCTTTGCTAAGGTGGTTGACTTCATTGGTATAACCTCCGGCCAATTCAAATGAGCATCCACAGCAATCAGAAGCATGGAGTCCATGAATGGCCGAGCAAAATCAGTATGTACTCTTTGCTATGGTGATGATGGCCACTCCCACGGGTGTAATGGTGCCTGTGCAGAAATATTTTGAGCTTTTGGAAACCTGAACAGCTTTTGGCCAAGTCTTCAATCTGTTTATCTATTCCCAGCCACCACGTAGCTCCAGGAGAGACTCTTCATCTTGACTGTACCCAGGTGTCCTTCATGCAGAATCTCTAGCACTCTGGTAGGCAACTTAGAGTGAACCATGACATGAGAGCCACACATCAGCGTTCTTTGATACACTGACAGTTGGTCTTGTTTCAATGAGAACTCTGGAAGCATAGGGTTACCATGATCTTGTATGGTGATGTCATAGACTTTTGACAATGTTGGGTCATTCCTTGTTTTTTGTTGCGTTTCCAAATTTGTTGCCGGCAACTAGTCCACCAATGCCGCGTGGAACACTTCTGCTGGGTCACAGTATGAAGACATTTCTTCTCTAGTTGCCAATAGTGGAAGACATGGCAAGCCATCAATGTTGCTGTGTTGTTTGGTAACCTTGAACTCTATGTCATTAGAGTGGGCTCCTGGGTAGCAGACATCAGTGGAATTCCCTTCCTGGGATTGAAAGTGGACACTAGAGACTTGTGATCTGTTACTGGGTTAAAATTTTGTCCATAGAGGTAATGGTGGAAGTCCTTTTATTCCCCATTATTAGTTTAAGGGCCTCTCAGTCGATCTGTGCCTAGTTGCGTTCTGCGCTCGTCGGTGATCTCGAAGCAAATGCAATTGGATATTCAGATCCATCTTTCAAGGTGTGTGACAAAATGGCTCCAATGCCATAAGAGGATGCATCGTACGCCAGTCTGATGGGCAGGGATGGGTCATAATGGGTGAGCAGTTCATCGGATGTTATTAGTCTCTTTCCTTGAATGCTCTTTCACAACTTTCTGACAACTACCACTTTGTCCCTGTTTACAACAATGACTATAAGGCCCATGTACGATCTGAGTTGTGACTACATTTTCTGGTTTGGGCTCACATTTCTCTCTCTTTGTGTGCAGACGATACTCACTCAGCCTGCTAAGCACGTTATCAAGGTTCTGGAGCTGTTCTTCATCATTTTTGCCAGTACCAATGATATAATTAAGGTAAAATTGTGTTTCTGGGATATCTTGGAGCACTTGGTCCATTACTGTTTGTCAAATTGCTGGAGCTGCTGCGATGCCAAAGATGAGAATTTATACTGGAACAGTCCTTTGTGAGTGTTAATTATGAGGAACTTCCTGTTTGACTCCTGAATCTCCATTTGCAGATAGGCTTGTGACAAGTTAATCTTTGAAAACCTCTCCCCACCTGCCAAAGTTACAAATATGTCTTCTATTCATGGCAGGAGATTCTGCACAGTATACAGCACTGGGTTGATACTCACCTTGAAATCCCCAAATATGCCAATAGCTCCAGCTTGATCATCGGGACAATGCACATGGCCCGATTGCACCACTCAATTTTGGAGAGAGTTCCAGATGCCTCCAAGCTCTGAAGTTCAGCAACCACTTTAGGACATAGTGCTTAAGGCACTGGACATTCTTTATTGAATCTTGGTGTTGCTGTTTCATCCTGCTCAATTCTGGTCTTCATGCTTTTGAGTTTACCAATCCCCTTCTCATTAGCATGAAGCAACTGTGACAGTCTCTAGTTAGTGCTACTCTTAGGGCTGCAGTTGCCTGTTAATGACACATTGAGAGTTTTGATTGTGTGGCAGTCTAGATGGAATTTTCTCAACCATTCACATCTATTTTTCAATGCATAAAGCCCTAACTGTTGTGTTTGGCTTCCATATGTCACATTCACTTTCATTCTAACCTTTGGGAAATACTTCGTTGCCTGTATAGGTCTTTAGCATCAATGAGGCCTTCTCGAAAGGTAGCTTAGAAAACAGTCTATTGTAGTCAACCTCTGAATTTATAGACAATGCTGATCCTGTATTCAGCTCCAATTTCAGTTTTACATCAGACGCATCTATTGTCATCCATATGATGTTGTGATCTGCATCTCTAATACTATGCACTTCTGGGCATGACAGCTCACCTTTGTCAGACTCTGTATTGTCTGATTCAGTTTTACATTCAGTCACTTTATGTGTTTGCTTCATTTTGTGTTTGAAACTTTTCACTTCGTTGTGCTTTTTGTCTGCCTTGCACACTCTCACGATGTGACCTTGTCTGTGACACTTCCTGCAGATTTTTCTTTGAAACAACAGTCATTTGCATCATGGAAGGATTTGCCACATTGATAAAATTTTTGGCTTTTTGCACCATTCAGGGACATTTTGTGGATTTCACATTTTAAACCTTTTTTCTGTAGTTCTGCTGCATCCTTTGCTGCAGTCTCTAATGATATTGCATGGTCAATGCCTGTTCAATGATTAGGTTTCTTTCTGTCAGTGACCTCCTTTGAGTGCTTTGACTATGCATAGCACATACAACCCTATCCCTTAATGTATCAAAAAGTCCATCTCTAAAGTCACCGTACTGGGAAAGTTTGTACAGTTCTGCAATGTATTCAGAAATGTTTTCATTCTTTGACTGGATCCTTTTGTAAAATCTAAATCTCTCAGCTATTATCAGAGGTTTAGGGTTCAACTGGTTTTGTAAAATTGAGAGAATTTCATCAAATGTCTTTCTTGCTGTTTTTTTGGGATTACTAAGTTGCATAAGAGACTGTATATTCTAGCACCCATTAAGCTCAGAAGTGTGGGGGCTTTCTTTTCCTTATCCGCATTATTCACTTTACAATACAGTTCAATATATGAAATATAACTCCCAGCTTTCATTAGCACTATCAAATTTGTCATCACCATGTTATTTTCACTTTAACTTTGCTAGTTGTGCATCTTCCACTGTGTACTCTGCGGTAACCTGTATGTCCCTTTGTTAGTATCTGTGACTGCCTTCTCCAACCTCTCCATATTGTTTAACTCTTTCCTTTTGATGTCTCGTCCCATAATCGTCCCATAACTGTTGATGCAAATGGTGATATTTTCTGACATTCAGGTTCATACTCGTCGCTGATTTGTTGTGTCTGTGCAACTATATATCAATTAAATAAAAACACGCACGTGGAGATGGCCTTAACTGGTGTATTCACATTACAGCGAGGGACAGAGAGAGCAATGTGCACGTGTAGACAACAGTCTATTTTTCTGTTGATCTGAGTCAAGAAAATGTCAAATTAAATCCACTGTGATTCAATGTTGTAAAAGAATTAAACATGAAAACTCCTGGGGGGTGGGGGGGAGGTGAACACTTTTAATAGGCACTGTATATGCTTCTTGTCTTCAAGTTAATTTGAATGTTTTAAAGGTAATGAATTATTCTAGATATAACAGTTTTGCTGAATTATAGCATCTAGTTTACATATAGAAGCATCCTAAGAACAAGACAACAAGCAGCATTTGTAAATCTACTGCTTTATTCATATTGATGTATGTTGCTAGATAAATGTTCTCTAAACAATTTCTATTGTATCATGGAGCATTTTCAGTCCTTCTTGATGGTCAGATGGCCTTAGTTTAATTCTCCTACTGAAGTTAATAGCTGAAATGAAGTAGCACTGGACTGGAATTGCTAATGAACTGCACTTGAATCATTGGAAGGCTTGCTGGATTCATTACTTAGTAATGCGTGATTTATCTGTGTTACCACTTGCTGAGTCTGATGAAAACAGACAATTTATTACTGACTATTGTTATCTCATGGATCTGTTTACTAGTTTAATTTCTGTTGGCTAATATAAAGTGCCCAAAACAATTGGTTGAGTAACATCATTACTTAAAAGATTACTTTAGTTAGAAAGTGTCAAAACAGTTTCCACAGCTATTTTTACTTTCTTGGATCTTCCCTTGGAACATACATTTACATGAGCATTGTTGAAATGTTTTATGTTTACTAGCTTTCTACATTTTTGTCACTTTCCCTATATTCTATTACTTTCAAACACTTCATTAATATTCTCTTTCTTTTGCCTCCCTCCTACTGTTCCCTTCTGCTTTCTGAGTTGTAAATACTCTTATTATCAGGTGTCCTGGCTATCTGATTGTAACGTACTCCATTTTATACTTGTTACACTATATCCAGTCTTACCTTAAATAACAGTATGGTACAAGGTAGCATATACAGTACACATACTTTTATAATAAACTTACCTTCATCTTTGAAACCTATTAACCATAATTTTCATAAGACCACGAGACCATCAAACTTAGGAGCAGAATAGCAGCAGATTGCTTCTCTGTCCCCTGATGAAATATCTATTGTTTGCCATTTATCTTGATGAATCATTGCTGGAGGAGCGATATCAAAACTTACCCAAAATACCAAATTTCCAGCCATGAAAAATAAACCAATAGGAATCGGAAGGAAAGCTGGGTGGGCAGTTGGGTAGCAGATCGGTTCAGTGCGGAGTCATGCAAATTATTGGGAAGGAAAAGAATGACAACAGGAAGAATACCCTAAACGTATGCATTTGGTGGATATTACATTTAAATTATCTGACTTACTCATGCTTGTTCATTGAATTTCTGCAGCATAGCAATCATATCCTCAGAGTACAATCTTCGCACTGACAATAACTGTCTTCTGCTACACTTAATTTCACATGATTTTGGAGGACCCACTGGCCAGCTGTGTCTCATTTTGTCTCCTACATTTTCCTGTGTTTTATAATGTTTTCTCACCTTCTGAAAATGGGCTTTAGGAATGATTTCCTCTGTTAGTTTTAGTGACACTACCTAATCGATGTGCTGACGCACTTTAATTACAATGAGCTAGTTTGAACAGGTGATATTCCATCATGAAGGTGAGCTCTTTGATGTACTAAGGGAACCGCTAGCCAGTTTATGCTTGCTCGTTGCTTGAATCATATCAATGAGGAGACTGCAAGAACTTTGTCAAAGCAGAGTTGTTAACTGGGCACCATAATCGCAATACAAATTTTGTCCCGATTGTATCCTCGTATTTCCGCTCTGTATTTCACGTGGTCTGACTGGTGATAATGTAACGGTGTGTCATTATTTTCAGTCATGCTGACCCTTAAAGCCTGATTGATACAGGATTAAAATGAAACATAATTATAATTATATGATGTGAAGTGTTGTTTAGTGATGATAGACTGACAGGACAAATTAAAATGTAAATCCACTTATAACTATAGCAGTGTAATGATGTTCTACAAGGAAAACAGCTTCCCATGAAGTGTCCCAGAGGATAGATAAGCTCCAATTTAATGAATTATGATAGTTTTGTGTTCGCAGTTTCACTACTTTTCTAACATCATAGGTTTAAAATATTCTATATTTTTCACATTTGCAATTTATGAAGTTTTACTCAAGAGAATTTGTATAAACAAAAGTAATAATTAAACCCCCAAGCTACACCTGCTTTTTAATTTGTGTCACAGAAGTAGATAGGATCTAGTGGGTGAATCTATTTAAAGGTAGAGGAACAGCTGGCAAGTGGGAGACTTTCTAAAGGGCCATATCAAGAGTGCAGGAGCAGCAGGTTCTTGTTAGGATGAAGGGTATGCATACCAAACTCAGGGAATCCTGGCTGATGTGAAATATCCAGGCACTAGTAAGGAGAAAGGAAGGGCTTTGATGAATATAAAATGTTTAACAGCAGGTTTAAGAGGGAAATCAGGAGGGCAGAAAGAGGATACGAGGTGGATTTGGCAGACAGAGTAGTGAAGTGGTTAGCACAATGCTTTACATTACTAGTGACCAGGGTTCAATTCCCTTTGTTGCCTGTATGGAGATCCTACAGTACAAAGACATACCAGATGGAAGGTTAATTGGTCAATGTAAATTGTCCTGTGATTGGACTAGGATTAAATAGGGGGATCTTTATTCCATGGAGCGCAGGAGACTGGGAAGTGACTTCATATAAATTTGATGATATGGATGTGAACAGCTGTAGTCTCTTTGAGTCATACATCGAGTCATAGAGCACTACAGCACAAAAGCAAACCCTTCAGCCCATCTTGCCATTGTCTAACAATTATTCTGCCTAGTGAAACCAACCTGTCCTCCATAACCCTCCTAGGTTTGCGGAGTCCAAAACTAAAGTGGATAGATACAGGTTTAAAGCAGAGAGATTTAAAAAAGACCTGACTTCTTTACACGGGGGTGGTGGGGGGGTGAATTCCTGGAATGAGATGCCTGAGGAAATAGTCGAGGCAGGTACAATTGAAACATTTAAGAGACATTTGGATAGGTATATGGAAAGAAGAAAGAAAGAACGAATGATTAGCTTTGTTTGTCACATGTACATTGAAACATGGGCACATACACTGAAACGTGTCATTTGCATTAAGTACCAACACAGTCCAAGGATCTTCTGGAGGCAGCCTGCAGCCAAATGCGGCAACAGGGACTAGCAGGGAGGGTGCTGTGGTTGGCCTGGATCAGCTGAGGCAAGGGTCCTGTTTCTGTGATTCTCACTCTTTCTCTGCTACATCGATGTCCATAATGGTGCTGCAGCTGTGCAGAAATCGCTAATTTCATTGACCATGCTACTCATTTCCACCCTGCCCTACAAATTCACACAAGCTATTTTTAAAGACTCCACTTTCTCAATTTCTCTGCCTCTGTCACAGGAGACAAACTATTCACTGACATTAACAAGAGATCCATTGTCTCCCAAACTCCTCTCTCTTGTAAGGATGCTATTTATTTATTTCAGTTTTTCTATCTGTTCTTGAAATGAGGCTTTCCACTGCAGGACATCTGAAATGTCCTTTTCAGGAAGCAGGTCCTTGCCCTCCCCCACCCCACTCTTATTTATAGAACCCTCACCTATATCTCAGCACCTCTCTTAACTCCTGCCTCTGCTTTCACCACATATCTTCCTAGACAGATGAAGAATAGAATTCTCTTGGTCCTTACCTCTCCTTCAACAGCCTATAGACTCCACATATCATTCCTTGGCATCTTCGCCATGATGACATGATCCCACCACCATCCACATCTTCCCCTCTCCTTTCCTTTGTTTTCTTCAGGGACCAGCCATTCCAAAACTCCCTTGTTCACTCATGCCTCAACATCGATTGCTCCTCCTCCTCAGGCACTTTCACCTGTGACCTTAAGAAGTGTAACATCTTTCCCTTAAATTCTTCTCTTACTGCCTAAGCAATCTTTATAATTTGGGCAATGATTTAGTCTATTTATTTTGTCTGCCCAACATGCTCTTTATTTGTGACCTACCTTGTTGCATTTTCTGCAAGTTTCACCTTTAAATCTACATTTGTTTGATATATATGAGCCCCTGCCACAACAATAACGTAATTTTTTCAGCCAGTCCAGTTTCTGTTTAGATGTTGCAATTTTGATCACGCTCACTTTCATTCCTGACTGCAATTCATTTGCAGCTATGTCTGCTATTTCATTGATAGAGCTATTTCAAATGTAAATTGTGCTTCAGTTAGGAGCCATTGCTTATTGCTTTCTTATAAGATACAACAAACTAAACAATCTCTCATTTCTCATTAGCGAATTGACAATGCTCAACTTCTTCAATTCGGCCACATATGTGAAAAATGGACTCCCTTCCTTTTGATTCCACTTATGAAACCTAAAGCTTTCTGCAGTCAATGAAGATTTCAGTTCTAAATATTCTGGCATAACTTTCACAATATCAATAAAGCTCACTTTGGCTGGTTTGTTTGGAGCATTTAAACTTCTCAGCAAACTGTATGCTGCTCTCAATGCATTCAGCAAAACAGGTACTTGTTTCTCATTGGCTATTTCATTCGCTTTAAAATACTGCT
This sequence comes from Mobula birostris, assembly GCF_030028105.1. Classification (NCBI taxonomy): domain Eukaryota; kingdom Metazoa; phylum Chordata; class Chondrichthyes; order Myliobatiformes; family Myliobatidae; genus Mobula; species Mobula birostris. The sequence continues at coordinate 29,081,367 of NC_092386.1, forward strand.
CCGTTCACACTATACATGAGCATGTTTTCCATTGTACAATGGAATACATCTATCTTTCTGATATAGCCAACCATTTCTGCCTTTCTTCCCATTAATGATTGTTAACCCTCAATACTCACTGCTTACGAACCCATGAACTCTTCCATTTTCTATGAAGAATGGTGTTGCTCTAAAGAAAAATACCTGCCGAACCTTTTATTTCACTCAACTGTTTCTTGCTGCAGTTTTTTAACTTGAACATCTCACCACACTTCAACAGGTTGATAATTATTTTGGATTCATTTAAAACATCCTTGTCACCACTGTTTTATTTGGTAATTCCAAAACACAAAAACTAATTGAGAAGAAAACAAAAGAGCTGGGAATGCGAGTCTAACTTTGTTTTTACTTTAAGTGAGGCATGCACATATGACGGTGCAGTGTAATGACGTATGCCATTTACTTACTTTTACATATAACCTGCAATATAACAAAGAATGCCTAATCAAACAATATATTTACATTATTACTCAAATATTTTTGAAATACTAAGTGCACAATAAAAGGTTAACTAGAAGAACAACAGTTGAATTTCTACCTGGGTAACCTACAATCCAAATGCAATGATATTGAATTCTCCAATTTCAAGTAACCTGCTTCCCCTCTGCCTATTTTCCCTCTCCTTCTGATCTACCCAATTCCTTCTACACACACCCAATACCCAACCACTCAGTTTCTTTCCCCTTCTCTTCCTACTCCATCTGCCATCACCCACAACCTCCTTCCACTGTTCCCATCTGCCTATCGAACCTCCCTTATTTAATTCCATGCTCCGTTTTTCTTTCCTATCAAACTCTGTCATTTGCAGCCCTTTGTCGCTTCCACCTGTCGTCTTCCAGTTTCTTCTGTTATTTCCATTCTTCCCTACCTGATATGCCTATCATCACTGTCCATCTGGATGCACCAATCACTTTGGCAAGTGAGGGATGAGGGCCACAGATGACAGATCTTGATCTGAAATGCTGATTGTCCATTTTCCTCCACACATGCTGAGTGTGTAGACTATATACATACCTGCTCCCCCCTAACAGAGAGCTACAAAATAAAGAAATCCAAAAGAACCCATTTAAGAAAAATCGAAGACAGTCAAACACCAAACGTGCAGAAGAAAAAAACAATTGTGCAAACCGTAAAAGTAAGCAAATCGCATTCAGAAATGAAGTTCACGAAAGTGAATTCGCAGACATGAAGGCAGCAGCGGATTTAGGAGCCCATTAGTTGCAGGCCATGGCCTCAGTTCAGTACAGAAGTGAATAAAACTCACCGAGCAGCAAGCTGAACTGGCCTATTGCCGACTTTTCTAATTCAGCTCAGCACTCGATCTTGGGTCTTTCCTCACTCTCACACATGGGCGCCGGCCCTGCCGCCTTGACTCTGCTTCGCCTTGGTACTGCCACGTCGAATCCCCTCTAACTCCATTCCAGAAATGGCCCAACACTGGCTCATTCCCTGTTCCCATGTCCAGACCAAGCAGCCGTGATTCGGCCTGTACCCGTTATACTCACTGCAACCATCCTTCATGACTTTAATTCACATCACAAGAATGCCAGGTCATACAGGTGGTTCAAAAGCTCAGCTCTGAAAGGGAATTTACAGGTTATTGACTGCAGTGATTATTTACAATAACAAGCGTGATTAATAAAGTAGCCATCTCAAACCAGAACTTTAAAATTATCCTTCTTGTCTTTCTTAATCTCATTACTGGAAATTCAGTGTCACTTGACCCTGCCACTTTGATCTGGGCCACACCTTCATTAACCTGGTCCAACACTACTTGCCTTTATTAATCTGCTGTCACTGGGACACATTATCAGTGATGTTACCTGGGGTTATCAGTGTTCTGGATCTTTCAATATCAGACAAGCTCGCCCTGGTGAACCAGCCAGGAATGATCAGGCCCCTTCTTGTGTTTTCTCTATGGACCAAGGTAATGAAAAGCCTGTCAATTTGAATGTTATTGTGCTGACATGCAGACAGTGGGAAAATTATCCCTCCTGTTTCTTGCATTATGTAACTGCATTGTTGGCTGAATCTTTGTGTTGATGACAATTACAGGTATCCAATGGTAAATTTGACAAAACCGTATTAATTTCACCATCATCATTAAACTGAAGTGAATCTGTTTTTTTGTTTGTTTGTGTTGGTTTCTATATATAACAATACTTTAAAGCTACTCTTGCTAGAGATCAATTTTTCTTGAACAATTCAAGTGGTATTTATTCAAGCAGCTTCAAAGTCCACCTGGAATCAGCGAGAAGTATCTGTTGCTGAATTCCCAACATTAATCAATAGGAAGGCCAATATTCCCAGAAATACATGTAAATATGTTTTAAATTGATTTATATGCTGTTTATGAAGCTCAGTGTAAACTTGAACTCCTCTCAGCTTTCAATAAAACACAGAAGTCTTCCAGGCACAACACTTGAATTCATCTATTTCAGATAATGATTTGGCTTTTCCCATATTAATGTTCTCTGGTCCTTTGTCTCCATTCCTATTCCATTTCTTGTGCCTTGTGTTATCCTAACTTCTTATCATTAAACTCTCTTTTTTCACAGAGTTTCTTGTTTCTCCCCCTTAAATTGGAGAAAGGTCAATTTTGATGGTATCAGAAAGGATCCGGCAAGAGTGGATTGGGACAGGCTGTTTTCTGGCAAAGGTGTACTTGGTAAGTGGGAGACTTTCAAAAGTGACATTTTGAGAGTACACTGCTTTTACATGCCCGTCGGAATAAAAGGTAAAAATAGCAGATGTATGGAACCGTGGTTTTCAAGAGATATTGAGGCCCTGGTTAAGAAAAAAAGAAGGTGCATAGCAGGTATAGGCAGTTAGGAACAAATGCTTATGGATGAAATACTGCAGAAGTTGAAAATCTGAAATAAAAGCAGAGTCATGTAGGCGATATCGAGTAGGTCAAGCAGCATCTGTGGAGAAAGAAACAGAGCTAACATTGCAGAGTGAAGTTGATGGATGTTCAATGACATGAAAGGTTAACCGTTTCTCTCTTCTCTGGAACTGATAAACACACTTTAAGTGTTAAGTTTGATGTCTGGTTGTTGAGGTTAATTTTATTATGGCAGAAATGTTATTATGATTGTGGAAAGGAGAAGGGGTGGCAAAGAGTGTGCCAATTGGAATGGATATGGTTAAGTGTCCTGGCAACTATAGTGTGGGAAATCCTAAGTTAATGGGAAAGGCAGATTCTCCTGAAGAACTAACTGGCTTGAAAGATTGTGAATTCAGGGCAGATAATGACAGAGGCAGGCTAACTGAGAGGGTGGAATAAAGTCTTTACAGGAAGTAGAGAAGTGGGAAATGAATTCAAAATCGGAGCAACTGGGATTGTCAACAAGATGAAAGTTCAAAGTAAAATTTATTGTATGAGTGCATACATGTCACCACATACAACCCTGAGATTCTTCTTCTGCAGGTGTACTTAGTAAGTCTATAGAACAGTAATTGTAAACTGTAAACATCAGGAATTGTTAACTGTAAACGAACTGTGTAAATGCATATGTAAATAAATAGCAATAAATAATGATCATGAAATAATGGAGTCCTTAAATGTTTGCAGCTATCCCCTTTTATTCAATAGCCTGAAGGTTGAAGGGTAGTAACTGTTCTTGAACCTGGTGGTGTGAGTCCTCAGGTGCCTGTACTTTTGACCTGATAGCAGCGGTGAGAAAAGAGCCTGGGTGGTGAGGATCCTTGATGGTGGATGCTGCTTTTCTACGACGTTTCATGTCGATGTGCTCAATGGTTGGGAGGGTTTTACCCGTGATGTACTGGACTGAATCCAGTACTTTCTAGTACTTTTGTAATAGATACTTTCAATTACTATTGTCTGAAGTAATGGTCTATTAGATACTTCCATTATTTGTCATCAATTTCTATATTTGTAACTTTAATAATTGAAAAACATCCCAAATTAGCATTTTGGTGAAGGTGGTAGATTTTGAATTGCTCATGCTTTTCTATCTATCCCCCCAGGGGTCCTACAGTATGTCTGCTTCCTGTGGAATTATTAGCAAGCCTACAATGTATTTACACTAACAACATCCTGTCTACCATACTGTGAAACTTTTCATGTTGTGCACCTGACCTGCATGAATAGCATCAAAAGAAAAGATGTTTAAAACTATTATATATTCGATAGTTTGGTTTTGGAGTCAAAGTAATTTTTATAAATGTCGTCCAAGTTGATACAAGTTGTTATCCTCCTCTTGTTTTAGTTAAAATGAATACAGCTACTGTTATAAAAATAAAAACAAACAATGAATTGAAATTTATTTTATAAACTACTGAGGAATTGTGGAGTTCTAAGAGTAGAAATAACTGCATAACCTATGAGCTACAGTGTCAGCTTGGTGAAGTGAGTTTAGTCACTGCATAATTAAGCCACGTAAAAAATGGTAATCTTGGCATCAATCTTTAATTTGTGCAGATTTTAGCTAATCTCATCCTTGTTTGCAGTTGGGGTGCTAACACTTGCCTTGATACTAAAATAAACACAATGCTTTTGACATGAACTTACATTTACTTGATTTAGCACCATAAGCTTGGTAAAATATCTGAAGTAAGCTTGCAAGACCACTACTTAAGAAAAATTGATACCAAGCCACGTAATATATATTAAATTTGATGATTGAAAGAGGAGGTTTTAAAAGGGAGAAAAAGTAGGTGGAGAGGCAAATGGGTTTCGAAAGTGAATTTCACAATTTAACAGTAAGATACTAAAAGGATTATGGTAAATATTTGAACATAATCTTGACATTGTTGTAAAAACTGCTGAAAATCAACCACGAAAGTTCAAAGAAGTATTGGAAATGGCTTGTGAATATCTGCCACTTCTGTAGGTTAAGGACATTTAGATTCTTTTGCAAGAGCATATTCCCAAATATACATCTATTTGCTTTTTATTTAAGAAGGAGTCAGCTTCTTAAAAAAAGGAGGAACACAAATTTTCTGTCACCTCAGAGCTATGTTTACATATTTGACTGTCAGGAACACAATATGATCTATAAATTTCACAATCTAAATATAAGATTTAGAAAGCTAAATATATACAGGAAATACAAATGCAAGCCCCACTATTGAAAAGATATACAGGAAATACAGATGGATCTATTTCATCTCCATCTCTCACAAGTTGTGAAGTTCAAACTGATTCAATGGTACTTCAAATGTAAGAGCATAAAGATGGAAGCTTGCTGTCATTCAGATATGGATGCATTGCCTTCTGTAGGGGTACCCAGCACCCTGTGTCAGGACAATAGATAACCCAGTTGCAATCTGATCTGAACTCATGTGGTGTAGACTCAGAATGACAGTGTGTGTGGGTCTGCCTCCCAATAGAACCCTGTGCAAGATTTTCAGATGCCATTCACCAGAGCTGCCCAGGAACCCTGGTGAATGGTATCTGGAGATCTTGCACAGGGCTTTGCCCAGAGTGTGGAGTTCAGCCTTCTCACCATAGACGTCATAGCTGAATCTATTTAAACACTTGGATCATACTGTGCAAACACAAATGCTGTAGAGAAAACAAGGACAATATCTGTAAACTATGACTGCTTCTATGCAAGCCTAGTTTGATGTTAGACATCCTCAGAACACTCTTAATGTGGAGTTCAAGGGTGAATAGTCAATGACACAATACTGGAACAATCTATCCTCTAATAGATGCTGCTCTGAGGTAGGCATATTTCAATGGACGATGAGTCTCTGTGTGATAATATTCAAGATCCCATGACAGCCCTTCCCTTGGTTTTCTTACATTCTCCTGTTTGCTGGACAGCTTAGGTCCTCATATTTTAAAGTAACTCTTCAGGACTATCTGCAGTCTCCTCCAATGAAAGTGCTAGAAAAGCATTCTCTGTAAGCTTCAATAATTGGCATAATGTCGGAAATGCATTAAGTGGTGCCCGAGGCAAACTGACAAATCTGCTAACAGTTCAACTGGCATCTTTCTTTCTGCTAAACACTCAATTCTCCATGAAAATTGAATATGCATCACTTGCTTATCATTGAGGTAAAATTAGGGATTGCTGATGTCAAGGGAACACATTTTGGCCACAGTTTCCCTGTGTTACGCAAGGACACAAGAAACATGAGGTCTTTCCCCAGTATATAACCAGTGTGTCTCTTGCTACAGGTCCACTCATTGGCATTGGTTGCAAATTCAGTGCCAATTTTTCACTCTCCGTGATCAAAGAATGTTTTCTGGTGTTTGTACCTTGTGCACATTCAGGTGCACTAAGGTATTTGCTTAATTTAATGTGAATCCTGTGGGTGATCAGAATCAGATTTAATATCACTGTTGTGAAATTTGCTTTACGATGTCATATAATTGTATTAATTATATATAATGTGGTTTATTTGATTTTGTAATGCATATTGTTCTATGATTCATGTATGGTGATTGAAAAAATTCTCTTTGCCTACTCTGTGCTGAGAGTGTAGTTTGTGGAAACAGCACTACACAATAATTGGTATCTGTGGTTACGATGAAGGAGTTGCTATGGTGACAGTCAGCACTCACTGATGCTGAAAGCAAAATTGCAGAGACTTGATTTTCTTATCTTCAGTTGAACAGCTCATGGTGAAATAGTTTTGGTTCAATTGTTATATTAGGTACTTGGAATAAAATCCAGGGTCCAAGTATTCAAATTAAAACCTGCCATTTCAAAGGCTTAATGCTGCTAGCAATCTCATCCACATCAACTCAAATGATAAAAGTAGTTTTTCTTACACTGGAGCAGGTGCCATCTCCCTATTTGCCCTTCATCACTATATCAATGAGGTCATCAAGAACTTAGTCCATAGCATCACACTTGTACCATGTTGCACGGGGAACAGAGCAGTAAGAAGAGAAAGCATACCAACTTCCATGATTTCCAAGCTCCCCTCACTCCCAGATGTCATTTAGTGTCATCAGCATGCCAAGCTTGCTCCAGTGCATCAGCTGGGATCTTTTACAACGGGGCATCGCTTCACTTTCCCTACTCCTTCCTTGGTCTGTTTATAAATTGTGCACAATGCAGATCGATTATAACCTGCTGCTGACAACAGGGAACTTTTCACCAAGCGTAGAAGCCAGCTTCTGGCAATAAGAGGCCACATTGCCATCAGAAATAACACCGAGCAAATGTCAGAATGAACAGATAACATTCCTACTACTTCTGTTGTTCAGGAAAGCCTCTATAGTACATGCAGGAACATATATTCAGATTTCCATACAAAACGCTGGAGGAACTCAACAGGCCAGGCTTCCGGTGTCTCTGAAGGGTCTCGACCCAAAACGTCAACTGTACTCTTTTCCATATATTCTTCCTGACCTGCTGAGTTCCCCCAGCATTTTGTGACTGTTGCTTAGATTTCCATCATCTGCAGATTTTCTCTTCAGATTTCCAATGGTACACTGATATGCAGCATTCTAAAGGGGAAGTGGTGAACAGCCAGAAGTTGTGGTACGTGCTGGTACCAATGCTATAGGTAGGAAAGGGGATGAGGCAGGAGACCTGTGGCCAGTCAGTCACTTGAGTCAGGTACTCAGCTTCCAAATGATGATGGAGACAGCAGCCAGAGAACTGGAAATGAATATCAATGAATTAATCCACTTGACCTGAAACAGGAGTGTGTGGGTCATGGCAGTCAAAGCTCAAACTGGGCACGGCACCTGATGATGATGATGATTCAGCTTCCTGTCATCAGCTAGTCTGAGGGCCAATACCGAAGATTGAAGTCAAAATTTTGGTCTGATGTCTGGCAGTCGAAGCCTGGATACTGGAGAGTGGAGACTGGAGACTGGAGGCCAAGGCTTGTCCTGGAGTTGGTTGGGAGGGAGAAAAGGGGTTTATTTTGCTGTGGTTGTTTTGTCACTTGTTGTGTTCTATGTGGTTCTGTTGGGCATGGTGGGCATGCTATATTGGCACTAGAATGTGTGGTGACATTTCATGCACTTTCTAACATGTATTGGTTAATAACGCAAATGATGCATTTCACTGTATGTTTCATGTACAGGTGATGAATATATCTGAATGTGAGCCTGAATTTGACAAGTTTTCACTATTTCTCTTTCTTTTAAATCTTTTTATTAATTTTTCAAAATTATAAACTCAATAACAAAGATGACACAAAGAGATTGGAATAAGGTTCATCAGCATATATAAAATGAATTTTAAGTAACATAGATATAAAAGAGTTCCAAACCCATAATGAGATTAATCATTAAAAAAGAAATAAAAAGAAAAAAATATATATAAACAAAAAAAAACCAAAAGAAAAAGAGAAAACCACCCGCCCCAAAAAATAAGCAAAACAGGGCTAGACCAGCAGCTTGTATCGGACACGTTCAATAATGTCGTTAACTCCGCTCCGCTCATCATATAATTTAAGTTTAGAAAAAAGATTCGGAAAGGTCAGATTACATCATATGAAAATGTTGCATAAAATGTTTCCAAATTTCTTCGAATTTAACCGAAGGGTCAAAAATATCACTTCTAATTTTTTCTAAATTTAAACTTAATATGGTTTGAGAAAACCATTGGAATGTAGTTGGAGGATTAGTTTCCTTCCAGTTCAACAAAATAGATCTTCTTGCCATTAAAGTAACAAAAGCTATCATTCGACAGGCTGAAGAAGACAAAGATCTATGTTCTACCATTGGCAATCCAAAGATTGCCGTAATAGGATGGGGTTTTAAATCGAAGCGTAGAACTGTTGAAATAATATCAAAAATGTCTTTCCAATATTTTTCCAAAAGAGGACAGGACCAAAACATATTTCTCTATATATGTGACAATAATAAACCAATTCCAATTCTATCATTTCACAATCATCCCTTTTCTTTCGCCTTCTATTCTACTGTAGACCTTTCCTTTAGCTTTTCCCTCTCTCTCCCTGACATTTTCCAGTTTTGGTTAAAAGTCAGTGATGTGAAACACTAACTCAATTTCTCTCTTCTGGATTCTAGCAGGCCTTGCTGAATATTTTCAGAACGTTCTGTGTTGTTATTTTAAATTTTAGTTTCCTATATTTAAAACTTATTTTTAGTTTTGGAAAAACGAAATGATCAGGACTTTAAACAGTCTGATCGTGGAACGATCGCAGCAGGAGGAAGAGCAAGAGGCTCAGGAGAGCGCTAGTGCTGGGAAGCAGCTCAGGTGAATGTGGAGCGTGGAGGGCAACTGAAGGGTTAAACGGAGTGTTGATTAGTTGATCAGAGGGAGCGAGTACTTGAGATATTTGGCAGGGACAAATAAAAGGAGGGGTAACTGAAGAGGAGCGGCCAGTGTGTGAGTGGCTCAGGGTAGGAGTGGAGCTTTGAGGCTTTGGCTCGAGAGGCTTCAGTGAGCAGAGGCCGAGGATGAGCCTGCTCCCAGTGAGGTAAGGCTGGGTAAGTTCCTTTAATTAATTTAATTAACTTAGGAGTAGGTAATGGAGACAGCAGTTAGGGCAGTAGAGTGCTCTGAATGCAGTATGTGGGAAGTCAGGGCCAGTATAATTGTCCCTGATGACTACACCTGTAAAAGGTGCATCCAGCTTCAGCTCCTGACAAACCAAGTTAGGGAACTGGAGCTGGAGCTGGATGAACTTTGGATCATTCATGAGAGAGAGGCAGGAATAGACAGGAGCTTCAGGGAGATAGTCACCCCTAAAAGTCAAGAGGCAGAAAGCTGGACGACTGTCAGGAGAGGGAAGGGGAGCAGACAGAACAAGCAGAGCACCCCTGTGGCCATTCCCATCAATAATAAGTATACCATTTTGGATACTGTTGGTGGGGATGACCTACCAGGGACGTTGTAATGATCACGTCTCTGGCATCGAGATTGGACCCTCAGCTCAGGAAGGAAGGAGGGAAAATAGGAGGGTAGTAGTGATAGGGGATTCGATAGTTAGGGGGACAGATAAAAGGTCCTGTGGGAGAGATCAAGAATCCTGGATGGTCTGTTGCCTCCCTGGTGCCAGGGTTCGCGATATCTCGGATCGAGTTCTCGGTATTCTCAGGAGGGAGGGTGAACAGCCAGATGTCGTGGTCCATGTTGGGACCAATGACGTGGATAGGAAGGAGGAGGAGGTCCTGCAAAGTGTATAGGGAGTTGAAGGACAGGACCTCCAGGGTTGCAATCTCAGGATTGCTACCTGTGCCACGTGCTTGTGAGGCTAGAAATAGGAAGATAGTGCAGCTAAATATGTGGCTAAGGAGATGGTGCAGGAGGGAGGGCCTCATGTTTCTAGACAATTGGGCTTTGTTTCAGGGAAGGTGGGACCTGTTCCAACAGGACAGTTTGCACCTGAACTGGAGGGGGACTAACATCCTTGTCGGTAGGTTTGCTAGTTCTGCTCAGGGGGGTTTAAACTAGATTTGCAGGGGGAGGGGAACCACAGTGTTAGAGCAGATAGTGAGGTGGAGGAGGATAAAGGTCATGTGAGGATTGCATGTATAGACAGTAATCAAAGGTTTGTACATGATAGAAATGTTCTCAGGTGCATCTATTTCAATGCAAGGAGTATTGTAGGTAAGGCAGGTGAGTTTAGGGCGTGGAGTGGCACGTGGGATTACGACATTATTGCTATTAGTGAAACTTAGTTGCAGGAGGGGCAGGACTGGCAGCTTAATGTTCTGGAGTTCCATTGTTTCAGACATGACAGAGAGGGAGGGATGAAAGGGGGAAGAGTGGCGTTACTAATCAGGGAAAATATCACAGCTGTGTGTAGACAGGACAGCCTGGAGGGCTTGTCTACAGAGGCCATATGGGTGGAGCTGAGGAACGGGAAAGGTGTGACCACACTTATAGGGTTGTATTATAGAGCACCCAATCGTCAGAGAGAATTGGGGGAGCAAATCTAGCAGAATGATGTAAGAAACAGAAAGTTGTAATAGCGGGGGATTTTAACTTTCCACATATTGACTGGAACTCCCACACTGTGAAAGGGTTAGATGGCGTGGAGTTTGTCAAATGTGTTCAGGGAGGTTTTCTAAATCAATATATAGAGGTACCAACGAGAGAGGATGCAATACTTGATCACCTGTTAGGGAACCAGACAGGTCAGGTGACAGAAGTATGTGTAGGCGAACATTGTGGGTCCAGCAACCATAAAGTCATTAGTTTCAAGTTAATCATGGATTAAGGATAGGTCTGGTCCTCGAGTTAAGGCTCTAAATTGGAGAAGGGCCAGTTAGAATGGATTGAGATAAGTTGTTTTCTGGCAAGGATGTGTTCAGTAAGCGGAAGGCCTTCAACTGCGAAATTTTGAGAGTACAGAGTTTACATGTTCCTGCCAGGATTAAAGGCAAAGTTAACAGGCATAGGGAACCTTGGTTTTCAAGGGATATTGGCGATCTGGTTAAGAAAAAGAGAGGTATATAGCAGGTATAGGCAACAAAGAACAAATGAGGTACTTGAAGAGTATAGAAAATGTAAGAAAGTACTAAAGAAGGAAATCAGGAAGGCAAAAAGAAGAAGATATATGAAAGTTGCTGGTGAATGCAGCAGGCCAGGCAACATCTCTAGGAAGAGGTACAGTCGATGTTTTGGGCCGAGACCCTTCGTCAGGACTCACTGAAAGAAGAGCTAGTAAGAGCTCTTCAATTAGTCCTGATGAAGGGTGTTGGCCAGAAACATCAACTGTATTTCTTCCAATAGATGCTGTCTGGCCTGCTGCGTTCACCAGCAACTTTTATGCGTGTTGCTTGAAATTCCAGAATCCGCAGATTTCCTCGTGTTTGCGAGGCAAAAAGAAGACATGAGGTTGCTTTGGCAGATAATATGAAGGTAAACCCGAAGGGTTTCTACAAGTATATTAGGAGTAAAAAGATAGTAAGGGACAAAATTGGTCCCCTAGAATATCAAAGTGGTCGTCTATGTGTGGAGCCTCATGAGATGGGGGAGATTTTAAAGAATTTTTTTGCATCATTATTTACTCAGGAAACTAGCATAGCGTATATGGAAGGAAGGGAAACAAGCAGCAATGTCATGGAACATATAGAGATTAAAGAGGAGGAGGTGCTTGCTGCCTTACAGTGAATAAAGGTAGATAAATCCCCCAGGCCTGACATGATATTTCCTCAGATCTTGAGAGAGACTAGTGTAAAAACTGCAGGGTATAGTGTAGAAACAGCAGAAATATTTAAAATGTCTTTAGCCACGGTATGGTGCCAGAGGACTGGAGGATAGCTCATGCTGTTCCGTTGTTTAAAAAAGGCTCCAAAAGTAAACCAGGTAATTACAGGCCAGTGAGCCTGACATCAGTAGTAGGTAAATTATTGTAAAGTGTTCTGAGAGATCGGATATACAAGTATTTGGACAGCCAAGGGCTGATTAAGGATAGTCAGCATGGCTTTGTGCATGGTAGATCGTGTTTAACGAATCTTGTAGAGTTTTTCGAGGAGGTTACCAAGAAAGTAGATGAAGGAAAGGCTGTGGATGTTGTCTACATGGACTTTAGTAAGGCCTTTTACAAGGTCCCAGATGGGAGGTTAGTTCAGAAGATTCAGACACTAGGTATCCATGGAGAGGTTGTAAACTGGATTTGAAATTGGCTGTATGGGAGAAGACAAAGTGGTAGTGAATGATTGCTCTCAGACTGGAGGCCTGTGACTAGTGGTGTGCCTCAGGGATCTGTGCTGGGACCATTGTTGTTTATTATCTACATCATTGATATGGACAACAATGTGGTAAATTGGATCAGCAAGTTTGCTGATGACACTAAGATTGGAGGCATTGTGGATGGCGAGGACGGCTTTCAAAGCTTGCAGAGGGATCTGGACCAACTGGGAAAAATAGACCAGAAAATGGCAGATGGAATTTAATGCAGACAAGTGAGGTGTTGCATTTTGGAAGGGCAAATCAAGGTAGGACATACACAGTAAATGGTAGGGTATTGAGAAGTGCGGAGAAACAAAGGGATCTGGGAGTTCAGATACATAATTCCCTGAAAGTAGCGTCACAGGTAGACGGTTGTAAAGAAGGCTTTTGGCATCCTGGCATTCATAAATCAAAGTATTGAGTATTGGAGTTGGGATGTTATGTGGAGGTTGTATAAGACATTGGTGAGGCCAAATTTGGAGTATTGTGTACAGTTCTGGTCACCTAACTATAGGAAGGATATCAGTAAGATTGAAAGAGTGTAGAGAAGATTTACTAGGATGTTGCTGGGTCTTCAGGAGTTGAGTTGCAGGGAGAGATTGAACAGGTTTGGACTTTATTCCTTGGAGCGTAGAAGAATGAGGGGAGATTTGATAGAGGTTTACAAAATTATGAAGGGTATAAACAGTAAATGTGAATAGGCTCTTTCAGCTTAGATTAGGAGAGATAAATTTGAGAGGACATGGCTTTAGGGTGAAAGGGGAAAGGTTTAGGGGGAAAATTAGGGGGAACTTCAGTCAGAGTGGTGAGAGTGTGGAAAGAGCTGCCATCTGACATGGTAAATGTGGGCTCACTCTTAAGTTTTAAGAAAAAATTGGATAGGTACATGGATGGGAAAGGTCTGGAGGGTTATGGACTGGATGCAGGTCGATGGGACTAGCAGAATAATAATTCAGCACAGACTAGAAGGGCCAAATCGCCTATTTTCTGTGTTGTAGTGTTCTATAGTTCTAAACTAGTTAGTCTACCTCTGTTTACATTGACAGTCACTTTAAACAATTTCCAATGTTACTAATTGCAGAGTCTTTAGCTGCAAGCTCTCTGTGTTAATGCAGAGAAGAGATAGCAGATGCCTAAGTATGCAGATTTAATACTCTGCTAGTACACGATTTGGTGACCAAGGTTAATGGTTAGCAAAACCATACCTATATTTAATAAGGGAGATGGAATACATCCTAGGAATCAACAAATCTGTGTTAGGAATTTTATTAAAATAGAATCCTAAAGAGAGAATGGAGGAGTGTTCAGAAACATAAAAGGAAAACCTCGTATGACCAACCCTGATTTTTTAAGAAGTGTTATTGAGGAATGTGGACAATTGCAACCCAGTAGATATAACTTATTTAAATTTTCAAAAGACCTTTGATAAGATACTCCATAATAGAATAAAGTCTGAGAATGTAGTTGAGTAACAAAACTAATTGGAATCAAGACAGAAAAAAGAAATTATGAACTATTCATTACATTAGCTACAGCTGACCAATAGCACCCTTTACAAAAATATAATCTAAAATGATATGTAAATCTGTTAGTGTTGGGGATGGGTGATGTTAAATGCTGACACTGACAGAAAAGTCTGGTTTTCTGGAATACTTAAACTGAATATTGAATCCTGAAAATTGCCATGTGCTCAGGAAGATGATGAGATGCTCCTCCTTGAACTTCAAAGTTCTCTCATTTCTCCTAGAAAAGTGTAGGAGGTCAAAGACAGAGGACAATAGGAATGAGGTGGTGATGTTTACAGAAAACTTGGGATCATCATCTAATATTCCCCTGGTCATTCTCTTACCATGCGTGTTCTACTGAGTTCAACCAAAACTTAGTCAACTTAGTGAATCCGGTAATGCAGATGAACAATCTATAACATGAAGAAAAATATCACTGAATGCTACAGATACAATAGAACTTGATTCCAAACTGAATGTTATGATGAATAGTTCTGTCACCTAACTGATCAATCTGGAGTACTTTTCTCAAAAGAAAGACTAGAAACCCCTTTACTCCCACAAGGTGTCCCAGACATTTCAACAGAGTGGGTAGGATGCTACTGCCATTCATTTGTGAACTACTTAAATCCTCAAAGCCAATTACTTCTGAAAGCTCAAGCCTATTAGCAATGCACTTACAGTGGAGCTGTAAGTGTGTGAGGAGAATTAGAATTGCCTAGTAACACAAAGTCTACAATGGATTAGAATAATAATTATCAATAATCCAACAAACAAATTCCAAGCTGACAGTGTGATAGGCAGCTTTTTGCCAGATATGTCAATTCTTGAGACAGACTCTGACAATTGCCTGAACGGTTGTACAGGGACAAAATGTAGCAATCTCTTCACAGTGATCTTAAAAAGCTCTACAATTAACTTCTGTCAGAACTGTCCTGAAACTGTGTAATATATTAAGGAACCAGACATGTATCAAGTAAAATTATGAAAATGCCATACAAACCAGAGCTTGAAGTAGAGTGTAGCTGAGTTATAGGTTTTAGATTGTGTAACTTAAAATAATGTTTCATAGTAATTGTGTCCAGGACTGGTTTTATTATTACTTCCCTAACTTAAGAGTTTAGTAAATTTTTGACATGCACATTGTTCATGCAATGATAACAAATTATTGTTGATCTTTATATTATCCTGTAAATTACTTGGGAGGAATCAATAATTAATATTTCCCTGTATATGATATTTATAGTGCTAATGCTTTTAGGGCATTGGTTTGAAAGGTTGGGAGTCTGAGGAAGCCATACTCATTCAACACTGAACTGTCCACGAAGTGTCACATTCATCTCAAAAAGACTTATTAAAGCCATACAGCAGAAGTTCTTATTATCGGAATCAGGTTTATTATCACCGGCATGTGTCGTGAAATCTGTTAACTTAGCAGCAGCAGTACAATGCAATACATAATATAGAAATAAATAAATTATAGTAGGTATACACAGTGGCATGCAGAAGTTTGGGTACCCTGGTCAAAATGTCTGTTACTGTGAATAGCTAAGTGAGTAAAAGATGACCTGATTTCCAAAAGGCATAAAGTTAAAGATGACACATTTCTTTAATATCTTAGGCAAGAGTACTTTTTTATTTCCATCTTTTACAGTTTCAAAATAACAAAAAAGGAAAAGGTCCTGAAGCAAAAGTTCAGGGACCTTGCATGGTCAGTACTTAGTAACACCCCCTTTGACAAGTATCACAGCTTGTAAACGCTTTCTGTAGCCAGCTAAGTCTTTCAATTCTCGTTTGGGGATTTTCACCCATTCTTCCTTGCATTGGTGATCTATAATCTACTTAATTATCAACAATCAAAAAAGAACAACCAACATTATCAAAATAAACTGAGGCATTTTCTTGGGTGACTCTCTATGTCCACTATGATCTTGTCTAGTTTTAAACCCACTCTCTAATTTACTGTATCAGACAAAAATAGGGTAACAAATCAGAGACAACTAAACAGGTTGTACCATGACACACCTTCAAAATGGTTGATTTGAAATTACTGTATATGCTTCATCAGTAAAGCTAAAGCAATTAATTTAAATGGTAAAACTATTTTCTACAGATATAAACATGAACTTTGGACTAGATAAGCACAGAACATTAAATATAAGAGATGGTGCAATAGAGCTAGTAGAATATGAAACAGAGCAGCAGGATACAATACAATCAATGGATGTATATGAAACATATAAATATCTGGGATATCAACAAGAAAAGAAAATGGATAATAGAGCGATAAAGGGAAAACTTTTGACAGAATTTACTTTAAGACTTAAGAAAATCTGCCAAAGAGCTCAATAGTAAAAATATAACAAAGGCAATAAACACTTCTGCTATACCTATATCAATGTATTCTTTTGGCATGATATCTTGGTCCCAAACCAATCTGGAAAGCTTACAAAGGAAAATAAGAACCAAAATGCCATATTTTAGAAAACACTATGAACACTTGAATGCACTTTGATTAACACTACCTAGGACAGAAGGAGGAAGGCGAATAACAGACATTAAAAATTTACACAACAGTTACATAAAACTTCTAAGGATATACCTTCATCAACAAAAACAGGATCCAGCATTCCATGTAAGCACATGCAATTCTGATAAGTACACCACTAAACTTAAATGAAAGCAAAACCAAGAAAAATGATGAAATTGACACTGTAGAAGGAAAAGTTAACCAGTGGAAGAGCATGGCCCTTTATGGAAGACATCCTCACAATCTGAGTAGACGAGATGTCAACAAGGAAGAGTTGAACACCTGGCTCAGAATTGGAGATCTCTTCCTAGAAGCAGAGGGGTTCCTTGTGGCAGTACAGGACCAGGTGCTTCACTCAAAATATTATCAAAAATAAATAATAAAACACCAACAAATTTAGGATGATAAATGTAGAAAATGCCAAGAGAAACCAGAAACAATCTGACACATCACAGGATCTTGTAACAGTTTATCTCAATCTAATTACTTACACAAGCATAATCAAGTGGCAAACATCATTCACCAAAATCTTGCTTTAAAATACAAATGCATAAAAGACAGAATAGCTTACTATAAATACAAGCCTGACTCAGTTCTGGAGTCAGAGTCCTATACATTATATTACTACTGATCCAATAGTTAATATAGGACAACCCATAATAACCGTCTGGGTATAATATTACAGGATAAACAAGCAAGAATATCTTAGCAACATACACAAAATGCTGGTGGAATTCAGTAGGCCAGGCAGCATCAAAAGGAAGAAGTACAGTCGGTTTCGGGCTGAGACCCTTCGTCAGGACACTGTAAGAATATCTTACTTACTAGATATAACCATTCCAAACACACATAACATACAGAAATCAATAAGTGAAAAACACCCAAGATATGCTGAATTGTAAGAGGAAATTGAAGGAATATGGAAAATGAACAGGGTATACATTGGCCCAATAATAATATCCACAATTGGTAGCATCCCAAAGTCACCACACAATAGCATTAAGCAATTAAACTACACGCAATATTTATGGAAATCTCCAGAATACTACAATGCTAAACACCATTAGAATAGTTCGAAAGTTCCTAGCAATTGAGAAATGAGTGTGCTTGGCTATGCCCCATCTCAGGTTTACCAGCTTGAGACGCGGAAAAATAAAAATACAATAATAATTAAATAAATAAGCAAATAAATAACACTGAAATGTGAATTGCCGGGTCCATGAAAGTGAGCCCATAGGTTCTATTCAGTGATGGGGAGATATTCGGGGGTAGAAATTGACCCACAACTTAGAAACCAGAACAGAGAATGGTACAAATACTAAGCAGATTAGTTAGCATTTACAGTGAAATAGACCGAGTTGATGTTTCAGGTTATTGACATTTCAGTAGAATTTTGATAGAACCTGGATCAATTTAGTACAGACAAATAGTGTGCAATTTTTTTTAATATGCTCAATGTTCACTGTGCTGTCCACACAACTATATGCAGGAACAATGCATTATTTCATAAGAATTGAAATTTAAAGTACAATAAGCAGATGGGGCTTCTTAAATTGGTACTTCTTAACTGTCATCAATCATTTATGCAAGAGGCAGGACTAGTTTGGGGTAGCTTTGTCTTTGTATTGTGAATGGGAGACAAGAGCAGACAGCGTGCATCTTTGAAAGTGTATGCCTCTGAAAGTATGCACCCAGGCCATCCACTGCAGTCACACACCGCACATTTTTATCACTAGCTATTAAGGATTTTAGCTAAAGCAGAATCATTCTTGCATTCCTTTTTAATGAAAGTAATCTTCTATTTACACATTTGCAACTTATGACGATTTTTTTTGTACAGACCTGATCCCTACAATATTACAGCAGAGACTTCAACTGTGATTTACCTGTTGACCACACTGCCTCCATGTGCAATTGGCTCATGGACATGAAACACTATGACACTACTTATCACAGCACTTTATACATTTGCAGTTGTTGTTGAGCATTTTATTTTCACATCATCATCTACACTATGGAATATTTCAATGTTGTGCTACATGATAAGACTTCTCATGTATTTTTAACTTACAAAGAAATGCATGAAGAGATCTGAGCTGATTTGGTCCATCCCAGAACTACTTTGTTGCCCCTCATTTAAGTTACTAATGAATTGTGCTGGAGGCCTGCATATTCTTATTCCCTCTCCTTTACCAATGCGTTTTTACCTAAAGCTAGTGTCTGTGAGAAATTTTAATGGACCACATCTAGCTTGATAGCATAATCCAACCAGAGCAATCTTTCACCTCACATAGCACAGCTACTGGGGTAGCAAATTTCCGAAGGACAAATATAGATATAAGTTCTTCAACATCTAAGTCATAGAGTCATAGAACCTACAGCACAGAAACAGGCCGTTTGGTCCATCTCGTCTGTGCTGGATCATTAATCTGCCTAGTCTCACTGACCACAGCCTTCCATACCCCTTTCATCCATGTGTCTATCCAAATTTCTCTTAAATTTTGAAATCAATTCCGCATCCATCACTTGCACTGGCAGCTCATTCCGTATGCTCATCACCCTCTGAGCGAAGAAGTTCACTCTCATGTTCCCCTTAAACATTTCAACTTTCACCCTTAACCCATGACCTCTAGTTGTAGTCTCAGCCAACCTTAGTGGAAAATGTCTACCTTATCTATACCCCTCATAATTTTATATACTGTACCGCTATCAAATCTCCACTCCATCTTTTACATTCTGGAGAATGAAGTTCTAATCTATTCAACCGTTGATAAATCAGGTTTTCAAGCCCCAGCAACATTCTTGTAAATTTTCTCTGCACTCTTTCAATCTTATTTAGATAGCTAGACAGATAGATAGATACTCTCATGATCCCAAAGGAAATTACAGTGTCACAGTAGCATTAAAAGTGCACAGATATAAATATTAGAAGAGAAGTAGAAAGAATAAAAAAAAGTAGCCACAAACACTCTTATAGGAAGGAGTCATCACTTCCCCGGCTATAGGTTGACTCATTATAGAGCCTAATGGGAAGGTAAGAATGACCTCATATGGCACTCTTTGGGCAGAGCAGTTGTCTTAGTCTATTACTAAAAATGTTCCTCTGTTCAACAAAGGTGCCATGCAGAGGGTGAGAAACATTGTCCAGAATTCCCAGGATTTTCCATAGGGAATTTTGTTCTACAACAGCCTCCAATGTGTCCAGTATGACTCCTATAACAAAGCCAGCCTTTCTAATCAGTTTATTGAGCCTGTTGGCATCACCCCTGTTGATGACATTGCCCCAGCACACTACTGCATAGAAGATTGTCCTGGCAATTGTACATCTTTCCTATAGGTACTCTAGGTGACCAAAACTGGACCCAATACTCTAAATTAGGCCTCACCAATGTCTTATACAATTTCAACATAACATACCAACTCCTGTAAATATGTTGATTTATGAAGGCTGATGTACCAACAGCTTTCTTTATGACTCTATCTACCTGTGACTACCTACCTGTGGAGGGATGGGTTAGTAAAATTGCTGATGACATAAAGGTTGGAGGTGTTGTGGATAGTGTGGAGGGCTGTCAGAGGTTACAGCGGGATGTTGATAGGATGCAAAACTGGGCTGAGAAGTGGCAGATGGAGTTCAACCCAGATAGGTGTGAGATGGTTCATTTTGGTAGGTCAAATATGATGGCAGAATATAGTATTAATGGTAGGACTCTTGGCAGTGTGGAGGATCAGAGGGATC
This sequence comes from Mobula birostris, assembly GCF_030028105.1. Taxonomy (NCBI): domain Eukaryota; kingdom Metazoa; phylum Chordata; class Chondrichthyes; order Myliobatiformes; family Myliobatidae; genus Mobula; species Mobula birostris. The sequence continues at coordinate 29,101,767 of NC_092386.1, forward strand.
TTGGGGTCCGAGTCCATAGGACACTCAAAGCTGCTGTGCAGGTTGACTCTGAGGTTAAGAAGACATACAGAGCATTGGTCTTCATCAACCGTGGTATTGAGTTCAAGAGCTGAGAGGTAATATTATAGCTATATAGGACCTGGTTAGACCCCACTTGGAGTACTGTGCTCAGTTCTGGTCACCTCACTACAGAAAGGATGTGGAAACTATAGGAAGGGAGCAGAGGAGATTTACAAGGATATTGCCTGGATTGGGGAACATGCCTTATGAGAATAGGTTGAGTGAACTCGGCCTTTTTTCGTTGGACTGTCGGAGGATGAGAGGTGACCTGATAGAGGTGTACAAGACGATGAAAGGCATTGATGTGTGGATAGTCAGAGGCTTTTTCCCAGGGCTGAAATGGCTAACACAAGAGGGCACAGTTTTAAGGTGCTTGGAAGTAGCTACAGAGGAGATGTCAGGGGTGCTGACATCTCCGCTGTTTTAAAACGCAGAGAGTGGTGAGTGCGTGGAATGGGCTGCTGGCGACGGTGGTGGAGACGGATACAATAGGGTCTTTTAAGATGCTCCTGGACAGGTACATGGAGCTTAGAAAAATAGAAGGCTATGGGTAACCCTAGGTAATTTCTAAAGTAAGTACATGTTCGGCACAGCATTGTGGGCCGAAGGGCCTGTATTGTGCTGTAGGTTTTCTCTATTTCTATGTTTCTATGACACCACTTTCAAGTAATTATAGATCTGTATTTCCAGATCCCTCTGTTCTACCCTACTCCTCAGTGGCCCACTGCCCACCATTTAAAACCTACTTTGGTTAGTCCTCCCAACGTGCAACACCTCACATTTTTCTGCCTTAAATTCCACCTGCCATTTTTCCAGCTGGTCTAGATCACGCTGTAAGCTTTGATAGTCTTCCTCACTGTCCACTACAACCCCAGACTTGGTGTCATCTGCATAATGTTGATTATTTTTTCCTTTAGATATAATAACCAAATGATCTCTTTAGTGTGGTACCATGCCCAAGATAATCCCTTCCCTCAACGGCTTCAGGCTAGGTGATGAGGAACATTAGAAATAAGGAGTGTGACAGCTGAAAGTGAACTGCAGAGTTGAGTTATGATCTGAATATACATGCTATTGTTCCCTAGCTCCTATCTCCTTTTCTTTCTGTGATTAAAAAAACATGATGGATGCTGCCACGACAATGGGAACAGGCTGTCTGATGTTCAGTACACCATTACTACACAGCTGGTTGCACATGTGTGTGTGTGTGTGTGTGTGTGTGTGGAAAACTTTGATTTTCAGAGTGCAGAGGCCCGTGAGGTAAAGTGGGTTCAGTTTAAGAAATCAACCAACACACATCAAAGTTGCTGGTGAACGCAGCAGGCCAGGCAGCATCTCTACCTGACGAAGGGTCTTGGCCTGAAACGTCGACTGTACCTCTTCCTAGAGATGCTGCCTGGCCTGCTGCGTTCACCAGCAACTTTGATGTGTGTTGCTTGAATTTCCAGCATCTGCAGAATTCCTGTTCAGTTTAAGAAATATTGGATTTAGCAGAAAATTGAGTACTGTACAAAATCTAGGGAGATATCTTGCTGGCACACAGTATGTGTGAATACCTTTATGTTAAAAAGAAATGATGAGCTTACGATCACCCGCGCAGATGAAAAGGGGTTTGAGGCAATAAAAGTTGAAAGTAGTGATCTTCAGAAAGCCGTGTTGTTCTGGCCTAGGTAGCTTCATTATAAGTCTGTTTTAGAACATGACAGTTGCCCTTGAGAGGATTAGACACCTTATGTGCTTCTCTTTGAATAGTGTCCAGCAACTTCTGAATCCTGCACTGCTTTCCTTTTTATTCATTTTTCAAGGTTTGGGCATCACAGCCAAGGCCAGCATCAGTTTCCAGTGCTCAACTGTCCTTTAAAGGTGGTGATGAACTGCTGCAGTCCTTTTGATGAAATTACAAGTTAGAGAGTTTCAAGATCTAGTCTTAGCGAAACTGGAGGATAGGTGATATATTTCTGGAATTAGAACGGTGTGTGACATAGAGGGGAACCTATTGCTATTGCCATGCCCACGGTCTTCCTGATGGCAGAGATTGCAATATTGGGGGATGCTTTTAGATATGGGGGATGCTTTTAGAGTAGCCTAGCCAGGAATATAGAACAGTACACACATTACAGGCCCTTTGGCCTATGATGTCATGCTGACCTTTTAACCTACTCCAAGATCAATCTATCCCTTTGTCACACCTCAAAGTGGCAACCAGAGGGAGTCAGAGATGACACGGCCAATCCTTTCATGCTCATCTGCCTTTCTGGCTAATTATTAGTTTATGTTATCCCCTCTGCCTTGTTTGTAGACTGTGACAAGAATACACATAGATAAGATGTTAGCTGTCCTGTGTGATCAGCAGTTGGTCTGCCACCTGTCTTTGGGAGAGAGAGAGATAAGGAAGACAATGGAGCAGCATTTGGAGATGTGTAATGAAGGGTCGGGGGAGAGAGCTGTCTAGAGCGGCTCCCCCTTTGAACCCTGAACTGTTTGAAGTGATGGACAGGCGATACCCCAGCAGGGGGATAAAAAGGGACAGGTTCTCTAAGGCAGGACACACACGACACCTGGTCATTTACTCCTAGACAGCGATAGAGCTTGATTGATCCTGTTATCTGAATTCTGAGTACATGTATGTTTATCATTGCTGAACTGTTGCATTCATTATCCTTTTGATTAAGAGTACTGTGTTGCTTGTTTCTTTAATAAAACTTTCTTAGTTCTAGTAATCCAGACTCCAACTGAGTGATCCATTTCTGCTGGTTTGGCAACCCAGTTACGGGGTACGTAACAAGACCAATACGAGTTCCTTGTCCCTTTTGCTCAGTCTTGGAATCAGAATCAGGTTTATTATCACCTGCATGTGTCGTGAAATTTGTTAACGTAGCAGCAGCAGTTCAATGCAATACATAACATAGAAGAAAAAAAACAAAATAAAGTAACAATAATAATAAGTAAATCAATTATAGTATACGTATTTTGAATAGATTAAAAATCGTGCAAAAAACAGAAATAATATATATTAAAAAATGAGGTAGTGTCCAAGGGTTCAAAGTCATTTAGGAATCAGATGGCAGAGGGGAAAAGCTGTTCCTGAATCGCTGAGTGTGTGCCTTCAGGCTTCTGTACCTCCTACCTGATGGTAACAGTAAGGAAAAGGCATGCCCTGGGTGCTGGAGGTCCTTAATAATGGACGCTGCCTTTCTGAGACACTGCTCCTTGAAGATGTCCTGGGTACTTTGTAGACTAGTACCCAAGATGGAGCCGACTAAATTTACAACCCTCTGCAGCTTCTTTCGGTCCTGTGTAGTGGTCCTCCCATACCAGGCAGTGATGCAGCCTGTCAGAATACTCTCTACAGTACACCTATAGAAGTTTTTGAGTGTTTTTGTTGACACACCAAATCTCTTCAAACTCCTAATGAAGTATAGTGAGGATCAGGATTGGTATGCATTCCTTCACCTTACCCTTCCTGAAGTCCACAATCAGCTCTTTCGTCTTACTGATGTTGAATGCCAGGTTGTTGCTCTGACACCACTCCACTAGTTGGCATATCTCACTCCTATAGACCCTCTCATTGCCATCTGAGATTCTACCAACAATGGTTGTATCATCAGCAAATTTATCAATGGTATTTGAGCTATGCCTAGCCACGTGGTCATGGGTATAGAGAGAGTAGAGCAGTGAGCTAAGTACACAGCCCTGAGGTGCACCAGTGTTGATCATCAGCGAGGAGGAGCTGTTATCATCAATCCACACAGATTGTGGTCTACCAGTTTGGAAGTAGGGGATCCAAATGCAGAGGGAGGTACAGAGGACCAGGTTCTGCAACTTCTTGATCAGGACTGTGGTATTGATAGTATTAAATGCTGAGCTATAGTCGATGAATAACATCCTGACATAGGTGTTTGTGTTGTCCAGGTGGTCTAAAGCCGTGTGAAGAACCATTGAGATTGAATCTGCCGTTGATCTATTGTGGTGATAGGCAAATTGCAACGGGTCATCTTTTGTGAGTGAAGCCTTTCATTTGTTTGTGGGAGTCTCAATTTTCTGGAACTCTAGGTAATGTTCTTTGGATTTTTGACTTTGCCTGTGAGTATTTTTTGAATCTCCACCTGTACTTAACCTGCTAAGGAATCCAATGAAGCCTTGTTGAATTTTTTTCCTCTAATTTTTGTGTGATTTGTCTCTGGAATTGGGTTCATCACTATTCAGTGTGAGGGGAAGCTAAAACTGCGGTTACCTAGTCAGCTGTGACACCCTTCCCTCTCAAATTGCCCTCCATCTTGCTTTCATCCAAAATGTACACACTGTCATCATCACCAACATAGGAGGGCTAACACCTCAGGTCAAGATTCAGCACCTAAAGGACAAGGGACACCCCTTTGATAACTATGTGCACATTTTGGACAGGGAGAACAAGTGTTTGAAGTAAGGGTTAAAGAAGCCACCTTTGCCAAATTGGAAAACCTATCCCTGAATGCGGGGGAGGGGGGATGTGTTATGACACCACCTAACAGCTACTTTAATGCAGTCCTAACATCTCTACCCCAGCGTCTCCACAACAGTTCACACCTCATTCATGCAAAGATAAGATTAATGATCCTTTCATTACCTCTATGACCCTTAGCAAACCTTGTGATTGCTATATCTTTTAAACAACTCAGAGTTTATAAACTGGCAAATGACTCACCATGGATTAGAACTGAAAAAGCCTCTTGGGTGAGTGGTGAAATGTCTTCCAGACAACACAGCAAGTCAAATTGCCTTGATTTACTACTGCTTGATATACAATGAACTGGATGACTGAGAACCTTCATGGATATGGTCAAAGTAATCTAAGCTGTAATGATTGGGCTTTTGCCAGTTTGTCAAGGACACTTCACTTGTGAGTCTGCTGGGGTCATCTATTGCATCCGGTGCTCCTGGTGCGGCCTCCTCTACATCGGTGAAACCCGACGCAGATTGGGGGACCGCTTCATCGAGCACCTCCGCTTCATCCGACAAAACAGACAGGATCTCCCAGTAGCCACCCACTTCAACTCTGCTTCCCACTCCCATTCAGATATGTCCATACATGGCCTCCTCTACTGCCATGATGAGGCTAAACTCAGGTTGGAGGAGCAACACCTCATATACCGTCTAGGTAGTCTCCAGCCCCTTGGTATGAACATAGAATTCTCCAACTTCCGGTAATTTCCTCCCCCTCCCTTCCCCTATCCCTATTTCACTCTGCCCCCTCCCCCAGCTGCCTGCCACCTCCCTCTTGGTTCCGTCTCGTTCTACTACCCACTGTTTTCCCCTATTCCTTCTTCTCCTTTCCTGCCTATCACCTCCCTGCTTCCCGTCCCCCACCCCTTTATCTTTCCCCTTACTGGTTTTTCACCTGGAACCTACCAGCCTTCTCCTTCCCACCCTCCCCCCACCTTCTTTATAGGGCCTCTGCCCCTTCCCTCTACGGTCCTGACAAAGGGTTCCGGCCCGAAATGTCGACTGATCTTTTCCACTGATGCTGCCTGACCTGCTGAGTTCCTCCAGCGTGTTGTGAGTGTTGCTTTGACCCCAGCATCTGCAGATTATTTTGTGTTCAAGGACTGAATGTTTGAAAGGAAGTAACTTTTCTTGAATCTGGCTGCTGGTATCTGTGAAAATATGGTGGATGTCCCACCTCTTCCTGGAGTGGAATGGAATAAAAGGGACACAATAAATTAGTAAGCACATCACCAGAATCCCTTTAAGGGTTAAAACAATCTCTAAATGCTGTTACAATTTTGACCAAGTTTTTTTTCAATGACATGTCAATATAAAGAGTTTCCCTGAAGTTTACAGTATCTTACCCAAGATTAGCTAAGGGTCATTTTAAATATCGTTGAAATAGTGCCTTTGTGAATAGATGGAGAAAAGTAAGTGCAAAAATCAAACCGATTTGAGTCATAGATTTGTTAAGCTATAGAGTTGTACAGCAGAGAAACAGACCCTTTAGCTCACCACTCGCACCAGCTATTCTAATCCCTTTTTCCACATTAATTCCTCATCCTCCTATAACTTGTCTATTTGAATACTGCTGAAACATAACAATTGCATTTTCCTTCCACGTCTCCTCTCACAACACATTTCAGATAACAACCATCTGTGTATTTAAAAAAAAACAAACAAACCCCAGTTGCCTTTAAAATCTCCTCCCTTTCACCTTAAACCCAATTCCTCTTGTTTCTGACACTCCTACCATGGGGAAAAGATTCTGAATAGTTACCCTACTAATACAGCTCATAATTTTATAAACCCTATATCAGGGGACTCCTTTGGTATTATTTTCTCCAGAAATACCAGCACAGCCTACTCAATCTTTCCCTATAACTAAAGTTCTTCAGTCTCAGCAAGCTCTTGGCGAACCTTCCCTGCACTCTCCCCATTGCAATTGTATTCCTTCCCTAGTATGACGGGAAGAGCATACTATGCTCTGTGTGTGGGTGGCCTACCTAGTATTTGTAAATTTGTGGCATTATGTCACAATTCTGATATTCAATGTCCTAACTGATGAAGGCAGTCATGTCAAATGCTGCCTTCACTAAGTTGCTTACCTGTGTTGCCATTTTAGGGGAACAATGGGCTTGTACTCCGAAAAGTCAGCTTGCTGGATTAATTTTCTTCTTCCAACACTTGGTCAAAATTTCCAGCCCTATTCTTATTCTGCTGTAGCTTTAAATAACTTTCTTCACTATCCACAACACCATCAAATTGTGTATCAAATGAAAAGTTATTAATCATACCTCTGACGATCTGAACAAAAGTACTGGGAATTTCTACAGTTTATCCTGTTGATGTGTATGGCATCAGTAAAAGTGCCTTCAGCAGCATTATCATGGTGGATACCACAGCCAGTGTGACTCAGGTGAAGCAGTAGAATAGTAAATCTATTCTAGGGAAGGGCAGTGATCCCATGCTACCAAACATGAAGAATTAAAATTGCTGTCCCCTTACAAGAGACTAAAATAATTATTGAAAACAGGAAATTCTTTAAGACTTAAAGAGGAGGGAGGAGAAGATGGCGGCGCGCCTGTGCGTGCGCAGCCCTCCGGTGAAAATGATATCGTATCTGTTAAATAGAGGCCTGGACAATTCTGATTTGATGGAGAATGGACGTGGAAGCACAGAGGAACATCTGGAGAAATTTCTGAAACGCCCGTTCGCTGCTTTCCTTACTGTGTGGTCATGAATCTTTCGGAGGGTAGGCCTCAAAATCCCCGGCCTTGCCCGCTTTTGGCGACCGAGAAGGAGGTCCAATCGTTCGGACAGAGATGGCGCTCAGTACTTGGTGTCGGAGAGCTGATCAGAGCTCGAAGTTTTCGGATGACTCAGAGTCGGATTGTGGTCAGCATTGCAGGAAGAGTTTTTCTTCCTTCTCCCGTCTGCGTGAGATGTGGGACATTTGAGAAACTTTGAACTTTACTGTGCTCACAGACTTCTTCATCAAGTTATGGTATTGTTACACTGTTTGTAACTATATGTTATAATTATGTGGTTTTGTCAATTTTTTCAGTCTTGGCTTGTCCTGTGTTTTGTGATATCACACCGGAGGAAATAATGTATCATTTCTTAATGCATGCATTACTAAATGACAATAAAAGAGGACTACGTGTCTTCATAATCATCATCATCATCAGAATCAACACTTAGTCCTCAAATAAAAACACTTATCTTGACAGACATGATGCTGTACCTTCTCAGATATAGTCACATTTTCAGGGATATGAAGTTGACCCTAACACAGAAAGTCAAGTCAACCAATGCATTGTATAGAGTTTGTGTGTGAAGAGGAAAATAAAATCCATTGTACCATACCACTTCAAATATAACAGTGATGTTTGTTTTTAATCACCAATAATTAAATCTTTAGGGAAAATGATGATGTCCTTAAATTGCTAAAAGGAGTAAGAATAGGTAAAAAGAAATTACACCAAAATGATAATCTTGGTTAATCAATTGAAATCTGTTCCCATGGATAATATGTGGAAGTCTATTGAGTGGATTTCAAATTCGTTATTTGTGAATAGACTAACATTACGAAACAATATAATCTAAACTTATGTAGTGTCTATATCACCTAGCTAACCTACAGCAGGCAGAAATTGAAAATGTATCTATGTTTGGATTGGTATTTTTGGGTGTGCCTAAATTTATTTCATAATCTATAAAAATAATGTTGGAAAGTATTACAGACATATGATACATTTATTAGGAAATGAAACAGAACTTAATTTGAAGCTAACAGAAGAACTCAAGCATCAATCTTGAAATAGATCTATAAGGAATAGATAGCTGGAAGCGAGGCTATGGTACAATTATAAACTGTAAAATCAAGGGAATGATTAAAAAGAGGAAGCATTCTACATGGTCATTCATACCACCTCAGTGTGAAAATTAGACTTAATGTTCAGGTAAGTGAAATGTAGTTGTTGCGGTGTTATAGCCTACAAAGAAACAAAAAAAAAGAATTACTAATGCATGAGCCTGAATTATGAGGGAGAGGTGATAGGACTCAGTATATGAAAAATGATACATATTAAGGCTGGAGTATTTGTACTTCACAATGAAAGGATTATTTGGTCAGATTCGGTTATCTGGATGATGAGAACACACACTGTTGTGCATAGCTGGCTCTGCTAAAACAAATGATAACTCCCTCATATAACATGCCTCTAAACCCCTAATGCAGAGTGTAAAAAATTGGCACAAAAAAAGGCAGTTTGAATGGGGACTGATGGAGTGGCAGAATTTGCTTTACTATCACAAAAGCCATATAAAGGAGGACACTCAAAGCACGATAGTTAAAAGTGGTCATAAAGTAGTCTGTCTGTCAAACATGTAGGAAACACTTAGCATAATGGGAAAAATGAGGCCCCGGTAAAGGTTTAGATAATAGGGATCTGATGTTTGAGAGGACCATCTTTGGGTAGGCCATAAGACCATAAGATATAGGAGCAGAATTAGGCCATTTTGCCCATTGAGTCTGCTCCATCATTTCATCATGCCTGATCCAATTTTCCTCTCACCCCCAATCTCCTGCCTTCTCCAGTATCCCTTCATGTCCTGACCAATCAAGAATCTAGCAACCTCTGCTTAATTATACATAAAGACTTGGCCTCCATTGCTGCCTGTGGCAAAGAATTCCACAGATTCACCACTCTCTGGCTGAAGAAATTCCTCCTCATCTTCATTCTAAAAGGATGCCCCTCTATTCTGAGGCTGTGTCCTCTGGTCTTTGACTTGCCCACCATAGGGGATTTGATAGGGAGAAAGTAAAGTCTAATGTAGCAGTATTTCAGTGGAGAAAGAGGAATTAGTGGTATTAGTTGGCCAAAGTAAATTGGAAGGAGCTGTTAGCAGGGACGTCAGCAGAGCAGCAATGGTGTGCGTTTCTGGGTAAACTGAGGAAAGTGCAGGACGTTTGCATTACTAAAATGAAGAAATACTTAAATGGTAAATTATTACGACCATGGCTGACAGGGGAAGTCAAAGCTATTGTAAAAGCAAAAGAAAGGGCACATAACAAAGCAAAAATTAGTGGGAATTTAGAGGATTGAAAAATTTTTAAAAATCTACAGAGAACAACTAGAAAATTCATTAGAAGGGAAAAGATGAAATATGAAAGCAAGCTGGCAAATAATATCAAAGTAGTTAGTAAAAGTTTTTAGAAGTATGTTAAAAATAAAAGGGAAATGAGAGTGGATATAGGACTGCTAGAAAATGAGGCAGGAGAAATAATAATGGGGTTCAAGGAGATGGCTGCTGAACTAAATGAGTATTTTGCGTCAGTCTTTGCTGTGGAAGACACTAGCAGTATGCCTGAAGTTGTAGTGTGTGAGGAAGTGAAGTGGGTGCAGTTGGTGCAGTTACTGTTACAGGAGAGAAGGTGCTCAAAAAGCTGAAAGACCTAACAGAGGAACTGTACCCTAGGGTTCTAAAAGAGGTAGCGTTAGAGATTGTGTTGGCACTTGAAATGATCTTTCAAAAATCATTGGACTCTGGCATGATGCCAGAGGACTGGAAAATTGCAAATGTTACTCCACTCTTTAACAAAGAAGGAAGGCAGCAGAAAGGAAATTATAGACCAGTTAGCCTGACCTCAACAGTTGGGAAGATGTTAGAGTCATTTGTTAAGGATGAGGTGATGGAGTACTTGGTGACACAGGACAAGATAGTATAAAGTCAGCATGGTTTCCTTCAGGGGAAATCCTGCCTGACAAACCTGTTGGAATTCTTTGAGGAGATTATAAGTTGGACAAATAAAGTGGATGCAGTGGATGTTGTATATGTGGATTTTCAGAAGGCCATTGACAAAGTGTCACACATGAGGCCGCTTACCAAGTTAAGAGCCCTTAGTATTACAAGGAAGTTACTAACATGGTTAGAGCATTGGCTGATTGGTAGGAGGAAATGATTGGGAATAAAACGATCCTTTTCTGGTTGGCTGCTGGTGACTAGTGGTGTTCCGCAGGGGTCGGTGTTGGGACCACTTCCTTTTATGCTGTATATAAATGCTTTAGATGATGGAATTGATGGCAGTGTTGCCAAGTTTGCAGATGATATGAAGATCGTTGGAGGGGCAGGTAGTGTTGAGAAAACAGGTAGGATGCAGAAGGACTTAGACAGATTAGGAGAATGGGCAAGAAAGTGGCAAATGGAATATAATGTTGGAAAATGCATGGTCATGCACTTTCGTAGTAGAAATAAATGTGCGGAATATTTTCTAAACAGGGTGAAAATCCAGGAATCTGAGATGTAGAGGGACTTAGGAGTCCTTATGCAGAACACTCTCAAGTTTAACTTACAGGTTGAGTTGGTGGTGAGAAAGGCAAATGCCATGTTAGCATTCATTTCAAGAGGTCGAGAATACATGAGCAAGGATGTGATGCTGAGGCTTTATAAGGCACTGGTGAGGCCTCACCCTGAGTATTGTGAACAGTTTTGGGCCCCTCATCTTAGAAAAGATGTGCTGGCATTGGAGAGGGTCCAGAGGAGGTTCACAAGGATGATTCCAGGAATGAAAGGGTTATCATACGAGGAATGTTTGATGGCTTTGCATCTGTGCTCGCTGGCCAGGCAGCATCAATGGCAAGGAGTAAACAGTCAATGTTTTGGGCTGAGACTCTTCATCAGGATTAGAAAAAAAAAGATGAGAAGTCAGAGTATGAAGGTAGGGGGAGGGGATGAAGAAATACAAGGTAGTAGGTGATAGGTGAAACCAGGAGGGGGAGGAGGGGTGAAATAAGGAGCTGAGAAGTTGATTGGTGAAAGAAAAGAAGGGCTGGAGAAGGGGCAATCTGATAGGAGAGGACAGAAAGCCATGGAAGAAGGGGAAGGGGGAAGGAGAACCAGAAGGAGGTGATGGGCAGATAAGGAGATAAGGTGAGAGAAGGAAAAGGGAATAGGGAATGGTGAAGGAGAGGTGGGGAGGGTCATTACCAGAAGCTCAAGAGGCTACCCAGATGCAATATAGGGTGTTGTTCCTCCAACCTGAGTGTGGCCTCATTGCCACAATAGAGGAGGCCATGGACTGACATGTCAGAATATGAATGGGAAGTGGAATTAAAATGGGTGGCCACTGGGATATCCTGCTTTTCCTGGTGGATGGAGCGTAGGTGTTCGGTGAGGCGATTTCCTGATCTATATTGAGGCCACACTGGGAACAACGGATACAGTAGATGACCCCAACAGACTTGCAGGTGTAGGACTGTTTGTGGCCCTGAATGGTAGTGAGGGAGGAGGTGTAGGGACAGGTGTAGCACTTGTTCTGCTTGCAAGGATAAGTGCCAGGAGGGAGATCGGTGGGGACGGATGAATGGACAAGGGAGTCATGTAGAGAACGATTTCTATAGAAAGCAGAAAGTGGTTGTGGGGGGGGTGAGGAGGAGAGAAAGATGTGCTTGGTGGTGGGATCCCATTGCAGATTACAGAATTTATGGAGAATTATGTGCTGTTGATGGTGGGGTGGTGGCCTTTTCTGTTTGTTACCTTTGGCAAATTCAGGTGTATTAACACAGCTTAGTCTCTCTATAAATGTTGCTCGATGCATTTGGTATTTCGAGCACATTATTACAGATTTGCTGAAACTCCAGCATTTTGACTTTCCCTATTCTCTCTAAACAGTCCTCATTCAGTTTCCTTTATTTATACTCCTCCACACTGATCAATTTTGATTACAATCATTCAGTCTTTCTGTTGGATTGTACTAAATGCAATTGCGTCTACCCAGTCAAAAACGTTCTAGCTTGAGATAGCATTAACTCCACATAGGGTTTTGTAGTCTTGTGATCTTGCAATTCAGACTTTCTTTACAATTTCATACTTTGGAAATGCCACATCTCTCTTGAGGTGTAATTGTAACACTCTCTATCTCTGTCATTTCTTAAACACAAAATACTCTGCAGATGCTGGGGTCAAAGCAACACTCACAACACGCAGGTCGGCAACATCCGTGGAAACGATCAGTCAACGTTTCGGGCTGAAACCCTTCGTCAGGACTGTAGAGGGAAGGGGCAGAGGCCCTATAAAGAAGGTGGGGGGAGGGTGGGAATGAGAAGGCTGGTAGGTTCCAGGTGAAAAACCAGTAAGGGGAAAGATAAAGGGGTGGGGGAGTGGAAGCAGGGAGGGGATAGGCATGAAAGGTGAAGACGCAATAGGGGAAAGCACAATGGGTAGTAGAAGGAGGCGGAACCATGATGGAGGTACTAGGAGGTAGGGGGCAGAGTGAAACTGGGATAGGGGAAAGGAGGGGGAGGGAATTACTGGAAGTTGGAGAATTCAATGTGCCAAGGGGCTAGAGGCTACCTCGATGGTATATGAGGTGTTGCTCCTCCAACCTGAGTTTAGCCTCATTATGGCAGTAGAGCAGGCCATGTATGGACATATCTGAATGGCAATGTGAAGCAGAGTTGAAGTGGGTGGCAACTGGAAGATCCTGTCTGTTGTGGCGGACGGAGCGGAGATGCTCGACATTTCTTTCTATGTATCCTCCTTTGATGGTACTAATTTTAGTTGTCTGTCGAATTTTAAATGTTACTTCATGCCATGATTTCTATTTCCCTCTCCCAGCAATGGAAAGATACTCAGGTCAACACGTTCTACTCTTAATATAAAGCAAGATAATTCTGTGAGACATGTCATTAGAAGCTGGCAGAATCAGATGGGTTGGCAGATGTTCAGTCCAATCAATTTACCAATTGATTGTAAGCAATAAATTTACCATTTTTTTCCAATAACCACTGGAAAAGGATTCCATTCACTTACACTGCCAACTTGTTTCCCTTTTTCAGAGTTCAGCACTTATTCAGTAGTGTCAATATTCAAAATTAAATTACTCGTGTGCTTAGGGGCTTGGCTGTATCTGCAGCATTGACTGTTTCAATTGTATCTTTTTTGCAACTGTATGATAGTTTAACTTTATCCTTCTCTGCCCTTGGGATAAATCGTTATGGTTGAATTGACAACTAATATATAGTTTCATCAATGGGTATAGCTTTATGGAGTTAGGATTAGCATTGACACCTGTCCCAGTTTAGTGGATTTAGGAATGGGTATGTTAAAGTGATTTTCCAGTACTGCATGTGGAAGGCTCTTATATTGCTTCTGCTATAGGGGGTTATTTCTATGGATATGTTGAGGGTTCATCTGTTGCAGGAGGAATTATTGTACAGTGTTCGGAAACGTATGTGTTATGCAAGTTTCAAAATTATGCTCACATACCCTTATCTCATCAAGTGGTGTCTGAATACTTATGCAAGAAAGGGATCTGATTCAACAATGATAGCATATTTGAATGCTAATGAATTACATGAAAGAGTAATGTAATGAAGTAATTGTATGCGTGATACACAAATGTAATTTGTTAATGGTCTGCTACAAAGAAAATGCCATGTTTTGAAGCTCCCACTAATACCAGAGGTGAATATAGATAGTAGTTTGGCTCTTAAATCAATTCCAAACATATTAAAGCTAAGTGACTAAAAGAAGTAATTTTGAAAAACTCATCGAAGTACCCTCTGAGCATTTCTAACTAACACCTGTCACCATGGGACCTTGTTACTTTATAGGTGTAGAGAGAGAACAACCCAGTTATCAATGATTTCCTGGCTATGCATTAAGTTAGTAAATCACAAGAGCACAAGGACACAGAAATAATAGGATCAAGAGTAAACCATCAAGTGCCCCAAGCATGCCTCGCTATTCAATATGGGCATGGCTGATCTAGTGCCAATTCCTATTATCTTTAATTTATCTCATTCCTCCTTAAGTATATCTAATGATTTAGCCTTCACTACCCGTAATGGCAGGGAATTCCAGAGGTTCATTGCCCTCTAAGGGAGGACATTTCTATGCAGGTCAGTTTTAAATGAATAGTCCCTCATTTTGTAGCTGTGTCCCCAGCAGTGGCAGACTATAATCAGGAGCTTGAGATACTGCATAATGCCATCTCCAAACAAGAAACACTCCAGTCCTGACACATTTCATTTCATATTTGGGGGTTTTAATCAGGTTTCTTGGAAGAAATGCCTGCCCCCTTTCCATCAGCATATAATCTGTAGTGTCAAAGGTCCCTACACACTGGAACACTGCTGTGCTAAGATAAGGAATGCCTACCGTTCCATGCCCAGATTGCATTTCAGAAAATCTGCTGAATTAGCTGTCCTTCTCCTACCTGCAGAGGCTAAAGAGCAAGACAAAGAGGTGGTCGCAGGAGGCAGAGGAGTGGCTATGGGATTGCTTTGAGTTGGTGGACTAGGCTGTATTCAAGGACTCATCTGTGGATCAGAAGGAATTTACCACAGTTGTCGTGGGCTTCATGAAATCAGGCATTGTTGAGTGTGTCCCCAGAAAATCATTCAGAGTCTTCCCTAACCAGAAGCAATGAGATTCGCAATCAGCGAGGGTCAGATCAGAGACATCCAAGTCTGGCAACCAAGAATGTTACAGGAAGTGCGGGTATGATCTCTGTAAAGTCACCTCACTGGAGAAGTGGAGATTCTGGACTAAACATTAATTAATAAAGGATTCTCAACTGCTGTGTCAGGGCTTGAATATGATCACCTCTTACAAAGTGAAATCAAGCAACATAGGTGACAATAGCGCTTCGAATCCAGGTGAGCCCAGTGCTTTCTATGGTTGCCTTGAACAGCAGAACATGGAGGAACCATCATGAAATCCCACAGTTTCCAATGACCCTGTGATTTCTGTCTCTGAGGCTGACATGAAAGCATCCTTCTGGCGGGTGAACCCACGAAAAGCATCTGGCTCAGATGGGGTAGCTGACCGTGTACTAATGACCTGTGCTGATCATGGCCGGAGTGTTCACTGAGATCTTTAACCTCTCACTTCGGTAGTCTGAGGTACCCACCTGTTTCAAGCAGGCTTCAATTATACCGGTGCCTAAGAAGAATCTGGTGAACTGCCTCAATGATTATCATCCAGCAGCACTTACATCCATGTGATGAAGTGTTTTGAGAGGTTGGTGATGAAACATATCAACTCTCGCCTGAGAAGTAACTGGAATCCACTCCATTTTTCCTATAGCGCAATAGGTGCACACCTGATGCAATCTCATTGGCTCTTCACTCGACCCTGAAACATCCGGACAACAAAGCTGCATACATCAGGATGCTACTTATTGACTACACCTCAGTGTTCAATACTATTATCCCCTCAAAATTAATCAATACGTTTCAAGACCTTGCCCTTAGCAACAGTCAGTTTGCATTGGCAAAAACATCTCCTCCACAATCTCCAGCAGCACAGGTGCACCCAATGCTGTGTGCTTAGCCCCCTGCTCTACTCACTTTATACTTATGACTGTGTGGTTCAGCACAGCTCCAATGCCATATTCAAGCTTGCTCCTAGACCGAATCACAGATGGTGACAAATCAGCAGTAGGAGGGAGATTGAAAATCTGGCTGAGTGATGCCACAACAACATCTTTTTCAATGTCAGCAAGACCAAGGAGCTGATTATTGACTTCAGGAGGAGGAAACCAGTCCTCATTAGAGGTGGAGAGGAACAGCAACTTTAAATACCTCTGTGTTAACATTTCAGGATACCTGTCGTGGGCCCAACACATAATTGTAATTACGAAGGAAGCACAGCAGTGCCTCTATTTCCTTAGAAACATAGAAACATAGAAAATAGGTGCAGGAGTAGGCCCTTCGGCCCTTCGAGCCTGCACCGCCATTCCGTATGATCATGGCTGATCATCCAACTCAGAACCCTGTACCAGCCTTCTCTCCATACCCTCTGATCCCTTTAGCCACAAGGGCCATATCTAACTCCTTCTTAAATATAGGCAATGAACTGGCTTCAACTGTTTCCCGTGGCAGAGAATTACACAGATTCACCACTCTCTGTGTGAAGAAGTTTTTCCTCATCTTGGTCCTAAAAGACTTCCCCTTTATCCTTAAACTGTGACCCCTCGTCCTGAACTTCCCCAATATCGGGAACAATCTTCCTGCATCTAGCCTGTCCAATCCCTTTAGAATTTTGTACGTTTCAGTAAGATCCCCTCTCAATCTTCTAAAAGTTTGCAAAGATTTGGCATGGCATTTAAAATTTTAACAAACTTCTATAGAAGTGTGGTGGAGAGTATATTAACTAGATGCATCACAGCTTCGTATGGAAACACTAATGCCCTTGAAGGGGAAAGTCCTACAAAAATTAGTGGATATGGCCCAGTCCATCACAGCTAAAGACCCCATCCCCACCATTGGGCACATCTAAATGGAGCGTTGCTGCAGTATCTATCATCAGGAACTCCTACCATTCTGGTCACGTTCTCTTCTTGCCATCTCCTCCTGAAGAAGGTGGTACAGGAGCATCATGACTCGTACTAACATGTTCAGGAACAGTTATTACCCCTCAACCATCAGGCTCTTGAACCAGAGAGGATAATTTCACCAAACTTCATTTGCCCCATCATTGAATTGTTCCCAAAATTTATGGATTCACTTTCAAGGACTATTCACCTCATGTTCTTGATATTTATTTTATTATTATTATTATTTATTTTGTATTTGCACAGGTTGTCTTCCCTGTTGGTGCGATCTTTTTGTGATTCTATAAATTTTATTGGATTTGTTAAGTATGCCCACAAGAAAATGAATCTCAGAGTTGTATATGGTGACATATATGTACATTGATAATAAATTTACTTTGAACTTTACTCTGTGGATTACAGTGTCCCTATGGGCACAACGTGACAGATCAAAACAAAAAGACCCAACAAAGCAAACACATTTATATGATATATATTGAATACACAAGTACACTTGAGAAATACAGGTGCTCCCCAGCCAATGGCAGAGTTCTGCTCCTGTGCACTGTTTGTAACCCGAACAGTCTGCAAGTTTGAAATCTGGCTGTCGACTGAGTTCGCACACAGCATAAAGTGCCTGTGGCCCTGCAGCAGCTGACAAATTCATCCTGCCAGCTTCCAAAATGATTGTTTGTATATACGTACTGTATGTACATAACTTGAGTGTTTATCTGCAGTGGAGGACCTGTACAAACATTCAATATATATCATATAAATGTGAGTGCATGACTTTTGGTGTATGTACCACCCCCTGCCGTTAGTTTGACGCTGTCTTCAGTACATTTACTGTGTCTGTCTTTGCCATACATTTCACTAAAAGGCAATATGAAGGAGTTTAAAGACACCAAAATTTATTATTTATTTACAGACACAGTGCTAATAGGTCCTTTCAGCCCATCAAGCTATGCTGCCCAACAACCTCCAATAGCCCTGTTTTAACCCTAACCTAGTCATGGGACAATTTACAATGACCAGTTCACCTACTGACTGGCACGTCTTGGGGCTGTGGGAGGAAACCAGAGCACCCAGAGAATGTTTGACCACACGGCAGAGAACTGTCACTCCGCCAACAGAGTGGTGGACATCTGGTTCACGCTCTGCACTGAGTTACGTTACTGTTTCTTTCATGATGCTTTATCTGTCTGTTGGATGATAGATTTCTGGGTCACTTTGGACACTCAGTCCACTGCTGTGCTTCTCCCAGGATCGTCACCTTGCGATGGAGTCTTGTGAGTTCCAGAGATCCTGAGACTGATGTCTGGAGTTTAGCTCCTGGTACAGTCACCCGTGGTGATGAGGTCAAGAGGGAGATTCCAGACAAAGAGCAATCCAACCAAGACTTCAGTGGTGGAGTTGGCAGAGGATGATTGCACATCGCAACAACAGCAGTGATGGACCTTGCATTTCATGCCATTGGATACTGACCCCAATCTGTCAATGACAGCGTGCTGGCTGCCTGATCATCAGCCTCCCCACATTAAACAAAGTCACGCACAGGCACTCTCCATTGAGATAATAACCCCTTAGGAGAACATCAGACTCTACTCAAGTGATCGTACTATTACCATTGCTATGATGGTGGCAGTGTGATGTCATTTGTTTATGCCTCCTCTGTGGCATTAAGAAACCAAGTGATGACTACTTGTGCTTTAGTGAAGGCTATATCATGGTTGGGTCACATGAGCAAATATAATTGGCCATCATTTCTGTTTTGGACAGGATGGGCTTCAATCTGTGGAAAGTTTTGTCCACACAGCACTGGTCTCCTCCACATCCCTCAACATTGAATACAGTCTGCTTGGCAGACTCCACCAGAATGCTTACGTATGCAAGCAACAACCTTATACCAGACAAGGCTGGAACCTTGGCTTGAAACCTGCTCCTGCTTGGTATCTCCCTGCATCCATAATCTGTTTCTCTGCAGTCCTGTAAATTATGTGCAGTGTCAACATCTAAGCTGATGCCCTCAAATGTGATATCAAATTGCAGTGTACCTTCATTATTACTTTCTAATTCTGCTATTTCATTACTACCTAGTTAGGCTATAAAGAAGTGACAATGTTAAGGTAATGTTTCAGCTTGGAAGGAAGAGTATATTTGCACTATTTGATGCTTGAGAATGTGTTTATGTTGGATTTGGGCAAAACGATTTTGTTACCTTTGATGATTTTAGTCACAATGGTCACCTTAAAGAAGAAAAGAAATCTTTGAATTTGCTTTCTTGGATCTTTGTAAGCATTGTAGGAAGATCAAAATTTTAACAGACTTGAGATTTCAAAATTCTATAAACAAGAAACAGTAATTGTTTGATCAGATTATTTTCCCTCTTGCATCCATTTTTAATCAAAATTGTCATTAAGTAAATATTGAAGTATATAATCAAATCCATGTTATATAATCCCATGGAGGCCATTTTAATAGGCATTTAGTTGTCTTTCTATTCTCTATAATTAAAAATTGTTCACAATATACTTCAGAACTGAAATGAAACATGTTCAGTTTATTTTCTGTGTTATTAAGGATTTATTGTTTTTAAACTTTCTTCAAAGCTTGTACAAAACCTTTGCATATATCGTACTGAATTACATTTTTTATATATAAACACAACAGCATTTAAAATTCCACTATTCACAATAAATTTTTAAAAATGGGTTGTTAATTGCAAATGCACAAATTCCATCTATTAATGTATGATTTAATATTAGGTATTCTAACATTTTTCTTCCAGTACACCAGAGGGATGAATATGCCTTAATGAACAATAAATATTTATTTCTCCTCTTGATTCACAATGTGCCATTCAAATCGGATAAACACTTTAATTTGTATACATCTCAATTTTTGCAAATGGAAGAAAAGTTAATATTTAGTTTTTTTGCAGTAAAAGGACTTTCGGAAAAATCATGGCAAAGATTGATAATTCTGAACCGTCAAACCTTTATTACCTCAGGAAACACAGAATATGTGAATGATAATATTAGTAGCTACTCAGAATGGGAAAGAAGTAGATATCAGATATCAGGAATTGTTTTAATCTAGCAAGTACGACCTTTTGGAAGACTTCAGGATAAACATTAACTATCCACTGTAAATTTAAAAAATCTAACACCAAATTTCCAAACATCTAAACCCATTATATACTCTAGCCAATATCCACTTGGCTTTTCACATTCAGAGATAAACTAGCATGCTCCCATTTATTGACCTATCTTCAATTTCAGAGTACCTGAGGGAAGACAAGAGCAGAAATCCAAAGCCCCCAATTCCACCATTTATCTTGAACTTCAGCTACCCTGGAAGTCAATGAATCTTCTTTGAATACGCAATTCATAAGTCTCTTTTCAGCTTTTGAATTCAGGTTGGACTCATGCACCTGTTTCAGAAATTGCTTTGGACAGGCGCCGGATGCTCCATGGGCGGCTAATGGACCTACAGCATGATATAATTCTGTAAAACCCTCACCCAAGGATTGAAAGATTTTAAAGGAGTTCATCATCATAAATGTGCTTAGCCACCAATTCATTCCTCTATGTAGAAAAATATATTTCTATTCCTTAAGAAATGATCAATACACAGATATTCAACGACTACTGCTCAGCTAAATGTATCGTCAATGCATTTATCCATTTATCATTAAAATGTCTGATTCATTTGATTTTACCTGAATTGATCAGAAAGCATTCAGCAGGACAGAAAGTGAACTCCAGGGATCTCCTATGTCTATCAACCAAAGTGAGTGCTACAATGGATCCAAGTATTAAACAAGTAACGTCGTATCAGAATTACCCGAAGCAAGGGTTAGGTCATATGTGCACTTATGAACGTTTTAGCTCTCTGAAGCTAATCTTATATGGCACTAATATGTTACAGTGCCAACTGTGGAAGTGAAGTACATTAATGTCATCCCTGTATTAACTCACCTAGGATGCCTATTGTTTTAAGCTGTGATTCATTTCAGTAGTCAGAAATGACAAAATGGTTTAAAGTTTCATCAATATTGTGAGATCAGCTAAATCTGGTCATAGAGGCAAAATGGAGGAACAACTAGCAGAAAAAAAAATTACCATTGCCGAACAATGTATACTTTCCTCATCCATTAGCACAACTAGACCAGAAGTGGACATAAACCTGGTTGCTCTAGCAAAAGCAAATCAGCAATTTTGCAGATTTTTAAATGTGGGAGAACATTTTGGGAGGGTGTGGAAGTTGCAAGGGAATAAAGGAGAGGATGAATTCATTGTGTGTAATGTGTTGCCAGCAAACGAAGAGCTGTGTTGGAGAGGGACAAAATTCAAATGTTATTAAAATAGAGGGAACACCGGAACAAAGGCTGTCAAAGCTGCTCCCTCTTATCTTTACTGAATAAGCACATTAAACACAGATTTTCCAAGCATTATAGAAGAAATGCATGTTCCTTTCAATAGCTGATGGTAGGACATTCTATATCTTAGTGTCATAGAAAACTACAATACAGAAACAGGTCCTTTGGGCAATCTAGTCCATGCCGAACCATTAAAATTGCCTAGTCCCATCAACCCGCACACCGCACCATAGCTCTCGATACTCCTCCCACCCACGTACCTGTCCAAACTTCTCTTAAGCATTGAAATCAAAATTGCATCCATTACTTGCACTGGCAGCTCGTTCCACACTCTCACCACCCTCTGCAGTGAAGAGCTTCCTCTCTTGTTCCCCTTAAACATTTCACCCTTAACCCATGACCTCTGGTTGTAGTCTCACCCAACCTCAGCGGAAAAAGCCTGCTTGAATTTACCCTATGCTCCTCATAATTTTGTTTTCCTTTATCAAGTCTCTTCTCAATCTCTTATGTTCTACAGAATGAAGTTCCCAAGAGCGTAGAAGAGTTCTTCCAAGTATTAAGTGTGGTGTGATCATTTGGAACAATGGAAGGAATGTGAATACATTAATAATTTGAGAACATTTTATTTTATTGTTGTACTTTAAATAAGCCCTCATTTCACTGCAGGGTGACAGTCATGTGCACAAGTGCTGAAATGAACAGGAAACAGTTCTGACCTTATCAGTGCAAAGAAAGGATATTTTAATTGTTCATATTAGATTCTTGGATATTACTCAAATGAATGGCATATGTAAGCAGGCAACTTCCAGTAACCACCCCTGCCCTGTCCCCCACACCTGTGTTTGCCCTTATACTTCTGCCCCCAACCCCTTCTCTTTTCTCTCCTCTGGCCCTATAACTTGTCTATCATGCACACCTTCCTCCTTCTGGTTCCCCAGTTCCATCGCTTTACTCGTGGTCTACTGTCCTTTCCAATCAGATTCTATCTTCTTTAGCCCTTTGTCTCTTCCACCTATCACCTCTCAGCTTCTCACCTTATTCCCACTTCCTCTGCTTCCTCCACCTACCTTCTCCCCCCCACTTTGATTCACCTATCACCTGCCAGCCTGTGCTCTCTTCCTCCCACCCTTTTATTTTAGCGTCTGCTGCCTTTCATTCCAGTCCTGATGAAGGGTCTCAGCCTAAAATATTGACTGTTCATTTCCCTCCATAGATGCTGCCTGCCCACTGAGATCTTCCAGCATTTTGTGTGTGGTGAGCAGGTTATTACCTAGCAGAACATTACAGGCAAGAAAACAAATCAATAGCTCAATGCTCTCAAATAAGATGTGAGGAGAGAATTTCATGAAGGAGTCACAAACAGATGGGGAAGAAATTGCGAGTTAGCACAACACTTTTCCTTATACATAAAAACGTAAGAAATAGAAGCAGGAGCAGATCTCTGATCTGATATGCAGTAAGATCATGCCTGATGTTTTACCTCAGTGTCATTGTCAAATACTAACCCCATGTCCCTGGATTCCTTAATATCTAAAAGTCCAGAATAACTTGAATATATTGAGTAAAAGAATATCCATATCTCTCAAGGAGCCACAAAGGTTCAGTACCTTCTGAACTATGAAGAATTTTCATATCTCTGTTCTCAATCATTAACTGGTTCCTTAAGGTTGTCATAGACAGGAGTAGTGGAGATAAGCTTCCACTACCTATTAAATGTTTCCAATGGTGTGCATCGCAAATAGCTCCTGGCCATCATATGTGACTTAGCTACTAAGACCACAGGAGTCATTTCTACCAACTGGAGAAGGGACAAAGGTGGGTTACTGGTGCCTTAAAACCAGTTAATTTGGGCAGCTGGCTCTCATCAGCGGTGGTTGGCAGCTCATTGAGAATAACAACCCTAATCTCAAACCTCCTCTGCCTTGCAAGTATACCCATTCACGGGAAGGCTTAAGGAGTAAATCCTGAGGAAAAATCTGGAGCTGGAGTCCCTAAGTCAGTCCTATGTTGAGTTCAACACTGACTAGCAACCCCGTGACATCGCTGGTGCCAAACTTTGCCATTCCTTTGGATTCATCCACTGCATGGGCATCAGCTTGCTCTTCATATCTTACTGCCCTGGCTTGCATATCACATAGATAACTATGACCTTATAACTATGGTTGACCCCGACCACAGAGGGCCTCAATAGTAAACCCCTTATCTTTTCACACTGTGGCCCTTTAAAATATACAGAACAATCAAATATGCATCTAACCTTTTGACCCCTGTAAGGATTTTGTGTATTGCAGTGAGAACACCCATCATTCTTCCAGAATCCTGAGAGTGTAGGCCAAGTCTGTATAATCTTTTTTTAAAAACAACAATGTCCCACCAATCAATTTGGTGGACCTTTGTTGCACTTAAATTAATGGAAATATCTTTCCTTGGGCAGGTAGATCCGATCTGCATCCAATATTCTATATGCTGCCTTACAAGGGCCTTGTTTAGTTGGGGAAGGTTGGGGATAATCCTAGCAATTCTGGACAATATTTCTCACCCTCTGCATGCCACCTTAGCTGAACAGAGGAGCACATTTAATCATAGACTAAGACAACTGCACAGCTCCAAAGAATGCTATATGAGGTCATGCTTACCCTCGCCAATAGGTTCTATAATGAGTCAACCTAAAGTCGGGGAATTGATGACCCCCTGCTGTTAGACTGTTTGTGGTAACTTATTTTTATTCTTTAAATATTTATATCTGTGCACTTGCAATGCTACTGTGACATAGTAATTTCTTTTGGGATCAATAAAGTATCTATCTATCTAATGTTATACTCAAATCTGCTGGTGATAATATTCCAAAAAATTGCTTGTTTTCCTCATTGCTTGCTGCACCTGTATGTTAACTTGCAGTAATACAAGGTCTCTCTGAACACCACTATCTGTCTCTCTCCCACTCAGGAATTTAAAACTAATTTGTTTTCTCACCTTCCTTGCTTTAATGAAGAGTGTTGACTTTATTCTGTTCACAGACATTGCCTCAGCTACTGAATGTTTCCAGAATTTCCATTTTTATTTCAGATTTCCAGCACTAGTATTTTGCCTTGGTATGGTCACTTATCTGATACTGTCACTTATAGCCTCATGACTTAAGAAAGAAGAGAGAGAAAAATCAGTGATCAATACACCAGTAGCATGATGTTGGTCACGGGGAAAATGAGGAAATTTATTATTAGGGAAGTAGAAACAGGTCAATTTGAGAATAATAAAATGATTGGGTAGGGTCAATTGAAATTATAAAGGGAAAGTCATCTTTGTTATATTTTGTAACTCCAGAACATAAAACTAATTGTAAAAAAAATCGTGGAGCAGGAGATGATGTGCATGTATCTTAGTTTTGCTTTTACTTTTAGCGAGTGATACACATAAGATGTGATGACATATGTCCTTCATGTATTTTTACATATAACATGTAATGAATTATGTAAACAAAGAATGCTTAAACAACATATTTCCATTACTGAAATAATAAAGACACAACAACCTTCATCAAATTTGTATATTGAGATCAATCCTAGTAAAGTATATAAGGACAAGCTTGTCAATATTGTTCACGCAGATCTTCAGAAGACATATAATAAGATGCCACCTTGTCTCGATGGTCACCAGTTTTAGCTTATCACCTTTCACCACCTTCCTGTAGCATAACAAGCTTCTTTTGTCTCCTTCCCAGTTCTGACCATGGCTGGTCAACCTGAAATATTAACTCAGTTTCTCTTCCCATGGATGTTGCTAGACCTGCTGAGTATTTCCACGATTTCATGTTCTAAGGTATGTTGTGGAATTTCCAGAACAATAATTATCCTCTGAATCTTCTCCTCACAACTTAAACTGTATATAGAAACCATAGAAACTACAGCACAGAAACAGGCCTTTTGGCCCTTCTTGGCTGTGCCGAACCATTTTCTGCCTAGTCCCACTGACCTGCACATGGACCATATCCCTCCATACACCTCCCATCCATGAATCTGCCCAAGTTATTCTTAAATGTTAAAAAGAACCCACATTTACCACCTCATCTGGCAGCTCATTCCACACACCCACCATTCTCTGTGTGAAGAAGCCTCCCTTAATGTTCCCTTTGAAACTTTTACCCCTTCACCCTTAACCCATGTCATCTGGTTTTTTTTCTCCCCTTGCCTCAGTGGAAAAAAGCCTGCTGGCATTCACTCTATCTATACCCATGGTAATTTTATATACCTCTATTAAATCTCCCCTCATTCTTCTACACTCCAGGGAATAAAGTCCCAAACTATTCAACCTTTCTCTGTAACTGAGTTTCTCAAGTCCCGGCAACATCCTTGTAAACCTTCTCTGCACTCTTTCAACCTTATTAATACCCTTCCTGTAATTTGGTGACCAAAACTGAACACAATACTCCAGATTCGGCCTTACCAATGCCTTATACAACCTCATCATAACATTCCAGCTCTTATACTCAATACTTTGATTAATAAAGGCCAATGTACCAAAAACCTTCTTTACGACCCTATGTACCTGTGACGCCACTTTTAGGGAATTTTGTATCTGTATTCCCAGATCCCTCTGTTCTACTGCACTCCTCAGTGCCTTACAATTTACCCTGTATGTTCTACCTTGGTCTGTCCTTCCAAAGTGCAATACCTCACACTTGTCTGTATTAAACTCCATCTGCCATTTTTCAGCCCATTTTTCCCAGCTGGTCCAAATCCCTCTGCAAGCTCTGAAAACCTTACTCACTGTCCACTACACCTCCAACCTTTGTATCATCAACAAATTTGCTGATCCAATTTACCACATTATCATCCAGATCATTGATATAGATGACAAATAACAATGGACCCAGCACTGATCCAATAGGCATCCGTTAGTCTCATGAGACTATGGACTTGCGCCTTGGAAGGTTTCCAGGGCGCAGGCCTGGGCAAGGTTGTCCACGCCACTGATGTTGTCCAAGGGAAGGGCATTAGGACCCATACAGCTTGGCACCGGTGTCGTCGCAGAGCAATGTGTGGTTAAGTGCCTTGTTCAAGGACACACACGCTGCCTCAGCCAAGGCTCGAACTAGCGACCTTCAAATCACTAGACAAATGCCTTAACCACTTGGCCATGCGCCAACTCTGCCATCTAGCAAAGTATCATCAATAAACATTTGATCTCTGTTTCCAAAGTAAGGATTTGCCAGTGGTGAATCATTGAGCACCAGCAATGATTGCTGACATCTCGTATGTCAAAGCCTTCAAACTACAATTACTACATTCTATTCTCCAGCTTTTAATCACCTCTTGATCTACAGTGATATCTTATCCTAAATACGATGTGCTCCAGGCTTGATTGGTATGGCACCTCCAAATACACCCCAATGAGTTATCTATTATCTATACTGCTGGTTTTAACTTCAAAATATAAATGTGAACAATATGAAAGTCATGAACTCTACCCAACCAATTCTATTAATGCATTCAGTGTCTTATATCCACTTTGCAAAAAATAGTCTCCAAAATATTTCCTGCTGTTGAGGCCATGTAAATTAGCCTGTTGCACTCCGGTTTCTCTCTCCCTCCTATATTAAATATTGGAGTTATATTTTCTAATTTACAATCTGTATGATCCACACCAGAATTTACAACATTTTTGAAGATGACAGCCAGTGTCCAATTATATTTTCTAAACTTAAGAATGCAGTTATCAGGTCCTGGGAACTTATTGCTTTGCAATTCTATTAATCTCTCCAATATTAACTTTAGTTCCAATTCTTAATTTCTTTCAGTTTCTCTTTCACTCTAAATCTGTAGTTCTCTTGGAGTTTGGAAGATTTCCCATGTTTCTTTTCATGAAAACTGATATTTTTTTCTTTAACTACTCTGCCAATTCTTTATTGTCCAATTTCTCTTGCCTGTATTTGGAAGGGACCCACATTAGCCTCCGATATTTGTTTTCCTATTTACAAATCTACCGAAGTTCTTACAATCTGTTCTTATGTTTACAGTATCTACACTTTGTTTTCTACCTTTCCTTATCAATGCTGATTTCTGAAATTTTCCTAATCCTTAGATGTACTGAAGCACTATAAGCATTTTTTTTTAATCTATTACCATATTTAAATTTCTCTTGATAGTCATGGCTGGACTTCTTTTCAATGGTTTAGAATTTTTAACTGTTAGCCATTGCTGGTTATCACATCTCTTAAATGAAGTTTCCCGATCTACCATAGTCATATCATGATCAGCTCTTTAAATTTGTTTAATTCAGAATATACTGTAGATGCTAGCCGGCTGGTGGCATAGTGGCATCAGCACTGGACTTTGGAGCGAAGGCTCCTGAGTTCGAATCCAGTTGATTCCCTGGCACGCTTTCCATCCATGCTGGGTTGAGCATCAAGCTGGCAACTCAGCCTCATAAAAATAAGAAAGCCTGCTAAAAAAATGCCATCATGACGGCGTCCCGATGACTCCACTCGGAGTTAAGGGCTTCCTTCTTCTTCAATATAGATGCTAGTTTCAAATTCAAATAATACTTTCAACAGCTATATAAATGTATCCTATCACAATTGATCATTGTTTGCTAAAGGCCTCTTAACTACAAGATCAAATATGCCTTGGAGACATCATACAATTTTTTGTAACAAAATATTATCAAAAATGAACTGTTAACTCATTGATTCCTCTGTATACTATTCAAAAAAGCAACCCATGAAAACATAAGACTCTAAGACATAGGAGCAGAATTAGGCCATTCGGTCCATTGAGACTGCTCTGTAATTCGATTGTAACTGAATTATTAACCCTCTCAACTCCATTCTCCTACCTTCACCACCCGCTGACTAAGAAAAATCCTCTCATGCTTCATAGTTTTACTGTTCATAAGGTTTGTCTAGTAGAAAAATTGTTTTAGTGTTTTCCCATATTACCATTATTCCTCTAATTTCCTGATTTATAAAATGCATTGCACTATAACTTACTTTTGGGAAGTGATTTACATTTTCCAACAATATTAACTATGTCTTGCCATTTTTTTTTAACCTTCGACGTCTTGATTTTCTGTGCCAAGGTCCTTTCTCTCCCCTGCTTTTTTCTTCACTGTATTATCAAGGCTGTATTTCCATTTTCCTATGTTCAAGGTTCAAAAGTTCAAGTAAAATTTATTATCAGAGTGCATACATGTCACGACATACAACCTGAGATTCTTTTTCCTGTGGGCATATTTAACAAATCTATAACTGTAAACAGGATCAATGAACAACAAACTGTGTGGAAATCCAGGATCCAATTGCACAAGGAGTTATTGATGCCCAAGTCTTGGGAGTTTACTGATTAGTTTTGAGGGGATGATGGTGTTAAATGCCGAGCTGTAAACGATAAAGTGCATCCTGATGTATTCACCTTTGCTGTCCAGCTGTTCCAGGGTTGTATGAAGAGCCAACAAGATAGTATCTGCTCCAGACCTGTCGCTTTGGTAGGCGATTTGGAGGAATCCAAGTCACTATTCAGACAGGAGCTGATATACTTCAACTCCAACCTCTCAAAAGACTTCATCACTGTGGATGCAAGTGCCACTGGGCTACAGTCATTTAGACAGGTTACCATGTTCCTCTTGGGCATCAGTGCGATTGAAGCAGGTTGGTACCACACACTGCTGAAGTGAGAGGTTGAAGAAATCCATGAATACACCAACCAATTAATAGGCACGTGTCTTCAGTACTTGGCCAGGTGCTTTGTCCAGCTTGAAGCTTTCCTTGGATTCGCTCTCTTGAAGGCAGCTCGCACTTCATCTTCAGGTCCTGAGGACAAAGGATCATTGGGAGACTTGGGGTTGCATGATGTTTTTCCTGTTCTGATGATCAAAGCAAGCAAAGAAGGCATTAAGTTCATCTGGAAGCAAAGCTCTTCTGTCCCCTATGTTACAAGATTTAACTTTGTTGGGGTTATGTCATTCAAACCCTGCCACAGCTGTCAAGCATCCCTCCAGAATCTCCACTTCACCTGAGAGATGGCTTTCTGCAGATCATACTTGCACCTCTTGTAGTATTCTTGATCTCCGGACTTGAATGCCTCTGATTTGGCTCTCAGCAGGTTCCCAATTTCATCCAGGGCTTCTGACTGGGGAAAACCCTGAACAATTTTGTGGGCACACAATCATCCACAGCTGTTTTAATAAAGTCTATAACGACTCTGGTGTGGTCATTCATGTCGTCAGATGAGTTCTTGGACATGGTTCAGTCTTGATTGTCTTAACGTTTGTGAAAGATATACAGTATATGCTGGAATATTTAATTTCCCAGACTTTGCATTTAATTATCTGTAATGACAATAGATTAACCCATTTATTTCTAGTTATGCTAATTATGTACCAATGGTATCACATTACAAGCACTACATTAACAAATGTGCTTCTGCAGATGCTGGAATTCTTGTGCAACACACAAAAATGCTCTAGGAACTCAGCAAGCCAGTCAGCATCTATAGAGGGGAGCAAACAGTCACACTTTATCAAACTTTTCTCTGGCTTCCAGTCAGGTACAGATATTGATTTTACATAGAAACATAGAAAACCTGCAGCACAATACAGGCCCTTCGGCCCACAAAGTTGTGCCAAACATGTTCCTACCTTAGAAATTACTAGGGTTACCCATAGCCCTCTATTTTTCTAAGCTCCATGTACCTATCCAAAAGTCTCTTTGGCAGACCCTATCGTATCTGCCTCCACCACCATTGCCGGCAGCCTATTCCATGCACTCATCTCTCTGTGTAAAAAAACTTACCCCTGACATCTCCTCTGTACCTACTCCAAAACACCTTAAACCTGTGCCCTCTTGTGGCAGCCATTTCAGCCCTGGGAAAAAAGCCTCTGACTATCCACACGATCAATGCCTCTCATCATCTGATACACCTCTATCAGGTCACCTCTCATTCCTCATCACTCCAAGTTCATGCTTTCATAAGGCATGCTCCCCAATCCAGGCAACATCCTTGTAAATCTCCTCTGCACCCATTCTATAGTTTCCACGTCCTTCCTATAGTGAGGCAACCAGAATTGAGCACAGTACTCCAAGTGGGGTCTGATCAGGGTCCTATATAGCTGCAACTTTACCTCTCGGCTTCTAAATTCAATTCCATGATTGATGAAGTCCAATACACCGTATGCCTTCTTAACCACGGAGTCAACCTGCACAGCTGCTTTGAGCTTCCCATGGACTCGGACCCCAAGATCCCTCTGATCCTCCGCATGGCCAAGAGTCTTACCATTAATACTATATTCTGCCATCATATTTGACCTAACAAAATGAACCACTTCACACTTATCTGGGTTGAACTCCATCTGCCACTTCTCAGCCCAGTTTTGCATCCTATCAATGTCCCGCTGTAACCTCTGACAGACCTCCACACTATCCACAACACCCCCAACCTTTGTGTCATCAGCAAACTTACGAACCCATCCCTCCACTTCCTCATCCAGGTCATTTATAAAAATCATGAAGAGTAAGGGTCCCAGAACAGATCCCTGAGGCACACCACTTGTCACCAACCTCCATGCAGAATATGACCCGTCTACAGCCACCCTTTGTCTTCAGTGGGCAAGCCAGTTCTGGATCCACAAAGTGATGTCCCCTTCGATCCCATGCCTTCTTACTTTCTCAATAAGCCTGGCATGGGGTACCTTATCAAATGCCTTGCTGCAATCCATATACTCCACATCTACTGCTCTACCTTCCTTTTAACCGACGTCTCAATGACAAACTCTGCTATCTTCATCAGGGATGATACCTGGGCATGTCTAGTCCAGTGGTATTTGTACCCCCGTCATTCATCCCTCCTGATTGGTTAGTCCTCATCCAATCAGGTTTCCACTGTCCCATCTTGTTTACAATCAAATTCCAATGCTTACTTAGAGCAAGACCTTTGTCTTTGTTAATTTTTTTTCCCTCCAGTAAGGAATATCAAATCACAGCTTTTGCAGGTCAGAGATGACCTGGGTCTCGGGATGGTTAGTGTTAACAAGATTCCCTTTGAATGCAGAGAAGCATATATCAGCTAGACAGGATGCACAGTGGAAACCTACATCAAGGACCACAGGAAGTGTATCTGTTTGGATTACCTAGAGAAATCAGCGGTAGCAGAACTTTGCATTTGGAATGGCGATACAATTGAATTTGGCACAAAACTACTGTGCCGTGCCGATAGCTTTCAAAGCCACCTGGTGAAGGAAGGCATTGAAATAAAGCTAAAGGAAAAGAATTTTAACAAAGGTGAAGGTCTCATTCTAAGTAAGAACTGGAATTCGATTGTAAATGAGTAGGGACAGTGAAACCTGATTGGATGAGGATTAACAGTCAGGAGGGATAGAAAATGGGGGAAAATATCACCAGATTAGACTTACTCAGGCATCATCCCTGTTGAAGATGGCAGAGTTTGTCATTGAAACATTGGTTAAAATCAATACCCGTACCTGGCATGAAGGCACAAGTTCAGCGATTCCCAACGGGGGCAGTACTCCCCCCCCCCCAAAAGGGTGGATTACTTGTCCTAAAACGGCATTAGAGGAATTACAAGGCATTGGGGGGCATCAAGTTTCTTGGGGGAGGCTGTAAGTGGCAAACTAACTTGAGGCATGAGACCTGACCAACTGTGTCAACTCAATGCCGTTGTCAACATCCGATAGGCACTCCCAGTATGCGTTAATGATTTATTTTAATTTAATCCTGTTCATGATGGATAACTAAGTACAGCACAATCTCCGAGTCTGAAAGTAGTGAAGCCTTGAAATCTAACCAGGCTAAGAAACGGAAACTACAGAAACTGAGTCAATACAATGTTATATACGTGGAGTATGGTTTAAATGTATTCCTGTCAGATCAGCGATGCTCCACGTGTCTTATTTGTAAAACTATGCTGTCTAATGAAGCCATGAAACCATCAAGGTTGCAGGAACACTTCTGTAAAAGGCACCCTGAAAAGGCTACCTTTGGTATTACTCAGTTCCAGAAGATGAAGGAAGCATTCAAAAATAGTGGTCTCATTGCTTCTTATAACATTTCCAAGTGTGCAAAATCTCAAACAACTGCTGAAAGATTAATAATGCCTGCTGTATCAGAAGTGCTCACCACTGTTCTCAAAATGGATCGCAATATTTTAAAATCATTTCCTCCCAGTAATAACTCTGTAGCTCATCGTATTGACTAAATGAGTGAAGACATTGAGCATCAACTAAGCACAGAGCTTAAAAAACAGAATTTGGGATACAACTGGAAGAGTCAACTGTGTGAGAGAATGAGTCATTATTAATGGCATATGTATGGTTTATCAAAAATGGAAAAGTTTATGAAAAGATTTCCTTTGGTAAAAAGTTAAAAACAAATATCTACAATGAGCTCAAAATGTATATTGAAGATAAAAGTATCCCAATTAGAAACAATTTCTTGTTCAACAGATGGAGCACCATATACGGCAGGTTTGCTGGTTTAGTGGCAGTTATTAAAGAAGAAATTCCAAGTCTGCTTGCAATCCATTGTGTAATTTATCATCAACATTTCACAGCCAGAAACCTTAGCTAACGACTTTTTCCAAGCATGACTCTTGTAATATCTGCTATCTACAAAATTAAAGCTCATCCATTAAATAGAAAAATATTTCACCAGGAACGCCGAGATAATGATGAGGAGTTCAGATTCTTCCTTCTTCACACTGAAGTGCATTGGCTGTCAAAAGGCTGCTGCTTAAAACATTTCTTTGATCTTTTTGATACTGTGGTTGAATTTTTGCTCAAGATCAACAAGAGCTTGGGAAACAAGATTGAACTTGGAGATATGGCATACCTAGCCAATCTGTATGATAAAAGGAACTTTCTAAATATGAAGCTGCAGGGTGAGAATTTCAATTTAATCCAGGCAAAATGTGCAGTGTCCACTTTTATTGGCAAATTGGAAATATATAAGGAAAACATTGGCAGAAGAATGTTCTCACAGTTTCCCTGCATGGAAACTATGGTACTCTCTTTCACAGAGAGTGATTTGTAAGTGTACTGCTTATACCTGCAGTCACTGAAGAAGGATTTTCTGCATTGATTCAAGGATTTAACAATCTAGAAATTCTGGACTGGGTAATTAACCCATTTCTTTGCAAGATGGAAGGACAGGAAGTGAGCTTTCAAGAAGAAATCATTGAAAGTCAGAATAATAAAGAAGCAAAAATGCTTTTCAAAAAAGCTGGCTTTTGTGGTATATTGCTACACTGTCATATAAAGTTTCCTTGTCTTTGGAGAAGGGCCAAACTGTTCTTCATTACATTTCCATCCTCCTACCTTGTTGAAAGAGGCTTCAGTGCAGTGAATCATACTTACAAAAAACAGAAACCTCTTGGACATTGTTACATGTGAGGACTTAAGACTTTTGCCAAGATAGTTGACACAGATGGTACTTGAACCAGACATTTCAACTCTTGCTAAAAACCATCAAGCTCAAAGATTACATTGATATTGAAGCTGCTACGTAGTGCATAGGTAGGGTGTAAACTAAGTTTAAAGGCAAACAAAAATTTAAAGCAGAATCTTTTTTCTCATGTTAGCATATGGTAGAGATGATTTTACACCATGGGGGTGCCAGAAATTATTTTGTGCCTAAGAGAGGTGTTGGCAAGTTTGGAAGTGCCTTAGGGGGTGTTGAGCTAAAAAAAAAAAAGGTTGGGAAACACTGCACTAGATCCTTTTTCATGTAGCCTGGGGGGAGAAATATACACACTCAGGACAACAAGTACTTTTTTGGGTCTTTAATTCCTTTATTTGTTTTAGATGTTTTAATGCTGAAAGAGGGTATCAAAATTAAATCAACAAATTTTAAAAAAACAGTTCCTGTTGTTACAATCTCAGCTTAACTTTGGTTCACACACTTGTGTATCAACTTGTTATGTATGCAGAATGAAAAGAAATAAAACAAATTGTTCAAAATCAATCTGTCATGGCAATTCTTAAAAAAATACAAACAACATTAGAATCCCACCATCTCTGTACCTTACACACAACATCAAAAATATAAATAAATACATCTCATCTTTACTAAGAGTTATACTCACTTTGGCAAATATGTACCTAATTTCCAAACACATATAGGCTCAACCTTGAAATGAGTTCTTCTCGCTCACGCTACGTGAACAGAGATTAACACATTTACATTCGGTCATGAAACAATAAAGTAAGACAAAAATAAACTTGACAAAATCTTTGAAAATATATTGCCTTGTAGTTAAAATCTAACCCACTAGGCCGATAAGGAACTTTGCACGGCCACTCTACCTAGCAGCGCCGATACCTTACTCATGAAAATCAAAAGCATCCACATGTAAAACGTCAAATTACCGATATTCTAGATTTACAAAAAAGTGTAAAGGGATTTATATGGATATTATCAGATATTATTCACCTTTCCTCACCATATCTGGGAAAAGCAGCTCCCAGCACTCAATGTTCATTCTAGAACATTGTAACTCTTCTTTCTACTCAGCATGTCATAATGATGTTGCCATTTTCTTTTAAAGACACAGGCAGCTATTTTAGCATTACCAGGGTGAATACACAAGTGCACTTTTAACAATAAAAAATAATATTCAACAGTCACCTGGTTACATTCAGTCATACTTTACTACCTGCAGAGCATCAAGAGAGCTCACCTCTGTCCCAGGATACTGACGGACTTTTACTGCTGTACCATTGAGAGCATACTCACCAACTGCATCTCAGTGTGGTATGACAATTGTCCCATATCGGACCGCAAAGCACTCCAGCGGGTAGTGAAAGCTGCCCAGCGGATTATCGGCACCCAATTACCCACCATTGAGAACATCTACCATAAGCGCTACCTGGGCAGGGCGAAAAGCATTATCAAGGATGCATCTCACCCTAACCATGGACTTTTTACTCTCCTCCCATCCGGTAGGCGTGACAGGAGCCTCCGCTCCTGCACCAGCAGACACAAGAAGAGCTCCTTCCCTGAGGCTGTGACCCTGCTGAACCTCACATCACAGCACTAAGCAGTATTGTACCCATATTGGACTGTCTCAGTACTTTTATATTTGTGAGCTGTAGCACTTTTTATTCACAGTTATTTTGTAAATAACAATATTCTTTGCATTTCTGGTCAGATGCTAATCGCATTTCATTGGCTTTGTATCTGTACTCAGCACAATGACAATAAAGTTGAATCTAATCTAATCTAATATAATCTAATCTTAGAGTAGAGGAGGCAGTTTTTGAGAAAAAGATGTGTATTTGGGAGATACAGTATGGAAACGGGACCTCTGGTCCACATTTTGGGCCCTAACGATCAATCACCCCCTTACATTCCATCACTTAAAAACAATTTGTCACACACTTTCATCAGCTCCTCTCAGATTCCACCACTCACTTACACATTTAGGATAACTTACTCTGCCCAATAAGCCTACCAATCCTAATGTCTTTGCAGTGTGGGAGGAAACTTGCGACTGGTGAAGAGGGTATGTAAACTCCTCGTAGGTAACACCTGATGTCAAGATTGATCCTTGATCTTTGGTGCTGTGAGGTACAAGAAAGTGTGTGTTCAGGTGAAGACTAAGATAATTGACACAGGTGGCACTGGTATAGAGTGAGAGAGATTGGTACAGACTTGTTAACTGCAGCTGATTTGTCGGAAGGTGATGTAAATATAGGTAAGTTAGGATAGAGGAGAATGAAACGCAAATATGGAGCTGCAAGAAAATAAAAATACACTGTGGATACTGCAACCTGAGGTAAAAACAGAAAACGGTGGAATTATTCAGTGGTCAGGCAGCATCTGCGGAAAGAGAAAATCAATTAACCTTCCAGGTCTGAGACTCTTCATTAGATTAGCTAAGGAGCAGTGAGATACAGAACCCAGTGGTTTCTGGACATCTGGAATTAAAGTGAATTCAGGGTCAGAGAACATTTGTGAAAAAGGAAACTGGAGTTAATGTTGTTCCATCCTAACCCTACATCAGAATAGACCAGTTCTGACATAAACTGGAAAGCCAGGTTATCTGAACAAAGGAATTATAAGAAATAGAATCAGAAATAGACCATTAAGATTTTGTGCTTAATCCTCTATTTAATAAGATCAAGGCTGATCTTTTAATCAGCATAACTTTCCTGCACTCTCCCATATGCCTTGATTGTTTTTTATCTTTTAAAATCTTTCATCTTTGTCTTGAATACACTGAGAGATATGGCAACAAATTCGAAAGATTCATTATCCTGTGGGTAAAGGAATTTCTTCTCTTCTCTGTCCTGAGTAGCCAACCTTTTATTTTGAGATTATGACTTTGGAATCAAGGCACCCATCAAGAGGAACATCAATTCTACTTCAGCTGATAACAAAGTTAGACATTTCAATGATATCCCTGCTCATTCTTTTGAGCATAACAGAATACAAGATAATATACTCAATCTTTCCTCATGCAATGCTGGCCAGCATAGTCGCAAGGGAGGTGACATGGTAACACCCTTGTGACATCAACAACCCTGGTTCAATTCTGCTGCATCTCTGGGGAGTTTGTACCTTCTCCCCGTGACAGTGTGGGTTTCCTGCAAGTGCTGCAGTTTCCTCCCATATTCCAAAGACATACAGGTGAGTAGGTTAATTGGTCACATAGGTGCAATTGCATGACATGGTTTCATTAGGCCTCACAGGACTGTTACTGTTGTGTATCTATAAAACAGAATAAGATCAAGCCTCCTTTCTCAGTATCAATCTAGTGAACTTTTGATAGTTACCCTTCCTTTGGTGGGGTGATTAGACCTGTAGGAAATATTCCAGACATGGTCTCACTAGAGCGCAATATAAATAGTGGAAAAAAATCTTTACTCTTGCACTCAAATCCTTTTTGCAACAAAGGACAAATCCCTGACTAGCTTCTGAATTGCTTGCAAAAAGAACAGAAATGCTCAAAGAACTTAGCGGTATCAAGCAACATTTTTGCAAAGAGAAAGCAGTCATTATTTTCAATCACTCCAAGGTGGTCAACCCTAGCATTTTCTCTCTGCCATTAAGTTGTTTGGTTAATTTTTGAGATCCAAATACTGCAACACACTAGATGGAAACTCGTGTCTCTTGGGCTTAATTTAAGCTTACCTGGAATAGTACAGCACAGATATTAGCTGATGTAGGCATTACAAGGGGAGAAATGGCCTAATTTTTTTCTTTTTCCCTCATCCTCATGTTCTCAACAGATGGTTTTAATCACCATAATTGCTCCGGTAGGTACAATGAATGTTGACAGCCTCCCTTTGCTACTTGTTTCATCACATTTTAAATGGGGAATTAAGCCACATGATTTAAATGTTGTGATTTCTTACAAGACGTGTGCTTTATGTTATTATTGATCTCTGAGAATCTTTGCAGAGTATAATTCTGAGTTGAAGAAAGTTTGGAAACAAGTCATCCATCCACTTCAGCCAAAATTTTCTGTCTAGGCTGGAAGGAAAATGAAGACAAGCTTAAAAAATATGAGCAATGGATCACATGTGCACCTCAGCAAACAAAACCTCGCTTGTAGAGAACGCAGAACAGGATGAGATGGGTCAGGCTTTTGAGTCCTTTCCAGAATTTACTTCATCATTGTTGGTCTGTATCTAATTTTTCTCCGCCAGTCTTGTCCCATTGTTGTTTATAGTTTTGTTGAGCAAAAACCTCTCAGTCTCAGATTTAAAATTAATAATTGAAGTGACAGCCACCATATTTCACATTTTTGATATACTTTGCACAAAAAATGAGTTTTCAGCTTCAATTCTTGAGTGTCCACATTTGTTCTCTTGTTATATTCTCACACACTACCAAGTTTAGATTCCCTCTATCAAGAAAGTTTAACTCTCCTTGCAACTCATTCAAATATTTCAATATCCTCAACAAGTCAGCTTTTAGGCTTTCATATTTCAGGATATATATCGCAAAGTTCATCCACTGGTGCTCTAAGAACATTCTGGTGAGTCTGAATTGTGCTTTTTTTAAGCTAAATTATCCTTTTATGAATCTTCAATACAGGGCTTACACTACAGTGTAACTCTGTCCTCTCTACATAGTTATAGAAGGCAAATATTTTATTAGCTTTTTAACTTTTTTTTTGTATGTCTATTTACTTTGACCCGTAAACTTCCTGCTCCTGGCAATTGTTTATTTAAATATTGAAGTCATCCTTTTTTTGTGAATGATCTCCCCAAAACAATCTAACAGTGGTTAGAATTGAATAATTCAATGTCACTGTCATTTTGTAAATTATTCTGGTTTTGAATCTCCTGTGAAGTTTACGTTAGTTATAGTAGATAATTTCAAACATATCAAGATTAATATTTTGTCTGCCAACTTCTTGCCCAGTTAGTTTAATGGTTTAAATACCTTTGCAGCCTCTTTTCATTCTCCTAAGTGCATGCGTTTTGGTTTGGTGTATGGGATATTACACTGTGTCCCCCAGATCACTGGTAAAATTTGTCAGTGGATGAGAGCAAGGAACTGATAGCACTTCACAAGATGTACTCTGTCATCCAGAAAGTCACATTTATTTCTACTGGAAGTGCTCTGTCCATTAACTAAACCTCAGGCCATGTTACCCCAATCCATGAGCTTTAATCTTTTTTAACAACTTAATATAAGGCATTTTGTTCAATATGTTCCAAATATTTAAATAAACAAGGGGGAAAAATTTCATTAATTATACTTGACTCTGCAAATACAGTTCTATTGCCTTTTAATGAAACCAAATGTTTAGGAGGTGATTGCATCATAACGTTAGTATCCTTACATGTTAATTATGAGTGACCTGATCCTCTCATGCTTCCTAATTACATTAGAAGTTGTTTATTTTAGGAAAACATCAAAGAAGAGGAATGCAGTAATTTTGGATTGCCGGGTCTGGGATTTAAACTTTTTATAAATGAGGAAAATCAAATTGGCAAAAAAACTGGAGGAACAAAGAATGTTTCCTGGGAAAACACACACAAATGAGTGTATGTCCGTGGTCATCTGCTGCTGTATCCCATCTAATTTGAGTTTGTGTGTTGTGTGTTCAAAGGTGTTCTTTTACACACATGACTATTGTAATCTGTGTTTAATATTTGTTTCCTGGCCTGATTCGAGGGGTCTCTTGTTTATTGTCAACGATAGCTTTCTAAACACAGCAGCTACCACTTGCAAAGATCAAACATGTGTCAGTTAAACTTCCAATTATACTCTTGGCAACTGGGCTAACTGCAGAAGAGGTGCAGTATAGGTTATTTAACTGGGTTTGTTCCAAAACAGACAATGCTGACTAAGTTGCTTAGTTCAAGGAAGCTTGCAGACCAGTTGGAGACAATCACTTAGCATATCAATAACTGATCTATTAATAAGCTCAAAGGTTTTTGTACTTGGGGAAATTAGTTTCACTGCATTAATTTTGGGTATCTGGGTTCATGTCTCAAAGGAGCTTTTAGATCATTTATGTTAAGTTATTTGAAAGAATATCATAGGTATGTGAAATCACCCAAGTGGCAAAAGAACAGTATAAAAAAAGAGAGCAGTTCAGGCTTAAGAAGAATGGGGTAAGGAACATTAAGAAGCATGAAAGAAGCACGGGGTGAACTAAAGTCCATTTCTCTGCCTTTGATTTCTGCAATGGACTACTGATCCATCTGCATTGTTGGTATATCTTTTTACCTTGTAGGAATTGTATCTGTGTTTTGGAAATCCTTTGTTAGAAGTGGTTTGTAATTTATAAGATAGAAATCTTCTGAGTTTTAAATGTTGTTTGGATTTAAATGTATATCACTGAAAATAAATGAATGGTGTTTTAAACTACTTTGTTACCTGGAAGTATATTCTCCTTGGTAGGTTGAGGGGACACAATGCTGAAATAGTGGACATTGGCAGCTAAGCTCACTGTGGAGAAAAACAGGGCTGTGAATTAGTCTTTGAAGATTGGATAGTTACAGTGTGATCTTCCTTCTGTGAGGGTACCTGTGGCTATTTATATCAGGCAGCGCTTAAGGTCTTCACTTCAGTTTAGAACTTCGTGGTCACCAAACCCAATTGGAACACAAGGTGCAAAGTTACTGTCTCCTTCCTGTCAGTTTGAACTAGTCTGGTCATTCTCCTCTGACCTCTCTCATTCACAAGACATGTTCACTCACTGCATTTTTTTTCCCCTTTTCACAACATTCTCAGTAAACTTTAGAGACTGTGTGCATGAAAATCCCAGGAGATCAGCAGTTTCTGAGATACTGAAACCACCCTGTCTGGCACCAACAATCAATGGTCCTAGTTGCTTAGATCACATTTCTAACCCATTCTGAAGTTTGGTCTGTACGATAACTGAGTCTCTTGAACATGCTTGCATGTTTATACATTGAGTTGCTGCCACGTGATTGGCTGATTAGATATTTGCATGAATGAGCAGGTATACAGGTGTATCTAATAAATGGCCACTGGGTGTGTGCTGTGTTATGGATTCACCCATGGAACTCTCTGTAATGAAGGATTAGTTGCTAATGTCTTAAATAATCCCCTGCGATAGAATTAGGTTTGAGAGCCAGATGGTTAAAATTGAAAATTGGACCTGCTAGAAATGCATACAAATTCAGGTAGCATGTGTGGTCAGAGCAACAAAGTTAATGTTTAGCTCAAAGGTTACTGAAAACTTTGATCAGGCATCAATCCTGCCAAGTTTGGTTAAATAATATAGCAAATTTAATATTTCATCCAGCAGTAACTAACTGTTTTAGTAGCAGGATGCATATCCATCTCCACATTCTCCACAACGCCAGACTCTCCCTCCCAGCAATCACATCAAATATTACTTGAAGTCCTCAATGATTGAGAGTATGTAAGCAATTTTAATGTCATTCCAGTTTTCCTAATTCAAACCTGACAAATTTACTACAGCTGAGGGGGTTCCCCTCACTTTTCTACAGTGCATGCATTGGTATTCAAAGAGTATGTATTGGTTGACCACCTTACAAATCTGACATAAAGTTACATTTGCACATCATCTATTTTACAGATAGTAACATAATAATAAAAAACCTTAATCAATAACATTGTTGCTATTTTCTTCCCATCAGCATTCACACAACGTAGCTGAGCTCTGATGAATGGTCTCTGATGAATGGTTGACTATTTATTCCTGTCTGTAGATGCTATCTGACTTGCTGAGTTCCTCCAGCATTTTGTGTGTTGCCAACCATATGCAATATACAGTATGTTATCCTCTGCTTTCAAAGTAAATTTGATTTGACGTGTTAACAAGGAAGAACCAAGCTTGCTCTGAACCTTTTAACGCAATAGTATTCATCTTAGGGTGACATGCAGCTAAGTGCTTTATCGCTGCAATAGTGAAAATATAAGTAGGATTTTGAATGTGTTTTCATCTTTAATCATGCCTTTGTTGTTGGATGGCAACACATTAAAATGAATTAAATTCAAGCGTTTGAATTTGCTTCATACTTTCAATTAGGTGGTGACAGATGACATTCTGAGCGAAAGATAATGGGCATTGCACCAGTATTCTGTTTGAGGAGGTTTTTTTGTCAACTATCTCAAGGTTTCATGTCCATTTTTCTCTGGTGTGTTCTTTAGAAGCATCGTAATTGCAGCTTAATAAAAGGAGTTATTGTACAGTGATTAGAAATGGGATTTGGGGTTGGAAGTTTAGCTATACTTCAGAGTATCATAGAGCACAGAAACAACTCTTTCAGCCCACCTTGCCCACGCTGACAGTGACGCTTATCTAC
This sequence comes from Mobula birostris, assembly GCF_030028105.1. NCBI lineage: Eukaryota > Metazoa > Chordata > Chondrichthyes > Myliobatiformes > Myliobatidae > Mobula > Mobula birostris. The sequence goes on from NC_092386.1 coordinate 29,143,763, forward strand.
ACTATTCCTATTTGCCTCCATTAGGCCCTCTATCTAAGTGCCTGTTGAAATGCAACTTGTTCCAGATAAGCATCACCATTTGAGTGAAGAACATACTCTTACGATCTCTTTTAAATTTCTCTCCGTTCATCTTAAACATATACCCTCTAGTTCTTGGTTTCCCTGCCCTCTAGTGCATGAATTTCCACCCTGGGGGAGAGAAAGACTATCTATTCTATCTGTGCCCAACACAATGTTATAAAACTCTAGAAGGTTAGCCCTCAGCTTTCTACATTCCAGAAAGAATAATCCCAGTCTATCCATGCTCTGTTTACAGCTGTAATCCTTCATTCCCTGTGACGTCCTGCTGAATGTCTTTTGTTCTCACTCTGTTGCTACCAAATCCTTTCTATAGCATGGCAACCAGAATTGTAGATAATACTCCAAATGCAGTCTACCTATGTTTTCAACAGCAGCAATATGACATCCCATCTCATACTCAGTGCTTCAGCCTATGAAGCAAGAATACTAAATGCTTTCTTTACTATTGCCTTTCTCACTACTTTGAGGTATTCTCTGTAGTTCCCTTAAAAGTAGTAACGCAGGTGGATAATATAGTAAAGATGGACTTTAATCTGTGTATCAAATGGCTCCTTGCCACTTACTGTATATGTCCCACCAAAATTGGACTTCCCAACATCCATGGCCTCACGCCTGTCTGAATTAAATTTCATCCACCACTACTCTGACCAACTTTTCAGCTAATCTTTGTCTCACTGCCTTCTTAGACCAGCGGTCCTCAACCACCGGGCCACGGACCGGTACCGGGCCGCAAAACATTTGCTACCGGGCCGCGAGGAAATGATATGATTTGGTGATGAGTCAGCTGCACCTTTCCTTATTCCCTGTCGCGCCTACTGTTGAGCTTGAACGAATGCGAGGTCATTACCTGCGTGTCATCCACGTCAGCGCGGGAAGAAGATCAACTCCTCGAGCTTGCAAATGACGACGGGCTGAAAAGTATGTTTGGCATAACATCTCTGCCAGCATTCTGCATCAAAGTCCAGGCTGAATATCCTGAGATAGCCACGAAAGCACTGAAAACGTTGCTTCCATTTCCAACATATCTCTGCAATGAATGTAATGAAAACTAAATTGCGGAATAGACTGGACATAAGGAACCCCCTTCGAGTATCGCTGTCTCCCATCACCCCTCGATAGGACCGTGTTGATGCAGGGAAACAAGCCCAGGGCTCCTACTGATTCAGCGATATCAGTGTGTTGGAATGATTTTATATGTTCATACAGGGAAAATGTGTGCTGTGTGTTTAATATCCAAACGTTACTTAAAATGTTATAATGCTATTGACTTATAAGTGACTTATATAACCATATAACAATTACAGCACAGAAATAGGCCATCTCTGCCCTTCTAGTCCGTGCCGAACGCTACTCTCACCTAGTCCCACTGACCTACACTCAGCCCATAACCCTCCATTCCTTTCCTGTCCATGTAGCTATCCAATTTCTCTTTAAATGATAATATTGAACCTGCCTCTACCACTTCTACTGGAAGTTCGTTCAATATTTACTTCAAGCTCCCCATTCCTCCCCGATAATTGACTTATCACTATGCCCTGTGTGTTTAATATTAAATTCATTAGATAAACCCTTTTAGAAACGAGATTGAATGTATTAGCCACTTATCACCTACATTCTGGTCGTGATTAACACCCCGCCGAACAGAATCGCCAAAAATGATTTGTGGAAAAAAAAATTGGCATGTACACACATGCGCACTGGTGCCCATGCAAGGCTTCATGATCATTGTAGTCTTTCTCGGGGTAAACACAACGTATTTGACCGCTACTCTTGTCTGTTGGCAACCCTACACACCCCGCCCCCTGGATCAGCCGGTCCGCAAGAATATTGTCAATAATAAACCAGTCTGCAGTGCAAAAAAAGAGGTTGGGGACCCCTGTTTTAGACAACCTTCTTTGTGATCTGACTCCATGGATTTTTGTGTGGTCTGAACACTTGCTAATCAGATCACCTACCTTATCATCCTTTATATGAATTACAAAAAGCAAAAGTTCCAGTTCTGATCCATGCAGTACCCACTTAGTTCAGACTTCCAGTCAGTGAAAATATATTCACTACTGTCTCAAGCCAATATTCAATCCAGTTTCCCAATATACCTTGAATCCCATCTCCCTTTAGCTTTTGACAGACGTTAAGTAAAGCACACGTACGGTGCTCCTAAAGATATCAGAATTTATTTCCATAGGGCCTGTAAAACTTACCTAGGTTGTAGAAGCTTCTTCTTTCAGAGCCTTGGGCAAAGGCAAAATGGTGATTTGTTCACTGAATGTTGAATCAGGATTGGGAAGTACAAAATAGGAAATTACTTCTCTCTGTCATATTGTTAGCGATGTTTGGATCAAAGACCACTTTAGTGTTGAAAACCTTGTTTTGATCTCTATGGAGAATGTGATGGATAATTTTGCAAATTATGGTGCAGATATCAAGAGTTCACTTCCTGTATTTGTGTGATTTTCTTTGTTCCGCTGATGTGACTGAGAAAGCCATCTTGGTGAGGAAGGAAATTACAATGACCCTACAATATATGATTGCACCATCATATATTGTGGGATTTTTGTGCAACATTTTGTGCCACAATCCCGAGGAGACACTGGATTACTTGGAGGAAGAGAGAGTTTAAAAGAAGGGAACGGGGGCAGTCAGCAGGCTTTGTGCACCCCACAGTCCAGAGGAGATATTGGATTACGTATAATCAGGTACTTGGCAAAGTCCAAAAAAATGCAGTTAGGTTTACATGGAGCAGCCATCGTGTGAGTGGGCTAGTGCTGGAGTGGGGAGTTGAGGCTTTTGCACATTTATAGCAGTGTGGAAGCCAGACAGGAGAGTGGAATGGTCCTCTTGCGGGATGTGGTAAGGCAGGTCTAGTATCTGTAATGACTACACTTGCAGGAAGTGCATCCAGCTGCAGCTTCTAACAGACTATTTTAAAGAGTCGGAGCTGGAACTGGATGAACTCTGGCTCATTTGGGAGGCTAAGGGGCTGATCAACAGGACATGCAGAGGTAGTCACACCTAAGATGCAGGACATGGGTAACTGGGTGATCTTCAGGAGGGGGAAAGAGAGATAGGCAGTCAGTGCAGAGTACCTCTGTGGCCATTCCCCTCAAAAAAGGTATACCACTTTGGATTCTATTGGGAGGATGACCTAGTGGTGGAAAGACACAGACGCCAGGTCTCTGGCACTGAGTATGGCTCTGTGGCTCAGAAGGGAGGGGGAAGAAGAGGTGAGCTGTACTGATCAGGGATTTGTTGGTTAGGGGAACAAAATAAAATTCTGTGGATGAGAATGAAATTCCTGGATGGTTTGTTGCCTCCCAGGTGCCAAGGTCAGGGGCAACTCATTCTTAAGTAGGAGCATGAGCAGTCAGAGGTTGTGGTCCATGTCAATACCATTGACTTGGGTAGAGGGGTGACGAGGTCCGGCAAAGTTAATTCAGGGAGTTAAGTGTTCTGTTAAAAGACAGTACCTCCAGAGTTGTGTTCTCAGGAATACTAGCTGTGCCATGTGCTAGTGAGGCTAGAAATAGGAAGATCATACAGTTTAACATGTGGCTAAGAAGCTGGTGCAGGAGCGAGGGCTTCAGATTTTTGGATCATTGGGATCTCTTCCAAGAAAGTGGGATCTGTATGGAAGGGATGGTTTGCACCTGAACTGGAGGGGGATCAGCGTCCTACCTAGTGGGAATGTTGTCTAGGGTTGCCTGGGGTGTTGGTGGGGTGGGGGGGGCGGCGAAGTTAAACTAGAATTGTAGGGGAATGGGAACCAGATCACCAGAACAGATAATAGAGTGGTCATGACAAAAGATGTTGTTAAGCCTCATGCAAAGTCAGTCATCAAAATCGAGCATGGTGGAATTAATGTTCTGAGCTGCGTATATTTCAAATCAAGAGTATTCTTGGAAAGGCAGGCAAGCTTAGGGCATGGATCAGCATGTGGAATTATGAGATTGTAGCCATTAGTGAGACTTGGTTGTGAGAGGGGCAGGATTGGCAGCTCAACATTCCAGTGATAGGATTAGACGTGATAGAGTGGGAGGGATTAAAGGGGAATGGGTAGCCTTACTAGCCAGGGAAAAGGTACTCAGGACAGACTAGAGAGTTCATCTGGTGAGGCTTTATGGGTAGAACTGGAGAATGAGAAAGGTATGACCACTTTAATGGGAGTATATTAAAAATCACCTGACAGTCTGTGGGATTCAGAGGAGCAAATTTGTAGAGAGATTGCAGACTGTTGCAAAAAACATAAGGTTCTAATAGTAGGTGATTTTAACTTTCTACATATTGCCTGACTCCTGTTCTGTAAAAAGGCTGGAAAGAGTTTGTTAAATGTATTCAGGGGCATAGAAGTCCCAGTGAGAGAGAGAGTGCAATATGAGATCTCTTATGAGGGAATGAAACAGGGCAAGTTACAGAAGTTGGGGAACACTTTGCACCTAGTGATCATAATACCATTAGTTTCAAAGTAAGTATGGAAAAGAATAGGTCTGCTCTTCAGGATGTGATTCTCAATTGGAGAGAGGCCAATTTTGATGGTATCAGAAAGGAACTGTCTAGTTGGATTTGGACAGGTTGTTTTCTGGCAAAGATGTACTTAGTAAGTGGAAGGCTTTCAAAAGTAAAATTTTGAGAGTACAGAGTTTGTCTGTTCAAACACATCAAGAAGGTACAATCGCTTGGCATTCAAGATAAGGTAAATTGGATTAGACATTGACTTTGTGGAAGAAGTCAGAGAGTGGGTTCTATGCGGTTGATTCTGACTGGAGGCTTGTAACTAGAGGTGTACCACAGAAATCGGTGCTGGGTTCCATTGTTTGCCATCTCTATCAATGACTTGAATGTTAATGTTGTAAATTGGATCAGCAAATTTGGGGATGACACCAAGTTTAGAGGTATAGGGGACAGCAAGGAAGACTATCAAAGCTTGCAGTGGGATCTGGATAGCTGGAAAAGTAGACTGAAAATGGCAGACAGAATTGAATGCAGATAAATGTGAGGTGTTTCACTTTGGGAGGACCAGCCAGGTTAGGTCTTGCATGGTGAACAGTGGAGCACTGAGGGGTGGGGTAGAACAGAAGGATCTGGGAATACAGGTCCATAATTCCTTGAATGTAATGTCACAGGTAGATAGGATCATAAAGAAAGCTTTTGGCACATTGGCCTTCACAAGTCAATGTACTGAGTACAGGAGTTGGGATGTTGTGTTGAAATTGTATAAGATGTTGATGAGATCCAGTTTGGAGTATTGTGTCCCAGTTTTGGTCAACAACCTACAGGAAAGATGAAACAAAATTGAAAGAGTGCAGGGAAAATTTCTAAGGATGTTACCAGGACTTGAGGACCTGAGCTATAGGGAAAGGTTGAATAAGTTAGGACTTCATTCTCAAGAATTTAGAGTGAGGGGAGATTTAATAGAGGTATACAAAATTATCAGGGGTAAATGCAAAAAAGGCATTTTCCACTAAGGTTGGGTGAGGTTGGAACTAGAGTCATGGATTAAGGGTGAAAAGTGAAATGTTTAAGGGGAACATGAGAGCAATATCTTCTCTCAGAGAATGGCAGTGCAGGTGGTGGATGTGGGGTCAATTTCAACAGTTAAGGGAAATTTGGATAGGTATACGGATGGGAAGGGAATGGAGGGCTATGGCCTGGGTGCAGGTAGATGAGGCTAGGCAGGTTAGTGGTTTGGCATGGACTCATTGGGCTTAGGTCCTCCTTCTGTGCTGAAGTTTTCTAAGACATAATGACTCTAACATCTAAAGAGGTACTGTGGCACTATGGGACATTTTACAGTGTCAGTGGCACAAAGAAATATAGGTTATCTTTTCTGCTGGGAGGCAAAAGAGGAAAGTAATTGTCCAAGGGACCAAATGACAGGTTCCTTTTTATAACTATTGTCAAAACAATATATAAACAGATGCGGATTTGAGGCAGAAAAATGGAAGAGAAGAACTCTATAAAATTCTTTCCCTCAACTAAAATGTCTGTTGGGCTTTCTAGCATTACATGAGAAACAAAAAAAAATCAAAACATGGTAACTTTGTGCCCCTTACCCTCCTACAACAAGATCACTGCTCTCAGCAAAATTGGCCGCAGAAATGTGACTCTGTGCTTCCATTGGCATTTTTGTACAGTCATTGTTAAATATGCAGTCCTTGGCTATCTAGTTGTGGATAAGGGAAAAGAAATTGAGATCAAGCTGGCAAGGCATTTGTGAATCCCATCTCTCACACAACTTCTGTGAGGGCAAAAACTGTTGATATTTCAGGTTCTGGAAAATTTATGAGTACTGGGAAAAGTTGGAGATATAAAGTATTTGTTTAAAACTGCAAAAACACTCAATGTTAAACACAGCAATTTTTGCCAATGATGTATTCCAACCTTTCAACTTATATTTCCAGCACTACTCATTTTTTTTGCCTCCCCTTCTAGTATTCTGGAATTGATTTTCTCTTCCACTTTATAACACTTTCTTTTGTTCAGCAATCTTTATCTTCCAGTCTCTCTGCTGGTATCAACCATTGTGTCCTGGTCTCCATCCTGTCACAGATCTTCAACTTTGTCCACTCCTCCACTCCCCCCTTTCTCAGCAACTTAACACCTTTTAAAAAATTTCTAGCTTTTTTCAATTCTAATGAAAAGTGTTCAAACTGAAATGATAATTAATTTGATGCCCCCATCTCGCTCTGTGCAGATGCTGACTGACCTGCTGAATACATCCAGCAATATTTACATCAGTGTAAACATATACAGGTTTTCACTTTTGGGTGGACCTCTTCATTCTCATGATTACAAAATAAAATTCAGACACAGCAGGAGTTAGCATGCAACATTGAATTTATGCAAACAGGGATACTTGTGATTAATTGTGGCTTAGCACTTGACTGCTCCTTCTTAAATACATTCTGCAGAGGTGATGGGGTAGTTGCAAAAACTAGACCTTCTCATATGTATGTAGATCCTACTGAATTTCAAAAATAAAAAAGAGACTTTCCTGATTTCTGGCTTGTACTTTCAGTGGCCTGTGGACATAGATGAGCAATAAAGCTGTTCTTTGTTTCCATCTTCGCCTGCCAATCTCCAGTCTTCTTTTCCAAGCTTCTTTGTTCTTTCTGTGGCACTTCTTCAACACTTTCTTGTAATTGTCGCCATCTGTTTCAATTTGCCTTACATGTGGCCTTTCTCTCTCTTCCCAGTTTATTAATCTCAAATCAATCTGATTTACTCAAGGAGCTGAGATAATCATGCAAATTTATTTGGGGAGGAAGCTGAATGCAATTTGGTTTGCATTGTCTTCATGTTCTGCAAAGTTTAAATTGCAAGGGTTATTTATACAATGAATGCCAAATTACAGCAGATGCAGTTTATAACAAAATCATGCTCTCTAGAAATATGAAGACTGTTGCAATTAAAAACAGTATCTAAATTTCAACTTTATTTTAAAATAATTGGACATAATGTAAACTGGATTTCAATTGTCAGATTTATGAATTCTCTTTCTAACAGATAGTTATTGTGCTATTTCTTTAACTAAGAGAACAAAAACATCTATCAGACACAAAATGCTGGAGGAACTCAGCGGGCCAGGCAGCATCTATGAAAAAAAAAGTACAGTTGACGTTTTGGGCCGAGACCCTTCGGCAGAGTATCTGCAGATTCTCTCTTGTTTATTATTTATCAGGGTTAGTTGTGATATGAACTACAGAACCAGCAACAAATCACAAAGCATTTCAGTAATGAATCAGTTTATTAAACTGAGATTGTGGAAAATACACTCAGGGCCACTTTATTAGTTTCACCTGTACATCTGCTCATTAGTGCAAATACCTAACTAGCTAATCATGTGGCAGCAACTCAATGCATAAAAGCATGCTGACAAGGTTGAAAGGTTCAGGTTTAAAAATTTTATTATTTAGAGTTACAGTGCAGAATAGGCCCTTTACAATGACCAATTAACCTACCCGCTACGTCTTTGGACTCTGGGAGGAAACCAAAGCATCCAGGGAAAACTCAAGCATTCCTCAGAGAGAACGTACAGAGACTGCTTACAGAGGACGCTGGGACTGAACGCCAAACTTCGATGCCCCAAGCTGTAATAACATCGCACTGATTGCTACGCTATGATGGTGCCTGTTGTTGTTTAGACCAAACAGCAGAATGAGGAAGTAATTTGATCTACGTGACCTTGACCATGAATTGATTGTTTGTGCCTGACAGGGTGGTTTGAGTATCTCAAGTGCTGATCTCTTGAGATTTTCATGCTCAATAATCTCTAGAATTTACAGAGATGGGCGATACAAGGAGTTGCATGGTTTTTTTTAATGTGCTTTCTCCTGCTTGGAAGTTTCTTCATATTTAAGCCAAATTTACTTTGAAAGCAAGTTTAAAAAAGGTCAGTGTACACATGTTGGCCACTTAGTTAGGTACATCTCTACACCTGCTCATTAATGCAAATATCTAATTAGTCAGTCATGTGACAGCAACTCAATGCATAAAAGCACACAGACATGGTGAAGATGTTCAGTTGTAATGTGGATGAAGTGTGATCTAAGTCACTTTGACATTGAAATGATTGATTGTTGGTGCCAGACAGGGCGTTTTGTGTATCTCAGACTGCAGGTCTCCTCGATGTTCATGCACACAGTCTCTGGAGATTACAGAAAGTGGTGTGGAAAAGCAAAAAGCGTCACGTGAGCAGTAGTTCTGTGGGCAAAAATACCTTATTAATGAGAGAGGTCAGAGAAAGATGGGCAGACTGGTTCAAGCTGGCAGGGTGACGATGGTAACTCATTGTAACAGTGGAGTGCAGAGGGGCATCTCTGAATGCACAACATGTCGAATCTTGAAGTGGATGGGCTACAGCAGCAGAAGACCACAAACACACACCCTGTGGCCATTTTATTAGGTACAGAAGTTGCCTAGTAAAGTGGCCACTGACTGCAATGTGATTGGAATTCTCACGGGAAAAGAGAAGATGAGTCAACTAACTCTTATAATAATAAAATATTGATTTGTGATCTCCATTGCCATATGCAGATCATCACTGGTCATGACTCATTTCACTTCGTAATTATAGACAGCAGTTGATATATTGACCAGTAATGTGAGAGAGAGCTCATTTAGGAAACATTTTGGTCCTAAAACTATTGCCTGAGAAAGTAAAAACCTGGTTTAGTTTGAAAAATTATAGACCGTTTATCCATCACTAGTTATTATTGGAAAGAGGGATGGGTCTTAAGATTATATTCATTATAAGAAAATCAATAGCTGGTGACCTCCGTAAAACAAATGGAGCCAACTAGCATCTGTGATTTTGCATATACATTATCAATAAGAATATTTAGGCTCTTGTCAAGCACAGGCAGCAGAATCATTGTAACTGAAAGTATTGTCGTACATGTTATTCAGTGCCAGAAACTTGGGCAGCTCCCTTATGGAGAGTAATGACAGGCTTAGAAATGGCAAGAGCAAATTTATGAAATGAGCCACTTGTCTCTAAGTAGCTTTATGTGTTTCTTAAAGGTGATTTTAATAGGTGTTGTGAATTTTTGATTGCAATTGTGAAAAATACAGTAGTGCTAAAGACCTAGCTGTTACTGATAAATTTGTAGTTGCTGTAAATCATAGCAATTTGTGGTCAATTCACAAATAAATGTGAGCTGTACATAAATTGTATAATATATTATTGATGGGTTTTGGATCTTTCTTGTCAATAAAAATGCATACAATCATAAGATTAATTAGCCAATTGTCATTTATGTGTATGTATATACACACACACACACACACACACACACACACACATATATACATATATATATATATACACACACTGTATATATAAAACTGTTGCCATTTCCCATGCGTAAATTATGCCTGTATTACAAAGGAATTCAGTGCTGGCAAGGGCAGCCTGACTGGTAATAAAGAGGTTGGAGCTTACTCAATCTAGAAGCAATTGGAACTAAGTTAGTTGGTTAAGCACATACCTCTATTGAGGATAAGCCACTGAACAGCAGCTTTCCAGAATCCTCTGTTCTGGGCCAATTAAAATTGTTCCCATCTACTTGGCGTCAGCTTCAAGGTGACCTTGCCGAGTGTTCTTTGGCCAGCCTCTCTTCCACTTTCCCTGGGGATTCCATGTTATCGCTTGCCTGGTGATGGTGATTCTTGGTTTACGCAGCGTGTGCCCGATCCATACCCATCTTCTTTTCCTTAATTCTTCCATGGCATTGATTGCATTTCTTATCAGGCAGAAGTAGAGTTAGAAGAGACTATTGAAAGACTGATCAGGTTTTTACTAAGACAGCAGAAGCTGGAAGCAGTTTTCTGAAGACAAATCTTCTGTTAATGCAACAACCTTTCTCTCAGTGTTAGCGAAACAAAGCTGCTGGCAATTGACTTCAAGAAGTGAGGTGATGCGCGTGCTTTTGTTTACATCAATGGTGCTGAGGGTAAGAGGATTGAGAGTTTCAAGTTCCTGGACTGAACATCACTAATATCCTGTCCTGGCCCAAACACTTTGACACCATGGCAAGAAAACTGACTAGAATTTCTACTTCCTCAGGAGGCTAAAGACGTCTTGCATCCTCCGTACCTATTCTTATTGATATACCATAGGAAGCATCCCATCTTGGCACAGAGCTGCTTTTTCCGTGACTACAAGAAACTGCAGAGAGTTATGGACATAGTTCAGCACATCATGGAAAACATGTCCATGGATTCAGTCTGTTCTTCTTGCTGCCTCAGTAAAGCAACCAGCATAATCGATGATGCCACTCACCCTGAGCATTCTCTCCCCACCCTTCTCCCATCTGGCAGAAGATGAAGAAGCCTGAAAGCACATACCACCAGGCTTAAGGACAGCTTCTATCCAGCTGTTACAAGACTATAAATCAGTTCCCTAGTATGATAAGCTGGACAGTCTAAACTTGCACTTTATTGTCTACATGCTCTGTAACTTTAACACTTTATTCTGCACTCTGTTATTGTTTACCTTGTACGACCCCAACGCACTGTTGTAATGAATTGATCTGTACGAATGGTATGCTAGACATGTTTGTCACTGCACCTCAGCGTTGTGACAATGATAAACTACTTTCCTAAGATGATGCAACAACTTCAGTCATGTGGAGATTTTTTTGCGACTCTGAATGCTGGTGATTGACAGATTGATTAAAGTCTGGGAGATTCTCAGAACACCGGAACTGGACTCGGTCTTTCAGTCCCTTATATCTCTTCCTTCATTCATTTAGAGCATGGCTAATCTGGCTGTAAAATTAAAGTAACTGCCTTTGTTCTGTAAATCCTTCATTAACAAATTAACTATCAGATTTGGTTTTGAAACATTCAATTAGCAGGCTGCTGCAATCTTTGAGTTCCTGATTCCCATCACTGTTTGACTAATTGCTTTCACATGTAACAATTGGATGGTGAAGTTCTTAACTTCAGGTTATTCCTTCTTGAGCTAAACCCCACGAGTGGAAATTGTGATGGAATTGAGTACAGGGGCGTGGTTGGTGGGTAAATGGGAAATATATTTTAGCTTGAATGGAACTAACTCCAACATATCAACTTCTGCTTTTTTTGAAATTGGTTGGTATGATGTTGTGGGCATCACTGAGCCGTGCTGAAAAAAGGTCATAGTTGAGAGTTTAACATCAAAGGATATACTTTGTATCAGAAGGAGAGGCAGGAAGGCATAGGCAGTAGTGTGGCTGTATTGGTAAGAGCTGGAATTGCATATTTAGAAAGAAGTGACATAGGGTCAGAGAATGTTGAATCTTTGTGGGGGGAGTTAAGAAACTGAGAGGGTGAAAAAATCCTACATAGGCCTCCAAATAGAAGCCAAGATGTGGGGTTGAGATTACAAGGAGAGCTGGAAAGGGCATGTAATAAGGGTAATATCACAATTGTAATGGGGACTTCAATGTGCAAGGGGATTGGGAAAGTCAGGTTGGTGTCGAATCGCAAGGGAGGGAATTTGTTGAATGCCTATGAAATGGCTAATTTTAGAGCAGCTTGTGCTCAACCCTACTGGGGAAAGACTATCTTAGACTGGCAGTTGTGGAGTAACCCATATTTTATTAGTCAGCTTTATGTAAAGGAGCCCTTAGGAGGTATTGATCATGACATGATTGAATTAATACTGCAATTTGAGAGGGAAAAGCATAAGTCACATGTATCAGTATCAAAATAGAATAAAGGGAATTACAGAGGCATGAGAGAGGAACTTGCCCAGGTAGATTGAAAGGGGATACTGGTGAGGATGATGGCAGAGCAGAGGTGGCTGCAGTTTCTGAGAATAATTCACAAGGCGTAGGACAGATATGTCCCACAGAAGAAGTTATCAAATAGCAGAGCTAGGCGACTCTGACTAACAAGGGAACTTATGGACTGCATAAAAGCCAAGGAAAGGGCATATAAGGTAGCAAAAGTGAGTGGCAAATTGGATGGTTGGGATGCTTTTAAAATCCATCAAAAGGCAACTAAAAAAAGCTATAAGAATGGAAAAGATGAAATATGAGGGCAAACTAGTTGATAATATAAAGCAGGATACTAGAAGTTTTTTCAGTAAAAGGGAGGTGAGAGTTCATATTGGACCACTGGAAAATGATGCTGGTGAGATAGTAATGGGGGAAAAAGAAATGGCAAATGAACTTAATAAGTACTTTGCATCAGTCTTTATTGTGGAAGACACTATCTATATGCTAGAGGACCATGAGTTCCATTGCTATTAGAAAGGAAAAAGTGCTAGGCAAACTGAAAGGTCATAATGTGGATAAGTCACCTAAACCAGATGGACTACATCCCAGAGGACTGAAAGAGGTTGCTGAAGAGGTAACGGATGTATTGGTCATGATCTTTCAAGAATCACTTGATTCTGGTATGGTCCTGGAGGGCTAGAAAATTGCAAATGTCTTCCACTCCTTAAGGTAGGAAGGCAAAATAAGGTAAATTATAGGACAGTTAGCCTAACCTCAGTGAATGGGAAAGTGTTGGAATCCATTATTAAGGACATGGATTTGAACAAAATAAGTCAAAGTCATCATGGTTTCTCTAACAGGAAATCTTGGCTGATAAACCTGTTAGACTTCTTCGAGGAAGTCACAAGCAGGGTGGACAAAGGAGAGGTAGTAGATGTCATTTACTTAGATTTTCAGAAGGCATCTGATAAAGTGCCTCACATCAGGCTACATAACAGAATAAAATCCTATGGTATTACAGCAAATATACCGGCATGGATAGAAGAATGGGAGACAGGTAGGAGGCAGTGAGTGGGAATAAAGGGGCCTTTTCCAGTTGGCTGCAAGTGACAAGTGGTGTTCCTCAGGGGTCAGTATTGGGACTGCTGCTTTTCGCATTGTTTGTCAAATATTTGGATTGTGTAATGATGGCTTTGTGGCAAAGATTGTGGATGGTACGAAGATAGTTGGCGGGGTAGGTAGTGCTGAAGAAGCAATACAATTGGAGCAGGATGTAGACAAATTGGAAGAATGGGCAAAAAAGTGGCAGTGTTGGGAAATTAATGATAGTGCATTTTGGTAAAAGGAACAATAGTGCAGACTATTATATAAATGGGGAGAACATTCAAACACCAGAGGTGCAAGGGGATTTAGGAGTTCTTGTGTAGGACTCCCAGAAGTTTAATTCACAGGTTGAGTCTGTGGTAATAAGGCAAATGCAATGTTGGTATTTATTTCATGTGGAATAGAATATAAATACAAGGAGATAATGGTGGAGCTTTATAAGACACTAGTCAGGTTGCATTTGGAATATTGTCAACAGTTTTGGGCCCCTTATCTCAGAAAGAATGTATTGTCATTGGAGAGAGTCCAAGGAGGTTCATGAGGATGATTCCAGGAATGAAGGGGTTAAGATATCAGGAGCAGTTAGCTGCTTTGGGCCTGTACTCACTGGAATTTAGAAGAATGCACGGGGATCTTATTGAAACCTACTGAATATTGAAAGAACTAGATTAGGTGGATGTGGAGAGGATGTTCCCTCTGATAAGGATATTCAGAACACTAGAGGGGCACAGCCTCAAAAATGAGGGGCGACCTTTTGGAACAGAGGTAAGCAGGAAATCTTTTTAGCCAGCGAGTAGTGAATCTGTGGAATGCTCTACCACAGACTGCGGCAGAGGCTGCCCTTGGGTATATTTGAAGCAGAAGTTGATAGATTCCTGATTGTCCGGGGCATCAAGGGATATGATGAGAGGGCAGGTGAATGGGCTTGAATGGGATCCAGGATCAACCCTGATGAAATGAGCTGAATGGCCTAATTCTGCTCCTACAATTTATGGTCTTATGGTCCTGTGCTGGAGGAAGTCGGGGGGTCAGGCAGTACCCGTGGAGGGAAACAGGCAGATTATGCTTTGGGTCAAAACTCTTAATCTGACTGAAAGATGGAGAGGAGTTGAGAATTACAAAAAAATTGAGCGAAGAGGTGGAGAAAGAGCTAGTCAGCAATAGGGGAATTCATCACGTGAGGGCTGAAAGACAGATGGGGAGGGGGATGTGGATTCATGCAGTTGATGGAAGCAACAAAGGGCTGAAGATGATGGAGTCTTACAGGCAAGTGGAGCATGGAATTAAATCGAGCAGGTGGGAACAGTGGAGAAAGGAACCAGTGGGAGGAATGTGTAGGTGATGACGAATGGAATGGGTGGAGAAAAAACTAGGTAGGTCAGGAGGACAGAGAAAAGGGACAGATGGAGAGAAATCTTCCAGACGTTGAAGAATTCAATGCTCATGTTCTCAGGTTGCAGATTAACCAGGTGGAATTTAAGGTGATTTTCTTTTAACGTCAAAGAAGGAGGGTGCCCACCCGATGACCCCAATGACGTACCTACCCTCCCTCCTTGTCACCACTCCAAGCTCACTGCCAACATCGAGAGTGCCGACTTACCATAGGGATTGAAACATCAAGTCCTAGTAGCTCTACTGCTTCCCCCTTGACCTCACCCTGGCAGTTGAGGGGGCTGAGGACAGACAGTTCAGTGTGGAAAAGGATGGAAAATAAAAATAGCTGGCAACTGGGTGCCTCAGGCAGCCATAGTGATGGAGCGTGGGTACTTGGCAAATCAGTCCCCTAGTCTGAGCCTTGACTCTCCAATGTAGCAGAAGCCATATCAGGAGCACCAGATAAAATAAATCAGGCTAGGGGATTTGAACGTGGGTGTCTGCATCACCTGGACGAAGTGTTTAGGCTTCTGGATTGTGGTGGGGGAGAAGTGTAAGACAGATGTTACACCACCTCGTATTACACGGGTAAGAGCCTGGGGAAGATGAGGGATGCGTGGTGAGAGATAAGTGGAGCAGGAAATCATGAAGGTGGTGATCCCTGTGGAAAGCAGAAAGGGGTGGTGTGGGGAAGATGTGACAGGTGGGTGAATCTTCACCTATCACATCTGTAGTTGGTGGAAGTTATGAAGATTGATACGCTAGATGCGTAGGCTGGTGGGATGGTAGGTAAATAGAAAAGGCAAGAGTTAGCTTAACGGTCTGAGGGTGGATAAATCTCCTGGACCTGATGGAACACACCCTTGGGTTCTGAAGGAAGTAGCTGGAGAGATTGTGGAGGCATTAACAACGATCTTTCAAGAATCAACAGATTCTGGCATTGTACCGGATGACTGGAAAATTGCAAATGTTATTCTGCTATTTAAGAAGGGTGGGAGGCAGCGGAAAGTAAACTATAGAACTGTTAGCCTGACAACAGTGGTTGGGAAGTTGTTGGAATCGATTGTTAGGGATGAGATTAGATTATAAGGACACACAGTCCTCTTTTATTGTCATTTAGTAATGCATGCATTAAGAAATGATACAACGTTCCTCCAGAATGATATCACAGAAACACAAGACAAACCAAGACTGAAAAACTGACTAAAACCACATAATTATAAAATATAGTTACAACAGTGCAAAACAGTACCGTAATTTGATAAAGAACAAACCATGGGCACAGTAAGAAAAAGTCTCAAAGTCTCTCGAAAGTCCCATCATCTCACGCAGACGGTAGAAGGAGAAACTCTCCCTGCCATGAGCTTCCAGCGCTGCAAACTAGCTGATGCAGCATCCTGGAAGCACCCGACTTCAGCCAACTCTTGAGTCCGTCCGAAAACTTCGAGCCTCCGACCAGCCCTCCGACACAAAGCACCGAGCACCATGTCTGCCAAGCGCTTCGATCCCAGCCCCAGCAACAGGCAATAGGCAAAGCGGAGGATTTGGGGCCTTCCCCTCTGGAGATTCTCGATTGCACAGTAGCAGTGGCAGTGAAGTGGGCATTTCAGAAGTTTTTCCAGATGTTCCTCTATGCTTCTCACATCTGTCTCCATCAAATCAGGATTGTGCACAGCACCTACTTACAAATATGATATCATTTCGGAGCGGCTGCGTGCACTGCGTCGCGCCACTATCTTCCCCTCCCCTCCTTATGGAAGATCTGGAGGGACATGACAAGATAGGCCAAAGCCAGTATGGTTTCCTGAAAGGAAAATCCTGCCTGACTAACCTGCAATTTTTTTGAGGAAATCACAAGCAGGGTAGACAAAGGAAATGTAGTAGATGTAGTGTACTTGGATTTTCAGAAGGCCTTTGACAAGGTGCTGTACATGAGGCTGCTTAGCAAGATAAAAGCCCATGGAATTACAGGGGAGTTACTAGCATGGGTGGAGCATTGGCTGATTGGCAGAAAACAGAGAGTGGGAATAAAGGGATTCTATTCTGGCTGGCTGCTGGTTACCAGTGGAGTTCCACAGAAGTCAGTGTTGGGACCGCTGCTTTTTACAATGTATGTCAATGATTTGGACTATGGTATTAATGGATTTGTGGCTAAATTTGCCGTTGATACAAAGATGGGTGGAGGAGTTGGTAGTGTTGAGGAAACAGAGAGCCTGCAGAGGGACTTAGCTAGTTTAAGGGAATGGGCAAAGAATTGGCAAATGAAATACAATGTTGGAAAATGTATGGTCATGCACTTTGGTGGAAGAAATAAACAGGCAGATTATTATTTAGATGGAGAGAGAATTCAAAATGCAGAGATGCAAAGGGACTTAGGAGTCCTTGTACAGGATACCTTAAAGGTTAACCTCCAGGTTGAGTCGGTTGTGAAGAAGGTG
Source organism: Mobula birostris (assembly GCF_030028105.1). Taxonomy (NCBI): domain Eukaryota; kingdom Metazoa; phylum Chordata; class Chondrichthyes; order Myliobatiformes; family Myliobatidae; genus Mobula; species Mobula birostris. The sequence goes on from NC_092386.1 coordinate 29,160,963, forward strand.
AATGCAATGTTGGCATTCACTTCCAGAGGTATAGAAAGTAAGAGCAGGGATGTGATGTTGAGGCTCTATAAGGCACTTGTGAGATCACACTTGGAGTATTATGTGCAGTTTTGGGCTCCTTATTTTAGAAAGGATATATTGACATTGGAGAGGGTTCAGAGAAGGTTCACAAGAATGATTCCAGGAATGAAAGGGTTACAGTATGAGGAATGTCTGGCAGCTCTTGGGCTGTACGCTTTGGAGTTCAGGAGAATGAGGGGTGATCTCATAGTAACATGTCAAATGTTAGAAGGCATGAAGTAATTAGATATGGCAAAGTTATTTCCCATGGTAGGGGAGTCTAGGTCAAGAGGGCATGACTTCAGGATTGAAGGACATCCATTTAGAACAGAGATGCGAAGAAATTACTTCAGTCAGAGGGTGGTAAATCTCATGAATTTGTTGCCACGAGTGGCTGTGGAGGCCAAGTCATAGTGTGCACTTAATGCAGAGATAGACAGGTTCCTGATTAGTCAGGGCATCAAAGGGTATGAGGAGAAGGCAGCGGAGTGGGGATGACTGGAAGAATTGGATCAGCCCATGATTGAATGGCGGAGCAGTCTCGATGGGCTGAATGGTCTACTTCTGCTCCTATATCTTATGGTCTTATGGTAAAGATCAGGGGCACTCTATCCATGTTACATCTAGAGGGAGATAGGGTAAGAACAGAAGTATGGGAAATTGAGGAGATATAGGTGAGGGCTCCATTGATAGCAATGGGGAGGGAATGCCTTCAGTGATTTCACAATTTAATGAATAAGACCTTCAAGTTTGACAAATTCAGATTGACATGCAACTGCATTTAAAACATATATATTTTTAATTTACATGTCGCTTCTAGTTTTTGCAAGACTGATGGATATTGATGTTTGATAAGAGAACTCCAAGCATTTCCTCTCAATCCAGTCACAACTAAGTGCTTTGTAGAGTATGGCCAATAAAAGGTTAATGTTGCACCTTTCAGTGTATCTAATATAAAAGCAGGCTGAAGCTGGATCTGTTGAAAGTTTCCCATCCTGACCCTATCCATGCATGCAGTAATGAGTATTATGCGGTTTGTAATATTTAACTCTGTTCCTTGACTAGAAGCTTTTAATGATTATTTCTCAGTTAACTGCTCCAGTCTGAGGCAAAACGGGGACATAGTTAGAATAGGTAATGAATATGATTAATTGACACAAAGCTCAGGAAGGGATGGGAAATAAGTTGCTGAATTCTGCTGGATTACTGGCTTAGTGTGGGTGCAAGCAGTGAAAGTCTGCCACATGTAATATTTTGATGAAGTGACTCCAGAAGTTTGAGAAAAATCTCTTCATCACTCTGCTTAGTGATGAGGAGAGCTGACAGTGCTTACTCAACACCTCAAAAGAGAAGAGTGAGGTTAAAATGCTTAAGATCAAAAACAAATGTGGAAAAACAGAGAAACGCACAATAGATTAACTGGTGAAAACACGAAGAAATTACATTATGATATTGAGTAAATGAATTCAAAACTACGAGATGGCCCATAGAGGAAATGGCATGTTTTGAGAAGAGATAGAGTTGAGACGAGTCAAACCAAAATGGCTGTCAATAAACTGCTGTCCTGGCAGTGAGCAGTTGGTTTTTTTTGCTTGTATATTGTATTTAGTCATGAAGATGCACTTGAGCGAAAATGTTATATTTTACAATGTGCAGTGTTGTCTCCAACTCTTATGTAAGTAATCAATCATCTGATTTTTATCAACAAGAAGGTAAATTAGTGCCGGTACCACACAAGAAGTCTCAGTTGCACAATGACACCGCTCCACTGTTTTCTTTGCACTGAGCTTTTCAATTTAAGCATCATTTTCTATTTACTGGCTGATACTTGAGAAACTGAATACTTAATGCAATGTCACTCATTTATAGAAACAACTGAATTCAAAACCTTGTCCTATAAATGAGGCTTGGTTTTAAAAACAATCAGCTGGAAAATAAATTGAAATTTTCTCTTCATTCTGGCATATGTGTGGGTTGTGTTTTTTTTTGGTATGAGTGCAGATGGTTTGTATGAGTTGTTGGTTATCATTATTTCAGTCTGCCGATTACGCTCACCTTTCTGTGGGTCAGAATTATGCAGGTTTCAGAGAACTAGAAGGAGGCCTCAGAACAGGAGTTAAAATAAAGTCCGAGATTTTGTTGGAGTTCCCGTGATAGTTGTAATGTGAGCATTTCCAGTGATAGCCACACTTCAAATATGAAAGAAAAACAAATAGAAGAAACTACACTGACCTTTTAGAGTTCCGTACCTTTTGGCTGAACGCACTGGAAGCCAAATCAAACTGATATAATTAGTGCCTGGTATTACTTTGGTGATGGTGGTGGACAGTGTGAATTTTTTTATTTCAGGTGCACCTTCGCTCTACCAGATAAATCCAGAAAGAAACAAATGCAGTTGGCAAGGCCTAACAATCTTTGGATTGATTTTCCACTCACTTCTGGGAATAAATATTATGAAATTATAGAGACATTCCTTGAGAGGTTTTAACCCATCCCCACCCTATCCCCAATCTACAAGAGAAAACATTGAAGGATTTATAAGTAGAACATAGAAAACTGCAGCATAGTACACGTCCTTTAGCTCACAATGTCGTACTGACCTTTTTAATTCATTCTAACTCTTCCCTCTTACACAGTCCTCCATTTTTCTACCATCCATGCATACATCTAAGTCTCTTAAATGTTCCTAATGTCTCTGTCTTGACCACCACTCTTGACAGGGTGTTCCCTGTGCACCCATCACTCACTGAGTTTTTAAAAAAAAACTTACCTCTCTGACATTCCTCCGATACTTTTCTCTAATCACCTTAAAATTATGCCCCGTTATATTAGTTATTTTCGCCCTGGGATGAAGTCTCTAGCTATCCACTTGATCTATGCCTCTTAGCATCTTGTACAGTTCTATCAAATCAACTTCAATTTCTCTTGCTACCATGTTCCTTTGAAATAATATTTTTTAAAGGAAGAGTGCAATTTGTTTCAGCAGAGGCCCTAGTGCTTACACAAAGGAGTGGAGGTGTTATTGGGAAAAGCTAAGCCACGCTGGAACCACAGTGTTTGATTTAATGTTATGCCTTTATTATTATTCCTTTGCACAACAGTTGGTGCACTTCAGAGCTAGCTACAGGATGAAACAGTCAGGGAAAGCTGAAAGCTATCTTCTTATTCGATCTACAAGCAACGTTTTACATCCTGGAGTTAGCCTACTGTTTCAAATGCTAAGTTTTCCAAATCTTGGATGCCCCTACATTTAAAATTAAAATAAAATCGCTCCAAAAGAATAGGAACAAGAATTCATCAATGCCCGTCTCTTTAAAGTGGTTCCCTAAACAGAACAAATTCAGTACAGTTAAACTACTTCTAATAAGTTACAAGTAATATTCTGTATTCTTTCTGTAACCCTCTCACCAGGCTTGTATACAAACTTGGCTAGTTAACAAACTCTGCGAACAGCCACATGACTCAGCGGTGAGAAGTCCGCCTTCATAAACAATATACATCTAGGGTCGGTATGATGTGGGGTTCAACCAAACAGGAACGTCATGATGTTCTGAATAAAGAAATCTCAATTTGAGTGAATGCAGTGTAAATACTGCCCATACAGAATTATTGGCCAACAAGAAATAACAGATCGTATACTGAATATAATTATAAAGAGCATATACAGAGTTATACAGTCAGACCAGTCTAATTGTGCACATGGCAGTTGGAGCTTATTTCTTCCAAAAGCTGGGTGTAACCATTACTCATGACGCCGAACCCACGGTCTGCGTGAAAGCACCTGCCAAAGCCTGAACTTCCCTTGAAATCTATCTCAACCAAACTGGCTCTCTCTCAGGAGTATTGGCCCTTCTTCCTTTGAGCCATTCATCTGCACAAAGCATTTCTTGCAACAGGGACTCTCCTTCCAACTGCATTCTGTGGCATCTTCCCTTCTGTCTCACTCCGCAACTCCCACCAAATTTCCATCATAAATCTCTCTCCGCCCCACTCTCTAGGACCTTCTCCAGATTCCACCATCCTGATTGGCTGATATTACATTCCCAAGTTGAACAACAGAGCTTCTGATCTTTAGCCGAAAGAAAAGCAATCTACCAGCTGGACACACTGCTTTTGCAGAAAACTGCTAAAATGAAATACCTATAGCAGAGCAATAGAAATCTTAACCAGAGCATTACATTTCTCAGGTATCACCCACCACCTGAATGTAGATTACTTCTGCTGGTGAGCTATCTCTGCCTGCATCTCTTTTGATCCGGAAGAGACATTTGCAGCTTACCGGTCTAAACTACAAGAGATCCAAGAGCTAATTTCAATTTGGTCTCAGGCTGATGTTAGCTATGTTCTGTATCCATTGATTTTTGAGGTTAATGTCTGAAACCTTCTTACATAGCTGATTATTAGAGAAATTTGGGAGATTATGTAAGTATTAAGAAAATGGATTGGCAGTGGAATTAAAAATATATTGAATTCAAATGATTCACATGTCTTCGTTCCCAGAGCCCTTTTGTTCGCTGATATACCAACAATCTAAATAAAGACTTAGAAGTGTGGTCAAAAATCTAGAGATGGTCAAAAATGTTATTTCTTTAGAAAATCGAAGAAAATTACCTAAGTGACATTACTTGGATTTGGAAAAGCATTAAAAAGTGAAGGACTGAAATCAATGTGAATATATATGATATATTTACTTTGGTAAAAGAATAACAACTGTAATTAAAACCTGAATGGAAATAACTTCATGTTTTTCAATAGTAGAGACATTCACAGTTTCATGAAGCAGTAAAGGCTGGGAAAACAAGTTAATGAGGGTTTTTATTGGAAGAGGGATGGAACATAAAACAAAGAAAACAAATAGAACTATGAAACCTCAAGACACCTGATAAGATCTCGGGTACACCACTCATGCATTATTGGATATTAAGGCTTCAAAGTGTATTGCACCAAATCACCAAATATGCTCCAGATCTATAATACTGTGCAAAATTCTTAGTTACATATATATAACTAGGATGCCTAAGACTTTTGCACAGTACTGTATTTGTCATCATGGAGGAGTAAGCGGGTTTGTAAATCTGGCGGAACAAAAGATGTTAGGAATGGTGAGAGTGAAGCACCAAGGGAGGGGTGTGGAACAGGTGGCAGAGAAGGAGTGCCAGGGGCGGGATTTGGCATGGGTGTAGACACACCCAGCCTGAGACATCAGGGAAGATAGATAGATACTTTATTGATCACAAAGAAAATTGTCACAGTAGCATTACAAGTGCACAGAATTACAAATATACAAATATTAGAAAAGAAGTAAAAAGAATAAAGAATAAGTTTCCTCAAGCAGTCTAACAGGAGGGGGTCATGTCTTCCCTGGCTATAGTTTGACTCATAATAGAGCCTAACGGCCGAGGGTATGAATGACCTCATATGGTGCTCTTTACAGCAGCGCAGTTGTCTTGGTCTACCATTGTCAATTGCCTAGATTTTCTGTAGGGCCCTTTGTTCTGCCACAGCCTCCAGTGTGTCCTCTAACAGAGCTATCCTTTCTAATCAGTTTATTGAGCCTCTTGACATCACCTGTGTTGATGCCATTGCCCAGCACACAACCGCAGATTGTACTGGTAACAACAGACTGGTAGAACATGTGAAGGAGAGGTCTGCATACTCCAAAGGACATCAGTCTCCTCAGGAAGTAGAGGTGACTGGCCCTTCTTGTACATAGGCTGTGCTGGTGCTCCACTCAAGTCTGTCATCCAGGTGCACTGCTGGTACGTGTAGATCCTCACTGCATCCACATCCTCACAATCAATAGTAATAGGGAACAGTGCATGCTCAGTCTTCCCAAAGTCCACCACAATCTCATTTGCCTTACTAATGTTGAGCAGCAGATGATTCAGCTGGTGCCATTTAACAAAGTCCTCCTCCAGGGCCCTGTATTCATTCTCCCGTCCTCCCTTTATACACCCAACTATTGCTAAGTCAGCAGAAAATTTCTGTAGATGACATGACTCAATGTTGTATCTAAAGTCCAAGGTATATGGGGTAAACAGGAAGGGCAAATGCAGTCCCCTGTGGGGCTCCAGTGCTGCTTATAGCGATGTCTGAAGCCACACAAACTGTGGTCTGCCAGTCAGGTAGTCCATTATCTGGGATACAATGGAAGTGCCAACCTGCATTGAATGGAGCTTTTCCCCCAGCAATGAGGGCTACATGGTATTGAAGGAACTTGGGAAATCAAAAAAATATGATCGTCACAATGTTGCCCTGCTTATCCAAATGGCAGTAGGCTCTGTTTAGCAGGTAGAAGATAGCATCGTCAACTCCAATGTGCTCCTGGTAGGCAAACTGCAGGGGATCTGGGGCTGATCTGACCAGGAATTGGAGGTAAGCCAGGACTAGCCTCCCTAGGATCTTCATGATGTGTGAGGTTAGGGTCATTGGACGGTAGTCATTCAAGACTTTTGGTCAGCTTTTCTTGGGTACTGGGATCACACATGATGTCCGGATGCTTTCCAGGCTGAGACTTAGATTGAAAGTACACTAGAGAATTCGACACAGCTGCTCAGCACATTCCTTCAGGACCTTGGGGTTCACACCATCCAGACCCAATGATTTGCCATGTCTAAGTTTCTCTGGAGTTCTTCTCACCTGCACAGTGACGAAGGTGGGTCCATGTTGACTGGGGAGTTAGTGGAAGGTGGAGGCTCGGGGAGGTGAAGATTGGGGCCATAGCAGTAGGTATGTGGAGGTGTGGATGGTAGGTTAAGGGCAAGGAAGGGATGTAGATGGTGGTAGCCTGTGCTGTTCATCCATGTGTTGAGCTGGAGGGGCTAGGAAGGAGGAGGGGAGGTGTTGGTGCTGAGGGAACATCGGGTGCCTCGGCACCTGGACTGATGTGCTGAGTTAAAATTGGTTTAACTTATTAGCCCATTCACAGCTGCATTCCGAGGCTCTGCAGCTAGGCTGATTAAAACCACTGATGTTCTTCATGCCTCTTCACACCTCCCTACGCTACTCTACTCAAACTTGTTCTCCAGCTCTCCCTTAAATTCCTCTTTAGCCATCTTGATCTTCTCCTTTAGCTCTATCTGCATGTTTCAATCCCTCCCTCTCTCCTGATCTAAGGCTCTCTTTTTGTGGCTGAGAAGAGCCTTTAGAACACTGGTGACCCTTGGCTTGTTGTTAGGGAAGCAGCGAACAGTCCTTAGTGATATAACAGTGTCCACTCAGAAGTTAAAATAGCCAGTGATGCAATCAGTAAGTCCCTTACTGTCCTCCCCATATAGCTCACAAAACACATTCCAGTCAGTAACATCAAAACAGCCCTTCAAGGCCTTGATGGCCTCTGGAGACCATTTATTTACTATCTTGATGGTGGCTAGCTGTTACTGTACTTAGGGCTTACACAAGGGCATGACGTGAATCACGTTGTGATCTGATCTTCCAAGTGTTGGAGAGCTGTGGAGCTGTAGGCATCTTTAACATTGGCATACAAGAGATCCAGTGTTTTATTTTCTCATGTATGACACTTGACAAACCGATTGAAGGTGAGTAGTATTATTGAGTGAGAAACATGGTTGAAGTCTCCCAATACTGCGATGAACATGTTCGGGTGTTGAGTCTGGAGTCCCGCGATGGTAGTGTGTATGATGTCAAATCCAGCATCAGGAAGGCAGAATGTAAACAATGAGTAATATAGCATGGCTGAACTCGCACAGTAGCTAAACTGGACGCAAACTGTCAGCAAGCGGTTCGACGTCCAGACTGCAGATTTGTTCTTTCACAGAAATGTGGGATTACACCACCTGTTGTTCATAAGCACAGCAAGCCCACCTCCCTTCCTCTTACCACACTGCAGATCATTTGATTCCAGACAATTGGCTTATTGATCATTACAGCATGTCTCTCTGGTGCTTCCTGCTCCTTCCCGTTCCATTCCCCTTTCCCAACCACGATTCCTCTCTCCCTGCCCCCTTCCACTCTCAGTCCACAAAAGAGATCCATATCAGAATCAGGTTTATCATCACTCACATGTCATGCTTATTTTTGCGGCTGCAGTACAGTGCCATACATAAAATTATTACAGAACTGTGCAAAATTCTGAAATATATATATATGCAGTACAGACGTGTGTGTGTGTGTGTGTGTGTGTGTGTGTGTGTGTGTGCGTGCGCCTAAGAATATTGCACAGTACTACATGTCTTTTTTGTGTTTTCTAGTAATACAGTTGTTGCACAGTGTGGGAGAACACTAATAAAGCAAAATGATAAAGATTTTGAGCATATTTGGTTACTATGGGATAATGTGATAACAGTGAAAAATATTGTTAAAAATTGGGAGAATAAGGATAGCAGTTGAGTTTTCCCTGCACTAAAAATATCTAAAACAGAGGCACATTTATGGAGAATTAAATATAAGTGATTTAGAATAAACATTAAAAAATCACATTGAAATGAAGCTGTGGAATTAATTTCCAAGGTTAGGGTTAAAGTGGGCATTGTATCAAAAGTTAGTATTACTTTGAGTAAGATGGGTAGGTTCAAGCAACTCTATTTGTTCACCTGGAAGGAAACCACAAGAGTCTTAGCCAACATTTTTTAGGAAAATCTGTTCAAGTCTAAGATGTACAAGTCTATATATAGTCTGATACTTTGTATCCTTTGGCAAGATTTCATCAAAATACTGTTATAGTTTCAGAAGCACAAGCCAATTAAATGTAGTCCGTACAATCCAATATTTTTTATAGACAACACAAGTTTGTTGGGCAACACACAGAAAATGCAAGAGTAACTCAGCAGGCCAGGCAGCAACTATGGAAAAAAGTACAGTCAACTTTTCGGGCCAAGACCCTTTGGCAGGAATGGAGAAAAAAGATGAGGGGTAGATTTAAAAGGTGGGAGAGGGGAGAAAGAAACTTAGGGTGATAGGTGAAACTGGGAGGGAGAGGGATGAAGTAAAGAGCTGGAAAGTTGATTGATGAAAGAGGTACAGGCTGGAGGAGGGAGAGTCTGATAGGAGAGGACAAAAGGCCATGGAAGAAAGAAGAGGAAAGAGGAGCACCAGAGAGAGCTGATGGGTAGGCAAAGAGATAAGGTGAGAGAAGGAAAAGGGGATGGGGAATGGTGAAGGAGAGGGGGGTGTGCGTTACTGGAAGTTTGAGAAATTGATGTTCATGCCATTTGGTTGGAGGCTACCCAGATGGAACATAAGGTGTTGTTCCTCCAACCTGAGTGTGGCCTCATCGGGCCATAGAGGAGGCCCTGGATTGTCATATCGGAATGGGAATGGGAAATGGAATTAAAATAAGTGGCCACTGGGAGATCCTTCTCACTTCTTCTGGCAAATGGAGTGTAGGCGCCCGGCGAAGTAGTCTCCCAATCTACATTGGGTCTCACCGATATACAGGCCTACCAGAAGCACCGGACACAGTAGATGACCCCAACAGACTCACAGGTGAAGTGTTGCCTTACCTGGAAGGACTGTTTGGGGCCCTGAATGGTAGTCAGGGAGGAGGAAGAGGTGTAGGGGCAGGAGTAGCACATGTTTTGCTTGCAAGGATAAGTGCCAGGAGGAACATCAGTGGGGAGGGATGAATGCACAAGGGAGTCATGTAGGGAGCGACCCCTGCGGAAGCAGAAAGTTGGAGGGGGGATGTGCTTGGTGGTGGGATCTCATTGGAAAAGGCAGAGGTTCTGAAGAATTGTATGCTGGATCTGGAGGCTGGTGGGGTGGTAGATGAGGACAAGAGGAACCCTATCCCGGGTAGGGTGGCGGAAGGATGGGGTAAGAGCAGACATGTGTGAAATAGAAGAGATGCAGTTGAGGGTAGCGTTGATGATGGAGGAAGGGAAGCTTCCTTCTTTGAAAAGGAGGACATCTCCTTCGTTTTGGAATGAAAAACCTCATCCTGACAGCAGATGCGGCAGAAACGGAGGAATTGAGAGAAGGGGATGACATTTTTACAAGTAACATGGAGAGAAGGGATATAGTCCAGGCAGCTGTGAGAGTCGGTGGGTTTATAATTGACATCAGTGGATAAGCTGTCTCCAGAGATAGAGACAGTGAGATCGAGAAAGCAGGGGGAGGTGTCAGAAATGGACCAGGTAAATTTGATGGCAGGGTGGAAGTTGGAGGCAAAGTTGATGAAGTCAAGGAAGGAAGTCTTTGAAGTGGGAAGAGCCAAAGGAGAAATTATTAAGATTGAGCACATTCCACTACACAGTGATGGAGGGGAACTAGTTGGATCTGGTGCCCAGAAAGAAATGGAGAGCTTTGAGGCCTTCCTGATGGGGGTTGGAAGTGTATAGGGACTGTTCATCCATAATGATAATAAGATGGTGGGGCCAGGGTACTTGAAATCATTGAATAGATCCAGAGCTAGTGTCACAAATGTAGGTAGGAAGGGATTGATCTAGGGGGGATAAAACAGAGTCAAGGTATGCAGATATGAATTCAGTGGGGCAGGAACAACCTTGAAAGAATGGGTCTACCTGGACAAGCGGATTTGCGAATCTTGGGTAGGAAGTAGAAACGGGAGGTGCGGGATTCAGGAACAATGAGGTTGGTGGCAGTTGTTGGGGAAATTTGCTATGCTTGCCTTTATGTCTCTGGTTTCAGCTATGCCTGCCTTTTGTCTGCAATTTCTCCTTTGGCTTCTCCCACTTGCTTCAAGCAAAAGGATTAGCCCTGGGTACTCGCACAGGTCCCCGCTATGCCTGCCTTTTTGATGGCCACGTAGAACAGTCTAAGTACCAACCCTACACTGGTGTCCGTCCCCCACTTTTCCTACGCTACCTTGATGACTACATTGGTGCTGCTTCTTGCACCCATGCAGAGCTCGTCCACTTTATCGACTTTGGCTTTAACTTCCACCCTGTCCTCAAATTTACATGGTCCACTTCTAACACCTTCATCCCCTTTATTGATCTCACTGTCTCTATCTCTGGAGACAGCTTATCTGCTGATGTCTATTATAAGCCCATGGATTCTCACAGCTACCTGGATTATATCTCTTCCTACCCTGTTAATTGTAGAAATGCCATCCCCTTCTCTCAATTCCTCTGTCTCCATCACATCTGCTCTCAGGATGAGGCTTTTCATTCCACGACGAAGGAGATGTCCTCCTTTTTCAAAGAAAGGGGCTTCCCTTCCACCATCATCAATACTGCCCTTAGCTGCAGCTCTTCCATTTCGTGTATGTCTGCTCTTACCCCACCGTACCGCCACCCTACCAGGGATAGGATTACTCTTGTCCTCACCCAGCAGCCCCCCATCCTCCATGTCCAGCACATAATTCTCCACAACTTCCGCCATCTCTAATAGGATCCCACCACCAAGCACATCTTCCCCCCCCCCTTTCTGCTTTCTGCAGGGATTGCTGCCTACATGACTCCCTTGTCCACTCATCCCTCCCCACTTATTCCCTCCTGGCACTTATCCTTGCAAGTGGAACAAGTGCTTCACCTGCCCCTACACCTCCTCCCTCACTACCATTCAGGGCCCCAAACAGTCCTTCCAGGCGACAATTCACCTGCGAGTCTATTGGAGTCATACACTGTGTCAGGTGCTCCCGGTGTGGCCTCCTGTCTATCAATGAGACCCAATGTAGATTAGGACACTGTTTCTCTGAGCACCTATGCTCTGTCTGCTTGAAGAAGTGGGATCTCCCAGTGGCCACCCATTTTAATTCCATTTCCCATTCCCATTCCGATATGTCAATCCATGGCCTCCTCTACAGTCACAATGAGGTCACACTCAGGTTGGAGGAGCAATATGTTATATTCCACTTGGTTGCCTCCATCCTGATGGCATGAACAGCGATTTCTCGAACTTCCAGTACTAACACCCCCCCCACTTCGCTATTCCCCATCCCCCTTTCACTCTCTCGCCTTATTTCCTTGCCTGCCCATCACCTCCCTCTGTTGCTCCTTCCTCCTTTTCTTTCCTCCATGGCCTTCTGTCCTCTCCTGTCAGACCCCTTTCTCCAGCTCTATATCTCTTTTTCCAATCAACTTCCCAGCTCTTTACTTCATCCTTCCCACTCCTGGTCTCACCTATCACTTTGTGTTTCTCTCTCTCCCTCCCCCAACCTTTTAAATCTACTCCTCCAGTCTTGCCGAAGGCTCTCGTCCTGAAATGGCGACTGTAATTTTTTTCTATAGATGCTGGCTGGCCGACTGAGTTCTTCCTGCATTTTGTATGTGTTGCTTGGATGTCCAGCACCTGCAGATTTTCTCTTGTTTGTGACAAGTTTGTTGAAACTGTTTTCTCTCACAGACAGAAATGAACTCTTCTCGAAGTAAATATGTATTGATCAAGTTGGGTGACACATATACTAATCAATGCTAAATATATCCAAGGCCAGTAACTTTTAAATAATGCTTTGATTAATTCATATATTAGGCAAATGCTATTAAGAAAACCTCCTCACCTGCCTGTGAAATTCCTGTTAATCCACTAATGGTTCATATTAAAATATTTTGGAAGAATCTGAATATCTTGTTTCTGCACCTTAATTAGCTTATTTGCAATGTCCAGTTTTAGCTATGTTCTTAAATGAATATTATGAAACTTTAATTTTCATATAATTATATGGACCAGATGGTAATTACTACACAATGTTACGTTTATTGCATCCACAATTCTATGTATAAATTATTAGTTTGATTGACACATTCTAATGACATGGGCATGTCAAAAAGTTCAAAGTAATTTTATTATCAAAGTACATACATGTCACTATACACAACCCTGAGATTTGTTTTCTTGTGGGCATAATCAGTAAATCTAGGAACCACAATAGAATCAATGGAAGACCTCACCCAACAGAGTGGACAACCAACCAACATGCAAACGACAGCAAACTGTGGATGGATTATTTTGCTTAATAACTATCTTCCAATAATGATTTTCTTGGACAGACAGAGCATAGGGGAGTGGTAGAAGGGGAGAACACACAGGAGCTACTAGGTTCAGGCACAGTTATTACACTTCAACCAAATGGGATAACTTTATTCAACTTTGTTTGGCCCATCACTGAACTGTTCCCACTAAACTGGGCTCACTTTCAAGGATTCTTCATATCATGTTCTCAATGTGTATTGTATATTTATTTATTTTTCTTTTGGTATTTGCAGTTTGGGTATGGTTATTCTTGGATTCTTTTGTGTTTCTTGTATTCACTATGAATGCCTGCAAGAAAATGAATCTCAGGTTGTATATGGAGACATATTGTATGCAGAATGTACTTTGATAATAAATTTACTTTGAACCTTGAACTTTGAAGAAGAAATACTCAGAGTCCTGGCAGAAAGGGGGAAAAAGTCTATTAAGAAGCTAGTGGTAGTATAGTTTAAAACATATTTATGTAAAGACAGTGAAGCAAGCCTGAAACATCGACTGTTTCTCTTGTCCTAGACTCTCCCACCATGGGAAACATCCTTTCCACATCTACTCTGTCTAGGCCTCGCAACATTCGAAAGGTTTCAGTGAGATCCCCCCTCATCCTTCTGAATTCCAGTGATTACAGACCCAGAGCCATCAAGTGTTCCTCCTATGATAACCCTTTCATTCCTGGGATCATTCTTGTGAACCTCCTCTGGACCCTCTCCCTTAAGGTCATGTTCTTACTCTGGTACATGGTTCTCTGTGCTCCTGAGCTTCTGTTATCTCTGCTACCTGTTCTGCCACATCCATACTCACTCCCCCGTTTTCTATTCATTTTTTCTTTCTGTCTACCTTGATGTGATCATTTGAATTACAGCACCTGTTCTCCTCCTTGATTTCTCTTCCAATACAAAACAACATCAGAGGACTGAGTCATCTTGGAATGCTAAGTTATTTTAATCAAGCTGTTGCTATAAAACAGCTCATGCCATAGTTACATCCTAGACTGTAAAACTGATGAAGGAATTCCAGGTGCTGACATTGACAACTTTCGTATTTCTCCATCGTCAACAGGTCTTGCCTATATTTGAAATCCAATAGTGTAAAATGATAAAAAGTTGTCTATTAAAAATTTCATAATATGCAACATTAAGAGTAACAAATCATTGTGGATGATTAAATAACAGTCTCCAAATTTGGAACAAATTTCCTGGGAATTCATGGCTTACAAGCTTGATTTTGCATGTAATTTTCTTGTTCTTAAACTAAGTTAGCTACTTAGAAATTAGTAGGAAGGAACATAGGATACATACAGATCGATATCATGTTTCTGATCTATATAAGACAAGAAAGCGTAATTTTGTCTTATTGCTTTTCTGCTGTTTGCTACTTGCAACATATTACGTGTCATCTCTTTTGGGCTACTGTTCATTCTTAATGGACTTTTAATGGTATTTATGATGAAAGTACTGATCTGCAAATTGTTGCTACATCTGTCATGATTTATCAAATGTCACTAAAAGAATTTCTTACGCAGTTACTTCATGAGTTAATATACATCCAATTCTAACTTAATTTTAAAAATTGATAAACAATAAAATAATCTTCTATGTGACTTACAGTTATGAATTATTCAGGTGATTTCATCTATTGCAAAGACTTGAATGAGCTATTGACAATTCTTAACGAAGATTTCAATGAGAATATCATTATCATTTTTCAAATGAGTCATAAACATTAAACAGCAATGAAATATAATTGCTTAGAAATTATAGTCCATCTTTTATCGTACACCAAACAAATGCTCCGCTTAGTACTGGATGCGCACTATGACTCTAAGAAAGTTTGTCCCATTGGTCAGAAACATAGTAAGTGCAGCACTCCAGTACTTACTATGAAAATACATGTGCTAAAACAGGACCTCTTATTCCCATTGGGATCTCAATGTAGGGTTCATAGTGGCTGTTCCATTATTGTGCTCACAACTGGAAAATGAATCAGCATTTAAAGAATATAGCCACAAAATGATAAGAAAAGACTGCCATTGATTCCCACTCTTGCTGACCCCAGATAGTTTGGATTGGCAACAACATCTCCTCAACAATCTCCCTCAGCCCAGGTGCACAAAAGAAGGCTGTGTGTTTAGCCCAATGCTCTATTCACTTCATGCTTATGACCGTGAAGCCAAGCACAACTCCAATGCCATACTTAAGTTTGACGATGACACCACTGCCATTGGCTGAATCAAGGCTGGTGATGAGTCAGCATCTTGGACAGGGATTGAAAATCTGGCTGAGTGGTGGCATAACAACAGCCGCTCACTCAATGTCAGCGTGACCAAGGAGCTGATTAATGACTTCAGGAGGAAGAAACCGGCGGTTCATGAGGCAGTCCTCATAGTCATAGTCATAGTCATACTTTATTGATCCCGGGGGAAATTGGTTTTCGTTACAGTTGCACCATAAATAATTAAATAGTAATACATAAATTATGCCAGGAAGTAAGTCCAGGACCAGCCTATTGGCTCAGGGTGTCTGACCCTCCAAGGGAGGAGTTGTAAAGTTTGATGGCCACAGGCAGGAATGACTTCCTATGATGCTCTGTGTTGCATCTCAGTGGAATGAGTCTCTGGCTGAATGTACTCCTGTGCCTAACCAGTACATTATGTAGTGGATGGGAGACATTGTCCAAGATGGCATGCAACTTGGACAGCATCCTCTTTTCAGACACCACCTCATTGGTGAATCAGAGGTGGAGACGGTGAGCAACTTTAAATTCCACGGTACTGTCATTTCATAGGATCTGTCCTGGGTCTAGCACATAAGAATCATTGTGAAGGCAGCACGGTAGTGCCTTTACTCTTTAGAAGTTTATGAAGATTTAGTATGTCATCTAAAACTTTAACAAACTTCTATAGAGGTGTGGTGGAGAGTATATTGACTGGTTGCATCATGGATGAAAAAGCCAAAAAAAAATATAATGGATACAGCCCAGTCCATCATGGGTAAAGTCCACCCCAACCCTGAGCACATCTACATGAGGTACTGTTCAGGAAAGCTGCATACACCATCAAGGACCCCACCATCCAGACCATGCTCTTTTCTTGCTGCTGAATTTAGAAAGAAGGTACATGACTCTCAGGACTCGGACTGCTAGGTTCAAAAACAATTATTACCCCTTAATCATGACGCTCTTGAACCAGAGGGAATATCCTCACTTGCCCATCACTGAACTGATCCCACTGAGCTGGACTCCCTTTCAAGGACTCTTCATCGCATGTTCTCGACATTTATTGCTCATTTAATTATTTGTTTGTTTTTTTTACACTTTCTTTCCGTATTTACACAGTTTGTTATTTTTCTTGCATATTGGTTGCTGTCTGCCCTGCTGGGTGTGGTCTGCATTGATCCTATTGCGTTTCTCGTATTTACTATGTTGCCCGCTGGGTTGTTTATGGTGAATACATGTACTTTGCTAATAATTTACTCTGTACTCTGTATTGAGGTAAAGGGGAAAACAAGAAGGGGATTAAATTGTGCTTCCTATTGTGACTGGGTTACCACACTACTTGCATGTGACAAAGTGACCCAGTAGTTCCAAGCCAGCATGTTCGTTGGGCTACTCAAGGGCTAGTAATTATTTTTTGCAATTCACAATTTATTTGTCTTAAGGGCCGTGGACATTGAAGGGATCTCCAGGGAATTATGTAACATAATATTGGTTATTTAAAAGTGAAACTGGAGATGGTTGTGTGCAGAACATAGATCTGACAATACAGACTACTTAATTGCTATCTTAGTCCAGAACTCGAAGCAATATTCTGAATTAATAATAAGTTTTAAAAGTTTCCCCCAAAGGTTTTTGTTTCTACTGTTGATGGAGGAATATGCTCGTGAGACCCATAACTTCATTAGCCAAAGAACCAGGGTGTCACGTATCCAGAACTGCCTGGGCCAGTTTCCCAGTTATTGCTAATCCTCCCAGAAATAGCCACTAGTGCAATCTATCGTGCACAAACCAGCCTTTATATGTGATATGTGCATAAAAATGTGTACAGATGGTTCCAATTTCTAAGCAAATATACTTACTGAGTAAACAAGGTACCACACATGTTGACAGCATTTCTTTGAGTGAAGTCTGGGAACTATTATTTCATACAATTACCCATTCTAAGCTGTGCTTTGCCTTAAAAATTCAGAATTAACCTTAACTTTTAAAATCAGTCATTGATGCATTCTTAGGCTACACACTTTGGGTTTGTATTTCTTAAATATCTAGTGTATCTTTGCTGGTTGCAACCCATATTAAATTCAATGCCGCAACAAAATTAAGCAGAGCACAATATTTAGACCCCTAATTTTCAGAGAGGCTGTTGTAGCTGTTATGGTAAGTGCTGTGGAATTCTTCTCACAGGCAGCTGAATGCTCCCCGGGCACACTTCTCAATAGTAAAAGGTGAATAGGCTGCCAGAATATTGGGTGGGTGGAACAGTGGCATATCGCTTAGCATAATGCTATTACAGCACCAGTGATCTAGGTTCATTTCCACCGTTGTCTGTAAGGAGTTCTTACATTCTCCCCGTGACTGCGTTGATTTCCTGCCACATCCCAAATAATCCTTCACTTTGTTCAGTCTTAGAGAGGAAAGAATGCAAAGTCGTAGTCCCATGCCTTTGGCTTTGGAGATACAGTAGAGAAACCTGCTTACCTCTTTCAGCTTGTCAGTATACCAGGCCATATGGTTAGTTGGCCCAGTGACTGCTCCTGCTGACAATGAGATACACCACTCAGCAGCAAGGCCCTCTGCAGTGTGAGCTGCCTAGCACGAGTATCTCACATGCCTTTAGAATGCAGTGCAGGTCCTTTGACCCATGATATAATAGTGACCTTTTAATCTATTCCAACATCATTCTAATGCTTCCCTCCTGAAAAGTCCTCTATTTTTTCTATGTGCCTATCTAAGAGTCTCTTAAATGCCCCTAATTTATCTGCTTCCACCACCACCAGCTGGAAACACGTTCCAGCCACCCACCAGTCTCTGTGTATTAAAAAAAAACTACTTCTAACGTCCTCACCTATACATTCTTCCAATCACCTTAAAGTTATGTCCTCTCATATGAGCCACTTCTGTTCCAGAAAAGGATGTTGGCTGTCCACTCTATCAATTCCTCTTATCACCTTATTCATCTTATGAAGTCACTTCTCCTCTTCCACTCCAACGAGAAAACCCCTAACTTATTCAACCTTTCCTCCAAAGACAGGCTCTCTGATCCAGCTGCAGTCTGGTAAATCTCCTATAAAGCCTCTACATCTTTCTGGTAATGTGGTGACCTGGATTATGTTGCAGTGTCTATCCCCTTATATCCCTAATCATAATCTTAGATCTGTGAGTACTGGTTTACTCAGTGTTCCTAGAGCTAAGCAGATAAGAACTGGTGATTAGTCCTTTTGTTCTTCTGCACCAAAAACCTAGAGTACTCTAACAACTGAGATCTGTCAAGCTAATGCTGTTGAATATGTCAAAACACTTCCAAAAACCTACTTTTTAAATTTGGCTTACTTATAGGAGCACTTAATGCCTGTTGATGTTGATTACATTTATATAATTTGGTATATTTGATTGCATTTTATTCTATTTAATTATTCTATGATTTTAAATTTGTCATATTTATGACTGTATTGATTTAATTTTACAATCTATTTGAAATTGTATGTTGATGTATGAAAGGTGCTATACAAATGAAGTTATTATTATATTTTTATTTTTTTCTTAGCTTAAGCTGGTAAAACTTGATTTAAAGCCATAGCCAATCATGCTCATTTCTCAATTGCTAAGAACTTTTGGACTATTCTATTAGTATTTAGTATTGTAGCTTTCTGGAGATTTACATAAATAATGCTGTGTAGGGCTAATTGTTTAATGCTATTCTGTAGTGACTTTAGGATGATATCAGTTGTAGATATTGCTATTGGGACAATGTATACCCTGTTCATATTCCATAGTCTTTCAATTTCCTCTTTCAATTCAACATATTTCTGATGTTTTCACTTGTTGATTTCTGTATTTTATGTGTGCTTGCAAGTGCTACATCTATCAAACTGTTCTTTCTTGTTTATCCTGTATTATTATATCTGGACAGTTATTATGGATTATCCTATCAGTAATAATGGATGAGTAGTAATATAATTTGAGGGACTCAGACTCTAGAACTGGATCAGGTTTGTATTTGTTATAAGATATAGATTCTTCTATAAGTTTGTATTTTAAAGCAAGATTTTGGTGAATGGTGTTTGCCTCTTGAGTGTGCATGTGTAAGTAATTAGATTGAATTAAACTGCTGCATGATCCTCTAACATGTTGGATTGTTTCTGGTTTCTCTTGGCATTTTCTGCATATATTGTTTTGAATTTTCTGGTCTTTTATTATGTATTTTTGCTATTTCTTTCATGTTAACTACCTGGTCCTGTATTGCCATGACGAACTCTTCTGTTACTGGGAAGAGGTCTCCAACTCTGAGCCAGGCATTCGATGTTCCTTGTCGATATCTAGTCTGCTGAGATCATGTGGATGTCTTCCATGGAGCTTCATGCTTATCTATTGGTTAACATTTTCCTGTATAGTGATAATTTCTTCATTTTTCTACATTGTGTTTTCTTTTAAGTTTAATCATGCATACTTCTTATCAGAATTGCGTATGCTTGTATGGTGCGCTGAAGCTTGATTTTGTTGATAAAAATATACCCTTAGAAGTTTTATCTGATTGTTGTGTAAATGTTTATGTCTGTTATTCCATTTTCTCCTTCTGTCCTAGATAGTGTTAATGTAAGTGTGTTTGAATGTACATAATGTTTTCTAAAATTTGTCATTTCAGTTCTTATTTTTCTTATTTATGCCAAAAGAATACACTAATATGGGTATAGTGAAAGTGTCTATTGTCTTTGTAATAATTTACTTTTGAGCTCTGTTTGGCAGATTTTCTTAAGCCTTGAAGTAAGTTCTGTGGCAAATTTTCCCTTTATCATTCTATGATCTATTTTCTTTGCTTGTTGATATCCCAGATACTTGTACAGTATGTTTTATATTCATCCATCAGTTGTGTTGTATCCTGCTGCTCTGTTTTGTATACTAATAGTTCTGTTGCACCATTCTTTATGTTTAATGTTCTGCACTTATCTAGTCCAAAGCTCATGTTTATATCTTCCAAAAATATTTCTACTATTTGAATTAATTGCTTTAACTTTACTGATGAAGGAGCGTATAATTTCAAATTGTCCATGTGTGTCAAGGTATAATTTGTCTTGTTGTTTTTGATTTGATACCCAGTTTTCCTCTGATTCAGTAAATTAGAGAGTGGGTTTAAAGCTAAATAAGTCTATAGTGGGCTTAGAGAATCACCCTGGAAAATGCCTCCATTTCTTTTGATAACAGTGGTTTTACTTTTTTGGTTGTCAATAGATAGTTTGATTATAGTAATCATCCTTCATCAGATGTTGAAGGAATTTCACAAGTATCATGTGTAGTTTATATATATTAAGAACTTCTATTAACCACGGGTGTGGGACAGAACCAAATGCTTTTGGTATTTAGTAAACCAACATTGTTCTGTTCTTCTACACTGCTAAGAATTCTAACATAAAACCTGTACTCTGCCCTTCATTTCATTCTTCCAAAGTGAATCACTTCCCACTTTTCTGCATTGAACTCCATCTGCCACTTCTTGGCCCAGCTCTGCATGCTATCAATGGCCCATTGTAACCTATGACAACCTTCTACCCTATTCACAACACTATCCAAACTTTAGTAGCATTTCAGATTATTATTAGCACTTTTTATCAGCTAGACACAAGCAATAATGTGGAATAACCAGGGACCCGTTTGCACACGGTACTATTCAGTGTTGGTTGTCTTTCTGTCTCAACTCTGAGCTATTCTGCTTGATACGGCTATGGCACCCCCTGAAAGCCAAGACAAAGCTGGACACATGAGACTGTCCACAGATTACCTCCTTTATTAACCTATGCCTGTGATTTGTTCACTGAAAGCTAATTCCTGGGTGGCTCTCATTTTGATGCTCTGAAGCAGGTTTTTTTGTATGAATGATGTAACAACTACAGTATACCCCTCGCCTCGCAGAAGCCATCTCATACATGCTGGTCCAGGTGGGAGACAATGGGTAATGAGAACTGTCATGGGTGACTGCATAAAGCCATCTCAGAATCCAAATCAACATCAGGTTTGTTATGACTGATGTATATTGTGAAGTTTGTTGTTTTAGTGAGGTACATACACTATATTATAACTTTTGATAAGAAATATATAAAAATAAATAAGTAGTGCAAAAAGAGCAAAAGTAGTGAGGTAGTGATCATAGGTTCATGGACTGTGTAGGTTGTTGGGTGTGGATCTTCAGGACCCTGTTCCTCTTTCCTGACGGTAGCAATGAGAAGAGGGCATGCCCTGAGCGGTGGGGGTCCTTAATGATGGATGCTGACTTTTTGAGGCATTGCATTTTCAGTCAGGAAATGAGGCATTAATTTTGTTAGCTAGCTGTGATCACACAATAGAAACATCTTGATAGACTGAAAAGCTTTTTGTAATGGTGCATGTGGTGGGTTATGAATATCAAGAACATGCTCTCAGTAAAGACATAGACACAAAGAATCCCTGAGTGCCAGCTTCTTTTTGAAAGCTAGCATATTACTGTTTCCTTGAAATAAAAGGCATCTGTCCAGATTACTGAAAAAAAGGACTACAAACTGATTAGTTCGTAATGTCATCTGCAGGAAAGATCATCACAGTGGACTCAATTACCTTCACAGCCTCATCACAAATGCCAACTTCATTCTAAGTTGTAGACCATAAGATAAGTTTCTGGAGCAGTACTAGGCCATTCAGCCCATCGAGTCTGCCCTGCTATTCAGCCTATTGAGACTGCCTCGCCATTCAATCATGGCTGATTTTTTTTCAGCACCATTGTACTACCTTCTTCCTGTAACCCTTAATCCCTTACCAATCAAGATCCCATCAAGCTCTGGTTTATATGACTTGACTTCTACAGCACTCTGTGGCAATGAGTTCAACAGATGCAGCAGCATCCAGCTCAGCTGAAGATGTTCATTCTCACTACAGTTTTAAAGGGCCATCCAATTATTCTCAGGCCATGCCCTCAGATCCTAGAATATCCCATGAATAGGAACATCGCCACCATGTCCACCCTATGTTGGTCATTTAGCATACGATAACTTTCAATGAGATCTGCCCTTCATCTTTCTGAACTCCACTGAGTACAAACTCAGAGATATAAAATGCTTTTCAAATGCTTATCCTTCATTCCTGGGGTTATGAACCTTGATGGCACTCTTCAGGACCAATGCTTCCTTCTTTACATACAGGGGCCAAAATTGCTTATGATATTCTAAATGTGATCTGACTAATCACTGTCTTATAAAGCCTCAGCCAGTACATCCTTGCTTGTGTATTCTTGTCCTCTCAACAATACAAGGCTGTGGCTCTGTTGGTGATATATATGTACTTTAATAATAATTTACTTTGAACTTTGAAATAGTACTTGATACTCACTGAAGTCAATGACTGCTGCCTTGAAACTGAGCCTTGACACACACTGTGCCTTGATCTGATATTTTTCTTCAGAAAACATACAACTTAAGTCCTTTCCTCCTCTGTTCCTTTAGTGAACCTGCACAATTGTAATGGGGGACTTCAATATGCAAGGGGATTGGGAAAATCAGGTTGGTGTCAGATCGCAGGGGAGGGAATTTGCTGGATCCCTACAAGATGGCTTTTTAGAGCAGGTTGTGCTTGAGCCTGCTAGGGGAAAGGCTATCTCAGATTGGGTGCTGTGTAATAACCCAGATCTTATTAGAGAGCTTAACATAAAGTAACCCTTAGGAAAGAGTGATCACAATATGATTGAATTCATACTGCAATTTGAGAGGGAGAAGATTAACTCACATGTATCTGTATCACAATGGAATAAACAAAATTACAGAGGCATGACAGAGGAGCTTTCCCAGGTGGATTGGAGGAGGATACTGGTAGAGCAGAGATGGCTGAAGTTTCTGGGAATTGTTCACAAGGTGCCAGATAGATATGTCCCACAGAAGAAGAAGTTCTCAAGTGGGCACTTGATGTTAAGGACTGCTTAAAAGTCAAGGAAAGGACATATAGGGTAGCAAAAGTGAGTAGGATGATTGGGAAGCTTTTAAAATCCAAGAAAAGGCAACTAAAAAAGCTATAAGAAGGGAAAAGATAAAATATGAGGGCAAACTAGCCAATAATATAAAGCAGGATACTAAAATTTTTTTTCAGTGACATAAAGAATAAAAAGGAGGTAACAGTTGATATTGGATCACTGGAAAATGATGCTGGTGAAGTAGTAATGGGGGACAAAGAAATGGTAGATGGCCTTAATAAGTACTTTGCATCAGTCTTCAGTGTGGAAGACACTTGTAGTATACGAGAGATCCTTGAGTGTCAGGGAGCAGGAGTGAGTGTTGTTATTATAAAGGGAAAAGTGATGGGCAAACTCAAAAGTCTTAAGGAGGATAAATCATCTGGACCAGATGGTTTGCATCCCAGAGTCCTGAAAGAGGCTGCTGAGGAGATAACAGAAGCATTGGTCATGATCTTTCAAGAATCACTTGATTCTGGCATGTTCCCTGAGGACTGGAAGATTGCAAATGTCACTCCACTATTTAAGAAGGGAGGAAGGCAAAAGAACGGAAATTATAGGCCAGTTGGTTGAATCTCAATGGCTGGGAAAGTGTGGGAGTCTATTAATAAGGATGCGGTTTCGGGGTACTTAGAGACTAATGATAAAATAAGTCAAAGTCAGCATGGTTTCTGTAAAGGGAAGTCTTGTCTGACAAATATGTTATAGTTATTTGAGGAAGTAACCATCAGGGTGGACAAAGGAGAGACAGTGGATGTCATTTACTTAGATTTTCAAAAGGCATTTGATAAAGTACCACACATGAGGCTGCTTAACAAGATAAAATCCTGTGGTGTTACAAGAAAGACACTGGCATGGATAGGGGTATGACTGACAGGCAGGAGGCAGCGAGTGGGAATAAATGGGGACTTTTCTGGTTGGCTGCCGGTGACTAGAGGTGTTCCTCAGGGGTCAGTATTGGAACTGCTACTTTTCACATTGTTTGCCATTGATTTAAATAATGGAATTGATGGCTTTGTGGCAAAGTCTGCAGATGACACAAAGATAGGTGAAGGGAAAAGTAGTGCTGAGGAAGCAATGTGATTGCAGCAGGATGTAGACAAATGGAAGAATGGGCAAAAAATGGCAGATAGAATAAAGTGTTGGGAAATGTATGATAATGCATTTTGGTAAAAGGAAGAAAAGTGCGGACTTTCTAAATGGGGAGAAAATCCAATACATCAGAGGTGCAGAGGAACTTAGGAGTCCTCATGCAAGACTCTCAGAAAGTTAACTTACAGGTTGGGTCTGTGGTAAGGAAGGCAAATGCAAATTTGAGATTTATTTCAAGGTGAATAGAATGCAAAAGCATGGAGATAATGACAAGGTTTATAAGGCACTAGGCTGCACTTGGAGTATTGTCAACAGTTTTGGACCCCATATCTCAGTAAGGATGTGTTGTCATTGGAGAGAGTCCAGAGGAGGTTCACAAGGATGATTCTGGGATTGAAGGGGTTAACATATGAGGAGCATTGGACGGCTTTGGGCCTGTACTCACTGGAATTTAGAGAAACGTGGGGTTTTCCCATTGAAAACTACCGAATGTTGAAATGACTAAATAAGGTAGGTGTGGAGCGGATATTTTCTATGGTGGGGTTATCCAGAACCAGAGGGCAGAGCCTCAAAATTGAGGGCTGACCATTTAGAGCAGAGGTAAGGAGGATTTTTTTTTTTAGCCAGAGAGTAGTGAATCTGTGGAATGCACTGCCACAGACTACGGTGGAGGCCAAGTCTGTGGATATACTTAAAGAGAAATTGGTCAGGGCATCAAAGCATATGGCGAGAAGGCAGGTGTATGGGGTTGAGTGGGATCTGAGATTAGCCATGATGGAATGGCAGAGCAAACCTGATGGGCTGAATGGCCTAATTCTGCTCCGATGTCTTATAGTCTAAGCCAGAGTTGTGATGTTGCTGCCATGTTTCCCTGTGGTATGACGACACCAATGCAAATTTCAGCAATATCCTCATTACTTAACTGGCTGCAGTAATATTTTGTAAAGCATTCCAGCTGTAGCCAATGACTGATTCTCCAGAGCTACCTATTCTCTAAAATGGTCAGCATTTAGTTGATCTCAGCTATGGTGGCTGTTTATGCAAACTGAGGTGATAAAAGTGCAGCGCTGCCTCAGTTTGCCATAAGTAATAAACCTGTGGGATTGATAAGAGTTTTCTCCATGCCAGTAGAACTGAGATATAAATAGATGCAATGTTGTGCAGGTGGGATTAAGTGTTCTTAACAATGACAACTGGGGTCAAATAGGCCACCAAAGTTTATGAACTCTGTCTAAGTGAATGAATGAAGAGATGTTGTAGGGGGCAGAGTTCATATTGAGAAACTGAATTTAAATGTGTGGTTTCTTGATGAGTTTTGACATATTCATCAGGCTTGAATTTTTCAGCTTTTATTTTTGGGTCATTCATTTCAGCGGAGCTATTTTCAATTTACATCAATGTTTGCTAGAATCAGTTGATTTTCAATACAATAAAAGGCACTTACGGTCTCTATAGGAGCAACTAATTCAAAATAAGAACAAAGTCAGTGATGTGCAATGTCTGTGTACCAATCTGCATGTCACAGGGGGAACCTTATCTATGATTTAAATTTACGTTTCATGATTTTTAGAGGAATACATGCATTGCAACTTCTAAAATACAAGTTTATCCTTTATGTCTGTGCTTTGTTTAACATAAGTGAGAATTCAAGGAAGCCTACTTTGCTGTAAGCTAAGAAATGGATTTGGCACTGAAACTGACACTTTCAAGTACAATGAGCGAAATCGTATTTTTATCTCTGCTGGTGGTTCTTTGAAGAACCACGGGTTACATCTTCTGCTCACTTTATCCTGAACTTCCTCAGTGGCTGTCAGAGATCGGTTGAAAGTCGCGCACTGATGGATCTGATCTGAATTCATCTCTGGACTCACTGCTGGGTATAGAGGTGGAACGCTGACATGCTAATCAGAAAGGGCAAATTCACTGCTCCTAATCAACTGCATTTCAGTTCAAAACACTTTCAACTGGTCACAGTTGTATGTTCTTGTGTAAAGTGACACACAGACTGAGGACTAATTAACTCTGTCTAATATCAGACTGTGGATATTCTGTGTTCCTTGGTATTATCTGGTAGGTTTGGTAAGTATTTGCAGAGAATATTAATAGATTATTTCAAAGCCTGGCAAGGAAGCCTAAGATTTGGTTATAGAAAGTTTCACCTTTGCAGATTCTTCCCGAAATCTTCCGAAAGAATTGATTTTAGCGAAATGAACACCTGCTCTATTTTACAACTCCTATAACTTTTATTTTTGTTAACTTCAATGTTTATAAAACTTGGGCAGAATGTAATATGGATTACTCACTGATATCGTCCAGATGAAACCATGACCCAGAGTCAAAGTTTATCTAAATGATTTGTTTAATTTTGGTAAATTAATAACGTAAATTAAATATTGAGTTTAGCTTGATTTAAATTTGAAGTTAATGTCAGCACATGCAGATTTTCGTAGGTAACATTTCATTTAAAATCCTTATTCTGCCAGACCTAAGTAGGTTTCCTATTAAGATTTCTCTGTTTCCTTCCTTCAGTGTCCCACCAAGGAATTCCTTTTACTTGGTGATTTGAACTTCAATCTCTACTCTCTTTTACATCGTCCATTCCTTGATCTCCTGTAATCCCTAAATCTCTTCCGCCATTTAAACCCTCCACCCATTTCATGACCACCTCTCAGTGTGAAGAACTCAAATGTTCTCACTGGTCTCATTGTAGGACCGTAGATAGATTGCACCACCTGTATCAAATTATCAAGCACCTTCAATGGTTATCAACCCATTGAAGAATTATTCCATCTCATTCTAATCACAACCTCTCTTCCCTTGAACCCTCAAAACCACTGCCTTGCTAAAAGAAACACAGACTAGCATGTCATTGACAGGCAACTATCCAAGTATCAGGTGAACCTGGGCCACATAAAGCATCAGTAGCCCTCGTACTTTTTGCTGATGCTGCTCACTTTCCAATGATCATCCAGAAGGAAAAGATGTTTTTCATATCAAACCATTCTCTTTCTGTCCTCTGACTTCATATATAATAACAGAAATGATTTTATTCCATATTCTATGACTGCTGCTTAGCATTTTCTTCTTGCTCTAAACTTCCACTAATATTCCTCAACTTTCTACTTTATCTTATCTACTTTATTGTCATTTCTATGGTACACACCTCCTATTTTCTTGATCTGTTGACTACCCAACTTCCCTTCCTAGGTGCGATGTTAGTTGATGTAGTTCATCCTCCTCAGGTGCTGTCTCCCCCTCACTCCTCACAATCCAATCTACTTTCATCATCTTTACTGACTTTGCAGTCTTCGATCACGCCATCAACAAGCTCTTCTGTCCTCTTCAAAGTCCTTGAAAATGGTCTTCTCTGACTTGTGCATACATTTGCACTATTTTTTATTGTAATCCCTCAAATCATACTTCTGACTCTGACACAATACTTAATTAAATTTCAAATGATAGCCTTTGTGGATCTGATCATGATAAATTACACCACCTCTTCCTTATCAAGCTGTTTGCTGTCTTTCAAAAGAATGACCGCTCCAATCACCTTCAACCATTCTTCCTTGTCATCCAGAAAAGCTGAGCCTCACTTGTCCAAATCTATTCATGTATTGTATGTCAATCAGAAAATCATAATCATGAGAAATTCTGCAGATGCTGGAAATCCAAAGTGACATAAAACAAAATGCGGAAAGAACTCAGCTGATCAGGCACCATCAGAAATAAATGAACAGTCGACATTTCAGTCCAAGACCCTTCTTCAGGACCCAAATTGGACTCGGGATATTAGTTCTAATTGTCACAAAATACATCCGGGAGGAGAAGATGGCGACACAACACAGCTTGCAGTGGCTGCTCGGGTGGTGATGTCTGTTATTTGTCAAGTAGGGTGCCGTGCACAATCCTGATTTGATGGAGATGGACGTGAGAGTACGGAGGAACACCTGGTGAAACTTCTGAAATGCCTGCTTCGCTGCTGCTGCTACTACTGTGTGGTCCAGAATCTCTGGAGGAGAAGGCCCCGAGTCCTCGGCTTTGCTTGTTGCTCAGCAGCCGGGGCGGGGTCAAAGCACTCGGCAGAGAATGGTGCTCGGAGAGGCTGTGTAAGAGGGGCTGGTCGGAGGCTCGAAGTTTTCGGACGGTCTCAGAGTCCGCTGCGGTCGGGTGCTTCCACTGGTACTGCATTGGCAAGTTGGCGGCGCTTGGAGGTTCATGGCAGGGAAAGTTTCTCCCTTCTGCCGCTTGCATGAGATGATGAGTCTATTGGGACTTTGAGACTTTTTTTTACCGTGCCCATGGTCTGCTCTTTATCAAATTATGGTATTGCTTTGCACTGTTGTAACTATATGTTATAATTATGTGGTTTTGAAGTTTTAGTCTTGGTTTGTCCTGTGTTTACTTGTGATATCATTCTGGAGGAACGTTTTATCATTTTTTAATGCATGTATTTCTAAATGACAATAAATGAGGACTGAGTGCCCTCATAATCTAATCTAAGCTAACATCCATGTGCTTGTGGTTAGTTTGCACTTTTTGCGATTACTAATCTTTCCACACCACTCAGTTATTTCTCATGTCTCCCAAGATCTATTTTTCACATAGATCATTTATGCACTGTTCGTTGGCTATAACATCAGGTACATTCCTGATGACATGAGGATTGGAGGTGTAGTGGACAGCAAAGAAGGTTATCACGGCTTGCAGTGGAATCTGGATCAAATGGAAAAATGGGCTGAAAAACGGCAGATGGAATTGAATGCAGACAAATGCGAGGTGTTGCCAGCGCAAGTGGTGCATGCGAGCTCGAATTCAATGTTTAAGAGAAGGTCAGTTAGGTATATTGATGGTAGGGGTATGGGGGGCTTTAGTCCCATTGCAGGTCAATGTGAGTAGGCAGTTAAGCGGTTTCAGCATGGACTAGATGGGCCAAGGGGTCTGTTTCTGTGCTGTACTTTTCTATAACTCTATGAGTCTACATTTACTGAGGGCAGATGCCCATATCACCATGAATTCTCTGGACACTTCCATTTATTTGATTTGTCAGACTGTCTCCCTGGCATTCAGTATTGGGAAGCAGAGATCTTTCCCAACTCTATTTTTAGCAAACTGAACCCATTGCTTATGGTTTACTGCAAATATATTTTCCCTGTTAAATGATTGTCACCTGAAAGTGAATCAGATCACTTACAAACTTGTTTGACTCTTATATGACCTTTGGTCCAAACTCTGTTCTGTATGAGGGCTCCTATAATATTTCTCAAAACAGTATTGTCTTGGATTATCTGCTGTTGAAAATCCAGTCATTCCTGTGTTACCTTTAGACTTCAATCTTCTCTGGTTTATCTCCCATTTTTTATGTAACATAACCTTACACTCATCCAAAACTCTACTGTACACTTCCTCAGTATATTTAGTAGAGTGATAGAGGTGCCCAAGAATACGTGGAATTTAGAGAAGGTGTTCTCACTAGTGGAAGGTACAAACTCTAGGGGAGACAAGCAAGGCTTTCTGTAAGAGATTCATGGGCTGTAAGACTGAGAACACTTTGCCTCCAAAGGTGGTGGAAGCATAGATGATTAATGATTTCAAAAGAATAAAATCATTGGCTCTTAAGCAAAATAAACTTGAGGGGTTAAGAGAAAATAATTTAAAATTATTTAAAAAGAGAGCTTCGCGGGCATTTGGCCATTGCAGAGGCCCTATCAGCGATGGCAGCAGAGGACTGCAAACTAAATAAAAGTACAGGAGGGACAAGTGGAATGGCCATTTTCAGGAGTGGGCAGTGGTGAGAATAGAAGCATCAGGCATTGGCTCTGGGTAGGCTTCTGTTAAGTTTTCTTTTTGTTTTTCTCTTACTCTATCTGGCATAGTAAATGGCGATTGTATGTTCTTCATGCCAGATCTTGAAGTCCTAGGAGACCCAACATTTCCCAGGGAACTACATCTGCATGAAATGCATCTGGCTGCAGCTCCTTGAAGAGCGTGTTAAGGATCTGAAGCAGGAACTGGATGATATTCGGCTTGTACAGGAGAGTGAGGAGATAATTGATCAGAGTTACAGGGAAGTAGTCACCCTAAAATTGCAAGAGGTGAGTAGTTGGCTGACTGTCAGGAGGAATGGAAATGTAAATAGGCAGTTGGAGCAGAGCGCACCTGTGGCCATTCCCCTCAAAAATAAATATACCGCTTTGGATACTTTTGTGGGATTGATCTCCCAGGGGAATGCCAAGGTGACCGGGTTACAGGCACTGAGCATGGGTCCATGTTGCAGAAGGGAAAGAGGGAGAAGAAGGGAGTGGTAGTGATAGAGACTCAGTAGTGAGGGGAACAGACAGGAGATTCTGTGGACGTAAACGGGACACCCCGATGGTGTATTACCTCTCAAGCGACAGGGTCAGGGACATCTCAGATCGCGTCCACAACATTTTGGAGAGGGAAGGAGAGCAACCAGATGTCTTGGTACATATTGGCACCAATGACATAGGCAGGAAAAGCAAAGAGGTCCTGAAAGATTTTAGAGAGCTGGGTAGAAAGCTGAGAAGCAGGTCCTCCAGGGTAGTAATTTCTGGATTGCTGCCTGTGCCACACGTCAGTGAGGATAGAAACAGGATGATTTAGCAGATAATTGTGTGGCTGAGAAGCTGGTGCAGGGGGCAAGGATTCAGGTTCGTTGATCATTAGGATCTCTTCTGGGGGAGGTATGACCTGTTCAAAAGTGACGGGTTGCACTGAACCCGGGGAGGTCCAATATTCTCATCTGCAAGTTTGTTAGAGCTGTTGGGGAGGGTTTAAACTAATTTGGCAGGAGGTTGAGAACCAAAGTGAAGGGACTCAGGATAGGATGGATGGTAAGGAAGTAAAGATAGTGAGCAGTCGGATTGTCAGGAAGGGAAGGCAGGTAATGGAACATAGTTGTAGCCAACAGAGTGAGTATCAATACATTAGGGATGCAAAATCAAAACAGGGTAGCAAATACAACACTCAAGGTATTGTATCTTAATGCATGGATTATAAGAAATAAGATGGATGATCTTGTTGCACTATTACAGATTGCCAGGTATGATGTTGTAGCCATCACTGAATGTCCAAATTTACACATTGTATCGGAGGGATAGGAATTTCGGCAGAGGGGGAGGCATGGCTCTACTGGTAAAGAAAGGCATCAAATCTGTAGAAAGATGTGACATAGGATCGGAGGATATTGAATCCTTGTGGGTTGAGTTAAGAAACTGCAAGGGTAAAAGGACCCTGATGGTAGTTATATGGTGGCCTCCCAACAGTGTCTGGGAGGTGGACCACAGATTACAACAGGAAATAGAAAAGGTGTATCAAAAAGGCAATGTTATGATAGTCATGGGAGATTTTAACATGCAGGTCGATTGGGAAAATTAGGTTGGTAATGAATCTCAAGACAGTGAGTTTGTTGAATGCCTAAAAGATGGCTTTTTAGAACAGCTTGTTGTTGAGCCTACTAGGGAATCAGCTATACTGGATTGCATGTCATGTAATGAACCGGAGGCGATTAGGGAGCTTAAGGTAAAAAAAAACCTTTAGGAACCACAATATGATTGTGTTCAAATTGAAATTGGATAGGGAGGAAGTCAAGTCTGATGTAGCAGTATTTCAGTGGAGTAGGGAAATTACAGTGGTA
Organism: Mobula birostris; assembly: GCF_030028105.1. Lineage (NCBI taxonomy): Eukaryota > Metazoa > Chordata > Chondrichthyes > Myliobatiformes > Myliobatidae > Mobula > Mobula birostris. The sequence continues at coordinate 29,192,837 of NC_092386.1, forward strand.
TGAGAGAGGAGTTGGCCAAAGTAAATTGGAAGGAACTGCTGGCAGGGATATCTGCAGAGGAGCAATGGTGTGTGTTTTTGGTAAAAATGAGGAAAATGCAGGACAAGTGTATTCCAAAAATGATGACACACTCAAATGGTAAAATAGTACAACCGTGATTGACAAGGGAAGTAAAAGCTATTGTAAAAGCAAAAGAAAGGGCATACAGCAAAGCAAAAATTATTGCGAAGATAGAGGATTGGGAGGTTTTTAAAAACCTACGGAGAGCAACTAAAAAATCATTGGAAGGGAAATGATGAAATATGAAAGCAAGCTGGCAAATAATATCAAAGTGGATAGTAAAAGTACCCTCAAGTATTTTAAAAATAAAAGAGAAATGTGTGTGGATATAGGAGCCCGTGGTATTACAGAAAAGTTACTAAGATGGTTAGAGCTTTGGCTGATTGGAAGAAGGCAACGAGTGGGAATAAAAGGATCCTTTCCTGGTTGGCTGCTGATACCTAGTGGTGTTCCGCAGGTACTGGTGTTGGGATCACTTCTTGAAGGTTTATATGATGAAATAGATGGCTTTGTTGCCAAGTTTGCTGAAGATACGGAGATTGTTGGAGGGGCAAGTAGCATTGAGGAAACAGGTGAGATGCAGAAGGACTTAGACAGATTAGGAGAATATGCAAGAAAGCGGCAAATGAAATATAATGTTGAAAAATGCATGGTCATGCACTTTGGTAGTAGAAATAAATGTGTGGACTATTTTCAAAAACGAGGAGAAAATCCAAAAATCTGAGATGCAAAGGAACTTGGGAGCCCTGTGCAGAATGCCCTGAAGGCTAACTTGCAGGTTGAGTTGGTGGTGAGGAAGGCAAATGGAATGTGAATACTCATTTCAAGAGGTCTAGAGTACAAGAACAGGGATGTGATACTGAGGCTTTATAAGGCACTGGTGAGGCCTCACCTTGAATACTGTGAACAGTTTTGGGCTCCTCATCTTTGAAGAGATGTGCTGGCATTGGAGAGGGTTCAGAGGAGGTTCACAAGGATGATTCCAGGAATGAAAGGGTTATCATACGAGGAATGTTTGATGGCTTTGCGTCTGTACTCACTGGAATTCAGAAGGATGAGGGGGGATCTCATTGAAACTTTTCAAATATTATAAGGACTAGACAGAGTAGATGTGGAAAGGATATTTCCCATGGTGGGAGAGTCTAAGACAAGTGGACATAGCCTCAGGATTAAGAGGCATCCATTCAAAACAGCGATGCAGAGAAATTTTGTTAGCTATAGGGTGGTGAATTTGTGGAATTTGTTGCCACATGCAGCTGTGGAGTCCAGGTGGTTGGGTGTATTTAAGGCGGAAATTGATAGGTTCTTGATTGGACATGGCATCAATGGTTTCGGGGACAAGACCAGGAAATAGGGTTGAGGAGGTGAAAATTGGGTCAGCCATGATTGAATGGCGGAGCAGACTCAATGGGCCAATTGACCAAATTCTGCTCCTATGTCTTATGGTCTTATGGTCTATCTGTGGAATTGGATCTGTTGTAATTGTTCTTCAATGGATTTGCATGGATTTAATGGTCCAAATTGTTTCCTTATGTTCTAAAATGAAGCTAAGATTCTCTAACTAAATATGGAGAAACTTAGAAATCAGAAATCTATTTCAAAAGATAATTGAGGAAATATTTCTAATTTTTGAACAATAGAACATTACAGCACAGAAACAGGCCTTTTAGCCCTTCTTGGCTGTGCCGAACCATTTTTCTGCCTAGTCCCACTGACCTGCACCTGGACCATATCCCCCTATACACCTCTCATGCATGTACCTGTCCAAGTTTTTCTTAAATGTTAAAAGTGAGCCCGCATTTACCACTTCATCTGGCAGCTCATTCCACACTCCCACTACTCTCTGTGTGAAGAAGCACCCCCCCCATGTTCCTTTTAAACTTTTCCCCCTTCACCCTGAACCCATGTCCTCTGTTTTTTTTCTCCCCTAGCCTCAGTGGAAAAAGCCTGCTTGCATTCACTCTATCTATACCCATCATAATTTTATATACGTCTATCAAATCCCCCTTCATTCTTCTACGCTCCAGGGAATAAAGTCTTAACCTATCCAACCTTCAGTTTCTCAAGTCCAGGCAACATCCTTGTAAACCTTCTCTGCATTCTTTCAACCTTATTAATATCCTTCCTGTAATCTGGTGACCAAAACTGCACACAACAGAGCTTCTTACATTCTTTCTATCTCAGAGCTGCTTTATTATGGCACTCCAAATAAGGGAATATGCTTATCACATTTCTTGGACATCCCAACGCACTTCACAGTATTGAATGAGCTTTTAGAGCGTAATTTTTGAACATTCATGGTGACTTTGTGCGGAGCATATGTGCTGTACGGTAGCTTAGGAATAGAGCACTTACTGAAATATTTTTAAAAGCTAAATCAACCAGAATGCCTGAGAATATCCAACTCGCCAAAATTTCAATTTTCTGGGATCTGCATTATTTTCCTTTTGAATTGCTCATTCAGATTCATATTCATATTTCCTTTCGACAATAAAAAAAGGCCATTTGAACTATGCTGTTTTACAGATCAATCCTATCAATCTCTTTGCTCCTTTTATCCTTTGATCTATTCTCTCTCACGTGCCCAGTAACTCCACTGATTCTCCTAGCACCTTTTGGGATAAGATCAGGAAGATGACAATCCTAACTCTAATGTAAAAAAGGCCGGCAGTGGGATATATTAACCCTGTTTCTCTTTTCACAGAGGCTGCTTGATCTTCTGGGTATTTTCAGCTTTTTCTGCATTACGTCAGATTTCCAGCACCTGCCATATTTTACTTTTGTGCTTTGCACTTTTCAAGAAAATGTGGAATGTGCTAACCCAGGGAGAAAGAATAGATGTTCAAAGTTCAAAGTAAAATAATGATCAAAGTACATATCTGTCATGAGATACTACCTGTAATTCATTTTCTTGGACATTTATAGGAAAATAAAGAAATACAATAGAGTTTATGAAAAACCGTACATAACAGAGACTGTAAAACCACCAATGTGCAGTAGATGACAAATCATGCCAATACTAAAGAAAAAAGTAAATAAATAATACTGAGAACATAAGTTAGAGAGCCTGAGAAAGCGAGTTAATAGGTTATGGAGTCAGATGAGTGAACTTTTTCACACTGGTTGAGGAGCCTTATGGCTGCAGGGTAATATATGTTCCTGAACCTGGTGGTTTGGGACATAAGACCCCTGTATATCTTGCTTGATGGTAGTAGTGACAAGAGAGCATGGCATCGATGCTGGGGGTCCCTGGTAATGGATGTTACTTTCTTGTGGCAGTGCTCTTTGTAAATGTGCTCAGTGATGAGGAGGACTTTGACTTGGATGGACTGGGCTACTGGACCGTCCACCACTTTTTGTATGTATTTCTGTTCCTGGGCATTGGTATTTCCATACTGGGCTATGATATGACCAGTCAGGATGGTCCTCAAAGTTTTAGATATTTGTCAAAGTTTTAGATGTTCCTCGTAGATAGGCTAAATATTTCTGTGCTATATTTAGACATGTAACTGAATACCTAAATAATATCAGCCAAATGATTATGTTCATCATAAAGCATAACAAATTATATATTTAACAGTGTGCACTGAATGAAGAAAATGAACTGAACAAACATAAAATTAATTTTTAACCATTACAAATTTCCGCTTCCCTCTCATTCCTGATGCAAGTTCTCAATGCGAAACATAGATTTACATATTTTACCTCTGAAGATGCTGCTTGACCTGTTGAGTTCTACCAGCATTCCATTTTGTGTTCCAGATTTCAGCATCAGCAGTCACTCCTTCTCTCCTTCCTCACTACCATCCAGAGAACAGCCCTTCCAAGAGAGGCAGACTTCAACTGCACCTCTTCTAAGCTGGTATATTGAATTTGATGCTCATTAGGTGGCTGGAGAATGCAAGAGAAGACTGGGCTATGTGAAGCCAAAAGCAAATTAGAAGAACATTTCCTCTCATATCACCCTAACCCTTTCTAGATTAACCTATCTCCTACCATCTTTGTCCCACTCCTCTCTTGTGCTTCGATCTTCCCTCTTCCCTCTCAGTCCTGATGTTGGGTCCTGAACCAACATGTCAACAAACAAATTTTGCCTCCGCAGATGCTGCTTGACACAATGAGTTATTTCATTAACCCGTTCTGTGTTTTGACTTTCAGCATCTACAGCTTCTTTCTTTCTAAAATTTCAATTATCAATTGCAGAGAACTCTTCTTCTCTGTCCAGAGATGCTACCTGATATGAATTCCATAAATCCAGAATCAGAATTACATATGTTGTGAAATTTATTGTTTTGTGACAGGAGTACAATGCAATCCCTAAAAATACTATAAATCACAATAAGAAAATATATAAATAAATAAATATGGCAAGCAAGGCAGTGAGGTAGTCATGGAATCACAGAGTTATAGAACACTACAGCACAGAAAGAGGCCCTTCAGCCCACCTACTCTATGCCAAGCTATGTTCACCTGCACCTGGATCATATCCCTCCATATCCCTCCCATCTATGTACTTATCTAAACTTCCATTATTTGTTGAAATTTAACTCAAATTCGCCACTTCCATTGGCAGCTCATTCCACACTCTGACCACCCTCTGGGTGAAGAAGATCCACCTCAGGTTCCCCTTAAACATTTCATACTCATATGTTTATCAGTTGGTTCATTGTCTGTTCAGAAATCTGATGTCAGAAGGGAAAAACATATTCCTAAAGTGCTGTGTGACTGTCTTCAAGCTCCTGAGCCGCCTCTCTGATGGTAGTAATAAGAAGCAAGCATGGCTTTAATGATGGATGCTGCCTTTTGGAGGCATTGCCTTTTGAAGATGTTCTCAATGCTGGGTAGGCTGTGCCCATGATGAAGCCGGCTGTGTTTGCAACCCTCTGCAACTTTTATCTGATCCTGTGCAGTGGCCCTTCCATACCAGATGATGATGCAATCAATTAGAATGCTCTCCACCACACATCTGTAGAAATCTGCTAGAATCTTTGTCATGCCAAATCTCCTCAAACTCCTAATGAATTACAGCCTATGGCATGTCTTCTTTGTAATTGTATCAATATATTGGACCCAGGATAGATCCTCAGAGATTTTCACATCTATGAACTTTAAACTGCTCACCCTTTCCACTCCTGATCCCTCAATGAGGACTGACATGCGTTCCCCTGACTTCCTTAAGTCACAATCAATTCCTTGATCTTACTGACATTGAGAATAAGGTTGTTGTTGGACCTCACTCAACCAGCCAATCTATTTCACCTGTACACCTCCTCATTGTCATCTGAGATTCTGTCAACAACAGTTGACACCGATCAGCAAATTTATGGATGGTGTTTGATCTGTGCCTAGCCATATAGTCATGGGTGTAGAAAGAGAAGAGCAGTGGGTGTAGAACACATCTGAAGAGGTGATGTTATTTTCAATCCATACTGCCTGTGGTCTCCCAATGAGTAAGTTGCAGTGGAAAGTACAGGGGCCAAGGATTTGAAGCTTGTTGATTAGTACTGAGGGGATGCTGAGCTTTTTCATTACTATTTCAGATTTGCAACATTTTCCATAATTATTTCTATTTTGGGCACAGTGTTCTATAGGCTCTACATCAAATAAATCAGATATAAAATACTTAGATAGGGAATAAATGGTGCCAAGATTAAGTTCTATGATTTTTCATTTAATGCATCTTCAGCACTTGCTTATCCAATCTCACCAGGTTTTCAGATGTTGATTGAATAAAGATTAAGAAGCTGAAGTCACATTCTAAACTATTTAATATCTGGCTTTAAACTTAATGTTAGAAAAAATAATGGTACTGAAAATAGATGAATTTCAAAAACTGGAAGTTTGCATCCTGGTCTTTGAAAGAATTATACATGCATTAGTCAAATTTTCTAAACTTGCATTTCTCAGTTGGAAATTTGCAAATGTCCTTCCTTTATTTAAGAATGGGTTGGGAAGGGGGGGGGGTTCAGGGGAAGAAATATATACTTGGTTTTAAATATTAATCATCCACTTACATTTATGGTTGAAAATGTCATTCTATTTAAAACTATTGAGACCAAAGTCAAGGTTTTGTTCCTAATTAACTGCTGACTTATCTACTTAGCATCATCTGGGGTGAGTTAGTGGACATGCGCGAGACGATGCATAGGCTACAGGGAGCTAGACAGGGGAATGAAACAGATGGGAATGCTCTGAAAGCTGATGGGCCAAATGGTATCTATGTCATAAGTGTAGTGCCCTGGTTCACATCTTTACTGTTATGCTGTAGGTATTCCATTTAGCAGCTCTGTATGAGCAGTCTGTTCTGTGTTCAGCCTGCTTGGGTTATTGTTGAAGATAAAGGGATGATGTGGAATGTGTGACATCCAATTAGGGGGAGGTCTTCTTGGTGAGGGACAATAAGGTTGGTCTTGGGTTTTTGTTCAGCTGGAGATGAAGAGAGAAGAAACTGAGGAGAACTGGCTGTAGAATACGAACCGGTGGGAGACCCGTTTGTTCGAGATGGATTGCGAGCGACATTTGGAAGGTGGTGCGGGCGTTCACGCAGACCGAGGGCGCAGTGCGTGAATGACCAACAAGTTCAAGATGAGCTCCAACGTGTGCACATTTGCCTGTTTAATTAATATGGGACCTTTTCTTTTTGGTTTTATTAATGTAGCCCCCCTGGTAAGCCTCAGGATCGCTCAACTTGCTTTGGTCTAGGGGAAGCAGCCTTCGGCCCTGCTAAACTGAGTAATTAAGCTTGTGTGGATGCTGTGCAATGTACCTCGCCCCACCAAATATCAGACAATACACCATATACGATTAAATTGATTACAATTTATAGATATTACTGGAACTATGTAATTAATAGAGATAAAATATAAAACGAAAGCTAAACTTACCGAAGTTCAACCTCTTCGTGCACAACAGTTGGAGCTCTAGTAACGATCCTCTTCTCACCATTCGATCCCCTCCAACCACTTCGATCCGCCACCTGGGACCAACCACAGGGTCGACCAGATGCTCCACACGAGTCTGTCTCCGTCTCCTCTTCTCGCCAAGGACCCTGGACCTCGGACTCCGGCTCAGGGTCTGCTCCATTGGCCAGCTCACAGCATCGTGTCCACTTTCTCTCTCTCCATCGCGCCTTCTGCCCCAAAAACCCGTGCATCACAATAGCTTACAAACACACAAGAAAGAATAACATCTATCCTAATTGGTTTGTTTTCTCACTTATCAATAATATAACCCAAACAAGCTGCTAGTGAGAGAACTTTCTCAGCAGTTAACATAACAAAGAAGCCATTTTAATTAGCCTACTCAGTAACATAAAAGAAGAAACCCCTTGCATTTACTTACATTAAGATTCATAAACATAATTCCTTTAATCGCATGCAGTGTACTGTTTGTTGTTTCGTGGCACTAATTTATAACAGGGTAGCAAATTACACAGCACCCATACAAACAGGGGTTTGGGGTGAGAGATCCTAGTAAACTTCTCTTCACTGAAGTTAGGGTTACTGCCTAGAGACCCCTGACTTATCTATGTAGCCCTTCTTAAATTGTGATGCAACAAAAGCCATTCTCCATGCTTCTGGTACCTCACCTGTGGCTAATGAAGGTAGAAAAATAGCCCTTTGTGTTCTTGCTTATCACTCTCCAGAAACATATGGACTGTATGCACTGTGCTGCTACTGACAGAACAATTCCTATTCTGTTCTTCAGAATCAGGTTTAATGAAGGTCTGCTTACAATATTGACTTGTTGCCTTGTCTTCACCATCTTGTCTTAAAGATGATGCGTGTGGACTTCTGACAATAGCCTTTTCTCCCTTTCCTCCTCCATCATGTCACGCTCTCCTGATTTTCCCCATCATTCTGCACTCTGAGAAGAATATCTCCCTAGTGTCTGAGGAGTGTTTGATGGCTCAGGGCCTGCACTCACTGGAGTTTAGAAGAATGTGGGGTATCTCATTAAAATCTATCGAATATTGAAAGGCCTAGATAGTGAGGACGTGGAGAGGGATTTCCTATAATGGTGGAATCTAGAACCAGAGGGCACAGCCTCCAAAAAGCAGAACGTCCCTTTAGAACAGAAATTTCTTTAGCTAGAGGGTGGGAAATCTTTGGAATTCATTGCCACAGGTGGCTGTGAAGGTCAAGTCATTGGGTATATTTAAAGTGGAGGTTGATAGGTTCTTGATTAGTAAGGGTGTCAAAAGTTATGAGGAGAAGGCAAGAGAAAGGGGTTGATGGGAATATCAAATCAGCCATGATGGAATGACAGAACAGAGTCGATGGGCCAAATGACCTAATTCTGCTCCTATGTCTTATAGTCTTATGAAGAAGCCTTGAAGTGAAGACAAGCTTGGATAGCTCCATCCTGCCTTGTTAACTTCAACAATTCTAAGTCAGTCAGAAAACAAAATTGAACTACACTCAAAAGGAATGACTATAGTCAACTAACCCTGAATAACTTTATGACTCTTTAATTGCTGTAGATCTTGGCCCTTCTTGTTTCTGATTGTGTGGTCTTCTTTGCCTGCTTGGCATACACTGATTGCAGCATCATTAAACTTAAATTTGACCTACTGGCATTATGCTAACACTGCAAGCAATTGGCAATCATCTGCTTATTCTCAATGTTGTTGATCTGAGTGGTTAACTTGAAAATGGCAGGGCAGGCATAATGACAACGTCAACGTGGTAATCACTTTATAGGAAAGTTTTAATAATTGCAACTTCAGTGAAGTACCTGGCAATTACTCAAGCTTCCTGATATGTGTCAGTGCAAACAAGGTGGGTGTCAGCAGCTGTAGATACGGCTGAAGAACTTGCTGACAAGATTGAAAAAGAATATCATATTCATGAATGTCTTCTTGAGTAACTCTATTCAGGGATTAAGAGTTATTGGGAAAGTAGAGGAGATGAAACATCAGCTGTGATCTTTATGAATGGTAGAGCAGGTTTGAAGGGTTGGAAGGGCTGTTTCTGTTTCTAATTCTTGTGTTCTATCTTTGTTCAGCAGTTGAAAACAAGTTCTTTGAACATACTAGAACCACGGTTATAATCCAAAAGGTGATTCAGCAAGAAGTTCTGCTATCATAGGGAACAGCTAAGTAAATATAAAGTAAAAGTAAAAGAGCTGCATGCTTAAAGATCTTACAGATTTTGTCCTTGGAAGCATCTTGAAGAAATAATATAACAATACTCCAAATTTGACTTCACCAGCATCTTATATATTTAGTTCCCAGCATCAGCAGGTCCACTTCACCTTATTTCAGCTTCTGCCCTCTTCCCTTCCAGTCCAGATGAAGGGTCTCAGCCCGAAACATCGACAGTTTATTCTCCTCCGTGGATGCAACCTGACTTGCTGAGTTCCTCCAGCATTTTGTGTGAAGTTGCTTACATCAATAACTCTGAAGGGCCAGACGTTTGTAGCCATGTTACTTTGGTGTCATGCAGTACACCTCTGCAATCCTCACAGTGACGTCGGGTTGGGGGGGGGGGTGGAGTCTCTGAATAATGAGTGGGTTTATTGCACTGGCCGTCTTCTTTTTTGTCTCGCTTGTGTTGTGCTGCAAAACACAGAAACCAACTGCTCTTGAGCTTAAATTTTGGCTTTAAATAGTACACCAGAATATGGACACAGACTTCATGCCTAATACTTTAGTGGGAGACCTGGAAATACTCCACAAAGACACTGGCCAGGTTAAAGTGACTTTGATACCTGTCAGTGGGCCCTTCCACTGTAGCACGTCAGATAATTCAAATTCAGCTCTGTAACTGAGCCACTGAATGCAGCTTCTACTAATGTGAATTAAAATCATGTTCAACACCAAGGTCTTGTATAATAGTCCATTTAATCAGATGTGTATGAAATAATGCACAAAAGTACAATTGCTTCTGTGCAGTGAAGCATTTTTGAGCATGTACAGCAGACTTTAATTGATTCACATAAATGCACAACTATCTGAAAGCAAATTCAATTTTATATATTTTGGAAGCAATTAAAACAATTACTAATTGAACTCGATTGATATTTCTCATGAAGAATACAAGATAGCATTATTCTCTCTTCAAGGGTAATTGGTTGAAGAAGTGAGTAGATTTACTGCTGGGCATGATATGAAGGAATAGCCAGAAGATGGCATAGCAGGTCAGCAGCTGTGCAGACTTAGTGATGCCAACCAAAATCTAGTTCAGTCTAGGTTTATGATGGAAAATAGAATAAGTACACCAGAATCATTGAACTAGAAGCGAAAACTTGAAGGCTTAAAGGGTGATTGAGCTGAGGAAACCTGACTGGGGAGTACTTTTGTCACAGAGTCTTACAGCACGACAACAGACACTTCAGCCCAAACTCATCCAAAATGCACCCGTAAGCTGCTTCCATTTGCCTGCTTTTGAATTGCATCCCTCCAAACCTATCTATTTTACTTTTTTTTATTACGCAGAGGTCTCAGCCATCAATGCCCAGGTATTGTATCTGCACACACTTTGTTCTTACATCGAGTACAAACTGATCAAATACACTGCAAGTGGCACAACTAGAGCTTCACAAAGATTCATTATGAAGGGTTAATGACGCTAAATGTTAATTTTGTTTCTCTTGCCATAGCTGTTGATGGACCTAATGTGTTAACCTGCATTTTCAGTTTTTAATTAAGATCCCAGCATCTCTAGTTTTCTTTTGTATGTGAGTCAGTCTAACTCTCCTCTTCTGTATTCAATACCTGTATTTAAGCACAAAATTCCACCCTCTTTACAAAGCACTCTTTAATAAGCCCTGCCATGTGAGCTGAGGTGACCATGAACCTCTTCCACCCCCACCAAATTTCTTTGTGAACACCCACCTTAGAACTGAGACATTAAGTCTATATTGCCTCTCACCATTCATTTTGTGAAAATAGATCTGCTCTTTATTAAATGCTGTCTGCTACCTGTCTGCCAGCCATCTGTGCCCTGTTGTGTATCACCTGCTCTTTTTATATGGAGTCAGAATCGTAGCTTTATGGAGCAGAAAAACAGGCCCTTCAGCCCATCATGTTTGTGCTGCCCATGTATTATCTATGCTAGTCTTATGTCTTTACGTGCACCATTTCTGCTTTACATTGTTGGGTTCTCTCCCTCTTCACACTTTCCGGCCCTCTTCCAATTCCCCTGTTCTTCGTTATTCACCCTGCCACTGATTGATGGTGGCCCACCGCTTTGCCCATCTCTGCTTGGGGTTCACCTTACATGTCTGCTAGGCCACCACTCTTTCAGGTCCCTTTGAGCTCCACACTGCTGGGTCTGCAGGGTTCCAGATACGCTCCGGGTCATCTCACCAGTTCTGTTCTCTTCTCTCTGCTGCCTGCTGCCTCTGTGTCTGATGTTGTTTACCCTCACTTTGTTTTGCCTTCTCAGCTTACTTGTGCTTCACCCTATCTGGCACGCTGGCACGGTACTCTGTACCTCTTCATATGGCCCAGCCCACTTTTAGATGCCATTTCAGACTGTCCATCCCTGCTCCTCATTTGCCATTTACACTCAACCTTTCGGCTTGGGCTCCATTCAGATGTATTCCTTTCATGTCAGCTTGAGCGCTGCCCTGCCTCTCCTTTTCAGGTTGATTTGAGCTGCGCCCTGTCGGAATCCACCTCTTCTACCAGATGCACCAATGGTCGCAGGAACATCCTGCTGCCTCTGCCCTCTGCCCTCTTCCCGCCGCCAGCTAACTCTGTGTCCCAAATGGTTCACTCTCACTTTGACGATGAAAATCAAAGGAGAAAAATGGATTGTCTGCTGGACCTACCATCTGTGGGGCTAGGAGTACTGGGAGATGGTATCATACTGAACTGTTGTATCTTTTTTTAAGAATTATTTGCAGGATCCAGATAGTAATACAAAATGAAATAGAAAGATCCCAAAGTCAGTATTACTTCATGGAATGGGAAATATGCTGAATTCTCTGTTAAAGAAGCTATTCTTCCAGGATAAGATCTAAAGAATCAGAAATGATAGATCCTAAGCAACAAGAAAGTTAAATTAGACATGAATGGTCTTCAGACAAGGGCACTTAAAAACTGCTAAAAGTGAAACATTCATAGCCTGGTCAATTCAAGAAACATTTAGAAAGAGCGACACTGCCTGATAATTCAAATGCACCGATAGAAAGCAGGCCAGGCAGCATCTCTAGAAAGAAGTACAGTCGACGTTTCGGGCTGAGACCCTTCGTTAGTCCTGACGAAGGGTCTCGGCCCGAAACGTCGACTGTACCTCTTCCTGGAGATGCTGGCTGGCCTGCTGCGTTCACCAGTAACTTTGATGTGTGTTGCTTGAATTTCCAGCATCTGCAGGATTCCTCGTGCTTGTACCAATAGAAAAATAGCTTTAAAAATTAGAACTGAGAACTAATGCAGTTAGCTGCAGCCTATGAACTCTGACATTTTCCATGGAAGGTGTCTTGAAAGATTGCAATACCTAGATGGACATTATCTGGTAAGAAGGGATGGAAGTGAGGAGAGGGCAGTGCCATTTTCCATCATGTATGAATGAAGAGAAATGCTGTATTAAAAGGTTATTTCAGAGATCTGAACTGTTACTGCATTTTGGATCACAGACAAAATTGGCTTGAGCCTTTGGGGGACATTCAAAATGCTGAAATTTTTGCTAGGAAATTTTGATAAGTAAATCATTTTTGGAAATTTCTCAGTAACATGCCCATCCACTTCAATGTTCGACACGTTGTGCATTCAGAGATGTTCCTCTGCACATCACTGTTGTAACTTGTGGCTATTTCAGCTACTGTCAGCTTGAACCAGTCTGGCCATTCTCCTCTGATCTCTCTCATTAACAGGGTATTTTTGCCCACACAACTGCCACTCACTGGATGTTATTTTTCAGTTTTTCGCGCATTTCTTTGTGAACTCTAGAGAACGTTTTTGGTTAAAATCCCAGATCAGTTTTTTTCCTGAGATACTGAAACTACCCCGCCTGACATTAGCAATCATTCACTTCGGTCACATTTCTTCTCCATTCTAATGAACAGCTGAACCTCTTGACCATGTCTGCATGCTTTTATGCATTGAGTTGCTGCCCCATGACTGGCTGATTAGATATTTGCACTAACAAGCAGGTGTTCCAAATAAAGTAGCCACAGAGTGTATATCGGCTTCAGATGTTGCAGGTTAATGTACAAACCCCATTTCCAGAAAAGTTGGGATATTTTCCAAAATGCAATAAAAACAAAAATATGTGATATGTTAATTCACGTGAACCTTTATTTAACTGACAAAAGTACAAAGAAAAGATTTTCAATAGTTTTACTGACCAACTTAATTGTATTTTGTAAACATACACAAATTTAGAATTTGATGGCTGCAACATACTCAACAGAAGTTGGGACAGAGGCATGTTTACCATTCACCTTTCCTTTTAATAACACTTTTTAATCATTTTGGAATGGAGGATACTAATTGTAGTCGATTTGCAATTGGAAATTTTGTCCATTCTTGCTTGATATAAGACTTCAGCTGCTCAACAGTCCGTGGTCTCCATTGTCTGATTCTCCTCTTCATGATGTGCCATACATTTTCAATAGGAGTTAGATCTGGACTGGCAGCAGGCCAGTCAAGCACACACACTCTGTGTCTACAAAACCACGCTGTTGTAGCTCGTGTAGAATGTGGTCTGGCATTGTCCTGCTGAAATAAGCATGGACGTCCCGGGAAGAGACGTCGCCTTGATGGCAACATATGTCTCTCTAAATTCCTAATATATGCCTCAGAGTCAATGGTACCTTCACATACATGCAACTCACCCATGCCGTGGGCACTGATGCACCTCCATACCATCACAGATGCTGGCTTTTACACCTTTCGCTGATAACAATCTGGATGGTCGTTTTCATCTTTGGCACAGAGAACTCGACGCCCGTTTTTTCCGAAAACTAGCTGAAACGTGGACTCAGCTGACCACAGCACATGGTTCCATAGTCTTTCAGTCCATCTGAGATGAGCTCGGGCCCAAAGAACTCGCCGGCGTTTCTACATAGAGTTGATGTATGGCTTCCTCCTTGCGTAATACAGTTTCAAGTTGCATTTCTGGATGCAGCAACGGACTGTGTTGAGTGACAATGGTTTTCCGAAGTACACCGGCGCTCAGGTGGCTATAATTGTCACAGTAGCATGACGGTTTCTTAGGCAGTGCTGCCTGAGGTCTCGAAGATCACGCGCATTCAATAGTGGTTTCCGAACTTGCCCTTTATGCACTGAGATGTCTCTGAATTCTCTGAATCTTTTCACAATATTATGTACTGTAGATGTTGAAAGACCCAAATTCTCTGCAATCTTGCATTGAGAAATGTTCCTTTTGAACTGACTAACAATTCTTTCGTGAATTTTGGCACAAAGGGGTGAGCCACGACCCATCCTTGCTTGCAAAGACTAAGCCTTTGATGGACGCTACTTTTATACCCAGTCATGATACCTCACCTGCTACCAATTAGCCTGCCTAATGTGGAGTCTTCCAAACCGGTGTTACTTGAATATTCTGTGCACTTTTCAATCTTATTTTAACTCACCCCAAGCTTTGTTGAGTGTGTTGCAGCCGTCAAATTCTAAATTTGTGTATATTTACAAAATACAATTAAGTTGGTCAATAAAACTACTGAAATTTTTTCTTCGTACTTTTGTCAGTTAAGTAAAGGTTCACGTGAATCAACATATCACAGATTTTTGTTTTTATTGCATTTTGGAAAATATCCCAACTTTTCTGGAAATGGGGTTTGTATTAAATATAGTTCAACTACATTGTATTCAGGGAGATTACTGTTTAATTTTACTCAAGAGTGCATGTAACAAACTTTGATAAAGCATTTTAATGAATACTTAGTTAAACAGTGGCTGAAAGAGTTTAAAAGAAGTCCAATAAGTCTAAATAGGGATTCTAAACTGTTATTGCTTTCACTGCTAACACATTCGTTATGTTCTTCTACTGCTTTGCCATAATATAGTTATATTACTTTGCAATATGCTATGTAATTCAAATATGAAACTCATACATCTATGTCACAAAAATGTGTTACTACTTTAACAATTAAATTATGTGTAAAATGTTCACGGTGTTGTTGCAGCTTCTCACGTCGGAACCTCCTGAGGTTCATCTTCACATGGAGATGGAGCAACATAATGTTTCGTTCTGGGATTTTGTACATTCTTCTACTAACAAGGCAATTTTTACATTTACCAGCAAACATCTGTATCTTGTGGAGGGTTTGAAGGGGATACTGAGAAAGGGTTCAGGACTGAAGTAGTATCTGAACTGGAGCACCGTCCTCTGGATGTGATTCTTCCCAACTCAGATAACGTGTGTAAGTTATGTAAGTGTGTAAGTGTGTAAGTTGGTGAGACAGCAAGCTGTGTGATTCATTTCTGATAGTGCATAATGCAGAAAAAAAGAACTGTTTGACGCTAGATTTCCCAGCAAGTAATATGTCTAAAGAATGGAGGGAGTGAAAGGAAGATTTCATACTGTTCATTAAATTGGTCATGCTGAAAATTTACAGCAGACTAAAGTAAAGGTGTTATCTTACCTCATTGTTCAAGAAAATACTGCTGTTGTATAGATCCCTAACTGGGCCATGCATGGATTATTGTGTGCAAAGAAAGATGCACTTTAATTAAGAGAGTGCAACAAATAAAAATCTGCATATGCTTTATTATATTAAACACTGTCCTATGCCAAATCAAAGGTGGTGATGAATCGACATACAGAAGGAAAACTGAAGATCTGACTGAGTGGTACCATAGCAACAACCTCTTACTCAATGTCAGCAAAACCAAGGAGCTGATTATTGACTTCAGGAGGAGGAAACCAGAGGTCCATGAACCAGTCTTCAAAGGAGGATCAGAGGTGGAGAGGGTCAGCAACTTTAAATTCCATAGTGTTATTATTTCAGAGGACCTGCCCTGGGCCAGGCACGTGAGTACAATTACAAAGAAAGCACAATAACATCTCTAGTTCCTTAAGTGTTTGCGAGAATCTAAAACTTCAACAAAATTCTATAGATGTGTAGTGGAGAATTTTGAACAGAAAATTCTCCAAAATGTAGTGGATATGGCCCAGTCCTCCACACCATTGAGCACACCTACACTAAATGCTGTTACATGAAAGCAGCATCCGTCTTTGGGGACATCCACTACCCAGGACATGCTGTCTTCTTGCTGCTGCCATCAGGAAGAACGCACAGGAGCCTCGGGACTCTCATCACCAGGGAGTAGGTACTGCAGACTCAGGATCTGCACCAGCAGGTTCAGGAACAGTTATTACCCCTCAACCATTAGGTTTTTGAACCGGGGGGGGGGATAATTTCACTCAGCTCTCAGCTTCACTTGCCTCATCATTGAAATGCTCGTACAAAAGTGCTCACTTTTAACGAACCTTCATCTCATGTTCGCGCATATACACACACGCACACCTATCTATCTATCGATCTATTTATTATTTCTTTTGTTCTGTATTTGCACAATTTGATGTCTTTTGCACACTGGCTGATTGCCCAATTTGGTGTGGTCCTTCATTGATTCTGTTGTGGTTATTATTCTATTATGGATTATGCTCACAAGAAAATTAATTTCAGGGGTATATATGATGACATATATGTCCTTTGATAATACATGTCCTTTGAACTCAGAGCAAACTTATTTCACAATGAGGATCATGCTAATAAGGCAGAATAAATATGTATCATTACTTTGTACATTCCCAGATGGAATAATAGTAAAAATATTTAATAATAAAACAACTTGAAGTCTCATCCTTATTTCTCTGTCTGTAGTCTGCCTAATGAATTATTTTGACTTTGATTGGAAGAATGCAAAATTCTGGATTAACATGTTGTTTTAAATCTCTCATGTTTTGTTTCTGTTGATGTCAATGAAACAATATTAAGGGAATAATAGTGAATGGGCTTCCAATTTACTATTACTTATTTCAGATTGTCACAGAAAGTTGAAATTATCTCCAATTTTGTGAAAAGTGTTTGTAAACTCATTGGGTCCTCATCTGTAATGCAAAATATTCCCATACCAGTGATGTTCATCATTAGGATCACCCACTTAAACCACGAAAAGGACCATGTCCTTGGTACTGGTAGAAACAGCTTACAGGAAAAACTAACTGAACTAATCATGCTGCTACGAAGTTAAAACAAAAGGAAAGCGCACTTTGATAATAATTGTACGTAGTCTCATGTTGGCAGAAAGCTTCCCTCAAGTTTCTTTTGACTACTTCCGGCTGACATTGTTTAAATTGAGATCCGTCTGAGCACACTGACTGATAAAGCTGCTTTTCTGTGTCTTAAACTATTTTTATTCTTATCTAACTGTGCTCATTGGTCTATCTTACCTTGATAATGGAAATGGCAATGATCTGATCTCAGAAGGAAGGCTCAAAATCCATTATGTTATGCATCACCACCATGCAATGTTATCTTCAGTATACCCCATCCTCCTTTACTTTTGGTGTCCCTTATGACTGGTGGAGTCTTGTCTGAAAGTAAGATTTAGAGTATAAATATTGTTGACTACAAATAGTGTGATTATTGTTGATGAATTTTTGAAAGCTTGTTGATTAATACCTCAAAGCTAATATTTCACTGAATAACTATTAGATATGGCATATTATCTAGTTTGATTCAAGTAGCTGCAATTATGCTAGATTTATTAAGAAACAAAAATCAGTTCATTGCTTCAACATTCTGTTATCGTATTTTATCTACTAGTCCTATGGTACTGCATTGAAACAACTATTAAAAACTTTCTATACTGTAAGAGAAAATCACAATTTCAGAGTAACATCTTGGGTACTAGCCTCCATCGTATCCATGACAGCTACAAGGAGCAGTGCCTCAGATAAGTGGCTTACTATATTAACAACCCCCATCACCCAGGACGTGCCCTCTTCTCATTGTTACCTTCAGTAAGGAGGTACAGAAGCCTGAAGGTACACACTTAGCATTTCAGGACAGGCACAGCTTCTTCCCCTCTGCCATACAATTCCTAAATGGACACTGAACCCATGAACACTACCTCGCTTTTTGATATATATTATTTCTGTTCTTGAACTCTTTTTAATCTAATATATGTACTTACTGTAAGTGACTTATTTATTTTCTTTCTATATTATCATGTATTGTATTGTACTGCTGCTGCTAAATTGACAAATTTCACGACATATGCCAGTGATGATAAACCTGATTCTGATTCTGTTTCTGAGAAAGTCTGCAGATGCTGGAAATCCAAAGCAGCACACACAAAGTGCTGGAGGAACTCAGCAGGTCAGGCAGCATCTATGGAAAAGAATAAACAGTCAACGTTTCAGGCTGAGGACCTTCTTCAAGACTGGATTTCAGAGCAATCAATGGGCTATGCCACCTGCTTTTATTACAAAAATATTGAATTAGGTAAAGGAGAATATAGTAATTATGGCAGCAAGGTTGGCCAGCTTAATGACATGTTTGTTTTAATGCTACAAATTCTAATTTGCTTCCAAATTCATATGAAGCCACAACTACAATTTGCTTTGCCTGACGTGTGCAGTTTGGGAAATTGCTGAATGTGACATCTTTCTTGCAAATAATGTGTAAAATTTACATTTAATTTATGTTTTGCTTTTCCATGGTGCTTATATGATGCAATGTGTCTGTGATGCTGCTTCAGGTAATTTTTTTCATTGCACCTCTTCATACATGTACTTAGCACATAATGTCTTCAATTGATCAGTGGTATGTTGGTAACTCCCTATTCCATTTAGCACAGCCAGTTCTATCTGTTTGTTATTTGTGCCACCTCTCTGGAGCTATCCTATACTTTATGCCTTGGGAATCTGAAGCAGATAGAGGCTACTCTCCTTACCCATCTGGCCCATCGAGTCTGCTCCACCATTCAATCATGGCTGATCCTTTTTTTAATCTCCTCCTCAACCTCAGTTCTCAGTCTTCTCCCTGTAACCTTTGATGCCATGGCCAATTAAGAACCTATCAATCCCTGCCTTGAATACACACAATAGCCTGGTCTCCGCAGCTGCATGTGGCAACAGATTCCACAAATTCACCACCCTTTGCCTGAAGAAATTTCTCCACATCTCTGTTTTGAAAGGGCACCCCTCTATCCTGAAGCTGTGCTCTCTTGTCCTAGACTCTCCCACCATGGGAAACATCCTTTCCATACATACTCTGTCTAGGCCTTTCACCAATTGAGAGGTTTCAATGAGATTCCTCCTCATCCTTCTGAATTCCAGCGCATACAGCCCAGAGCCATCAAACGTTCTTCATATGACAACCTTTTCATTCCTGGAATCATCCTTGTGAACCTCCTCTGGACCCTCTCCAATGCAAGCACATCTTTTCCAGGATGAGGGGCCTAAAACTGTTCCCAGTACTCAAAGTGAGGCCTCACCAGTGCCTTATAAAGCCTTAGCATCACATCCTTGCTCTTGTATTCTAGACCTCTTGAAATGAATGCTAACATGGCATTTGTCTTCCTCACCACCACCTCAACCTGCAAGTAAACCTTCAGGGTGTTCTGCTCAAGGACTTCCAAGTCCCCCTGTATCTCCAATTCCTGGATTTTCTCCTCATTCAGAAAATAGTCCACACATTTATTTCAACTACCAAAGTCAATATATACATACCGTCCTCTCTTGCACAGTAACATCTTCAATAGTAGATATCACACTATGTATTGCAAACGTTGTAAGTCAGGGACTCTTGTGACAAACTATGTTTTATGCCTTCATTCACAGTAACAACCTGTCTCACTTACTTACCGGATTGTAATGATGGTGCCTGTTAATGTAGCTGCCTCCAGATCTGCACCAAAGTTTGCTCAGTGTCCCTTGAAATAAATCAACAACTGGCTTGACAATGATGTTAATGGGGAAGTTAGCTTAAAATAATTTTAGATTTTAATACCTTTCAGATCAAGTTAATTAGTCAATTGACTGCCCCCAAATACTATTAAATTGTTCTTGTAGTTGATAATTTGTCAACATGACATTGGTCCCAACATTCTAAAAGGGACCTCTTGGGTGTTTCTGACAGAATCATCTCCATTGATGCTCTGCAGCACTAATGAAATGGGAGATGGGAAGTAAGAACTTTTATACCTTGGCATCTGTGGTTGCATTTCAGATAATTGCATTGCCCTTCTCTTAAGGAATGCTTGGTGGTTTTTCCAGCAATATCCTTTGAACTTTACCATTTCCCCTAACATCCTGATGAATGGTTTGAGTTAGATACCAGTAAATAAACACTTAAGAATCCATAAACAACAGGAATTCTGCAGATGCTGGAAATTCAAGCAACACACATCAAAGTTCACCAGCAACTTTGATGTGTGTTACTTAAGATTCCATGATTAGAGGTTGGTCATTGAGAACTATGCCATTTTGGCTGGAAAAAGCAGGGAACAATAATAGTTTCAGGGTTATGACATGATATTTCAGTTGTGACTCAGCTGTGACAGACTTTACCTTGTATCAGGAGTCATGCACTCAAGTTTGCAGATTCAAATACAAAAATCCATGGGGACATGTCAGTACAAATAAAAACTACGTAAACTGTTAGAGATAATATCGTTCAGAGTTAATGTTAAATTGAGGCTCTGCTCCAGTCAATGTTATCTCTCAGTTAGTTTATTATGTTTATATGTTGTTATTAAATTGTTCTTTGTGAGAAATCATTGTGGAGATTGACTGTCACATCTCTGTTTAAAAAAGAAACCGCAGACTGCACTTTGGTTGTGAGGTTGTCTGAGAAGCTCTGAAAAGTGCTGTGTGAATGTAAACCTGCCCTCCTAAAGGCAGCTGAAATGTTTAGAGATCATTTTGTCCCCCAAGCTATTGACAGTGTCAGAAGATGCTGAGCTAAAATGCATATTCAGCCTTCTGTATAGGCCAAATGGAGAACAGAATGGTCCTTTTATAATCCTTGTAAGAAATCCAAAAATTCAGGATAAATAAACAAACATTTTTGCCATAGTATTTAATGGTCTACTTCTGAAATGGAATCAATCAAACTGAACGATGACTTGTGTGCTTTGCTAATAATATATTTCCATGAAGATACCAGAATAAGTAAACTAATTAAAATGGAATTTATTGCCCAAAATTATAGACACAGCTTCAAGAATATTTAATGGGATTTAAAACTCTCTGGAAACCTGTCTTCAGAAATGAGGGTAATTAAGTAGAAACTATTATCATGTAGAAATCAATTTGCATGTACGAAGCCACATACTTACAATGAAATATGTGACATATGCATTATGGACTTAGAACATGTAAACTTGCAATGAGTGAAACATATGATACATAAAATATAGGTTGTAAAAAAGCAAAAGTTTAAATAAAAAATATTGAACAGGTATAATATTACAAATTGAGATTGTGCGGGTTTCAATAAATTTCACATAAACAGAATTGTTGACCTAAACATTTATTATGAAATTTTAATATTTACACTTCTTAAGCATGCAATAATATTTTGATTAAAGCCTACAATCTAATTAGTAAAATTGTAATACTGGATTCCTGCTCCAATCCCACAGAAATTTTGTGTACAAACCTTACAGAAAATTAGGATCATCATCATCATTATCATCAGGTGCCATGTCCAGTTTGAGCTTTGGCTGCCATGGCCCACACACTCCTGTTTCCAGTCAAACGGATCAATTCATTGGTATTCATTTCCAGTTCTCTGGCTGCTGTCTCCATCATCATTTGCCTTTGCCTTCCCTTTGCTTTCATCCTTTCAATCTTTCCCATAATTACCATGCATTCTAACTCCTCTTTCCTAATCACATGTTCAATGAAGTTGCATTGCCTTTTCATGATCTCATACATTATTGCTCTTTTTGTGGTTGCTCTGTTCATGACATCCTCGTTAGATATTAGTTTCGTCCATGATATTCTTTGCATCCTCCTCAAAAACCACATCTCTGCTGCTTCAATTCGTTTCTTCATGTTACTAGATATTTTCATAACATTCTGATCCATATAACATAACTGGATAAACGTAACATTTCAGTACTCTGAGGCGAGTTGTCATGCCTAGTTTAGTGTTGGTCAGTATACTCTTCATTCTTGTAAAGATGTCTTTTGCCATCCCTATTCTTCTTTTGATGTCCATGTCACACTTGCCACCTGATTTCACCCAGCTTCCTAAGTAGCAAAAGTTCTGTACTTGTTTTATGTCTTCCTCGTTTATTTTTAGCCTGCATATAGCATTCTCCTTCTTTTTGGATATCACCATACATTCTGTCTTTTTGCAGTTAACAGATAGATCCATTTTTGCACTTTCTTCAACAACTATATCAATTAAGTTTTGTAGTTCTTCCTCCGTACTTGCAATTAACACAGTGTCATCCGTATATCTGAGATTATTGATATTTTCACCACCAACTTTGATTCCCAAGATGTCTCTTATTTTCTGTAATATTGTTTCACTGTACACATTAAATAAATCAGGGGAGAAAACACACCCTTGTCTAACGCCTCTCTTGATTTTTGTAAACTGACTCACTTCTCCATCTATTCTTACAGCAGCAGTTTGTTCCCAGTACAGATTTCTGATTAGGCGGAGGTCTTTCGAATCTAGATCTAGAGTTTTCTGTAATATTTCAAATAACTTATTGTGCTTCACCTTATCAAATGCTTTTGTGTAGTCGGTAAAACAAACAAATAAATCTTTTTACACTTGCATAGGTCGTTCTGATAGTATCCCTAACATCAATATTGCGTTTCTTGTACCTTTGTCTTTCACAAAACCACATTGTTCTTTGCCTATTTCAGCTTGTATCTTACTTTTAACTCTTGTCATCAAAATTCTTAGAACTATCTTGGTGATATGACTCATTAAACTCATGGTCCTATGTAATTCACATTCTATTGCTACAACTTTCTTAGGAAGAGTGATAAATACTGATTTTTTCATCTCTTCTGGTATTATTCCAGTCTCATAAATGTCATTGATTAAATCAGTATGTTTTTCAATTCCATAATCTTCAAGGGCAATAATTTATTCTGTTACTAATTCATCAGGACCTGCTGCCTTTCCTTTCTTCATCTTATTTGTTGCATTACGAACTTCAGATTTTAAAATACTTGGACAATAGATAATAGACAATAGGCAATAGGTGCAGGAGTAGGCCATTCAGCCCTTTGAGCCAGCACTGCCATTCACTGTGATCATGGCTGATCATCCACAATCAGTATCCAGTTCCTGCCTTATCTCCATAACCTTTGATTCCGCTATCTTTAAGAGCTCTATCCATCTCTTTCTTGAAAGCATCCAGAGACTTGGCCTCCACAGCCTTCTGGGGCAGAGCATTCCATATATCCACCACTCTCTGGGTGAAAAAGTTTTTCCTCAACTCCATTCTAAATGGCCTACCCCTAATTCGTAAACTGTGGCCCCTGGTTCTAGACTAACCCATCAGTGGGAACATGCTTCCTGCCTCCAGCATGTCCAATCCCTTAATAATCTTATATATTTCAATAAGATCCCCCCTCAGCCTTCTAAATTCCAGAGTATACAAGCCCAGTCACTCCAATCTTTCGACATATGACAGTCCTGCCATCTCGGGAATTAATCTTGTGAACCTACGCTGCACTCCCTCAATAGCAAGAATGTCCTTTCTCAAATTTGGAGACCAAAACTGCACACAGTACTCCAGGTGTGGTCTCACCGGGGCCCTGTACAGCTACAGAAGGACCTCTTTGCTCTTATACTCAATTCCCCTTGTTACGAAGGGCAGTATGCCATTAGCTTTCTTCACTGCCTGCTGTACTTGCATGCTTACTTTCAGTGACTGATGTACAAGAACACCTAGATCTCGTTGTGCTTCCCCTTTTCCTAACTTGACTCCATTTAGATAATAATCTGCCTTCCCGTTCTTACCACCAAAGTGGATAACCTCACATTTATCCACATTAAACTGCATCTGCCATGCATCTGCCCATTCACCCAGCCTGTCCAAGTCACCCTGCATTCTCATAACATCCTCCTCACATTTCACACTGCCACCCAGCTTTGTGTAATGGGCAAATTTGCTAATGTTACTTTTAATTCCCTAATCTAAATCATTAATATATATTATAAACAGCTGCGGTCCCAGCACTGAACCCTGCGGTACCCCACTGGTCACCGCCTGCCATTCCGAAAGGGACCCGTTAATCGCTACTCTTTGCTTTCTGTCAGCCAACCAATTTTCAGTCCATGTCAGTACTCTGCCCCCAATATCACGTGCCCTAATTTTGCCCACTAATCTCCTATGTGGGACTTTATCAAAGGCTTTCTGAAAGTCCAGGTACACTACATCCACTGGCTCTCCCTTGTCCATTTTCATAGTTACATCCTCAAAAAATTCCAGAAGATTAGTCAAGCATGATTTCCCCTTCGTAAATCTATGCTGAATTGGACCAACCCTGTTACTACTATCCAGAGGTGTCGTAATTTCATCTTTTATAATTGACTCCAGCATCTTTCCCACCACCGACATCAGGCTAACTGGTCTATAATTCCCTATTTTCTCTCTTCCTCCATTCTTGAAGAGAGGGACAACATTAACCACCCTCCAATCCACAGGAACTGATCCTGAATCTATAGAACATTGGAAAATGATTACCAATGCATCCATGATTTCTAAAGCCACCTCCTTAAGTACCCTGGGATGCAGACCATCAGGTCCCGGGGACTTATCAGCCTTCAGACCCAACAGCCTATCCAACACCAGTTCCTGCCTAATATAAATTTCCTTCAATTCATCCATTACCCTAGGTCCTTTGGCCACAATTACATCTGGGAGATTGTTTGTGTCTTCCCTAGTGAAGACAGATCCAAAGTACCTGTTCAAGTCGTCTGCCATTTCTTTGTTCCCCATAATAAATTCATCTGCTTCTGCCTTCGAGGGCCCAATTTTGGTCTTAACTATTTTTTTCCTTTTCACATACCTAAAGAAACTTTTACTATCCTCCTTTATATTCTTGGCTAGTTTACCTTGGTACCTCATTTTTTCTCCATGTATTGCCTTTTTAGTTACCTTCTGTTGCTCTTTAAAAGTTACCCAATCCTCTGGCTTCCCACTCGTCTTTGCTATGTTATACTTCTTCTTTTTTATTTTTATATTGTCCATTACCTCCCTTGTCAACCACGGCCTCCCCTTACTCCCCTTAGGATCTTTCCTCCTCTTTGGAACGAACTGACCCTGCACCTTCTGCATTATTCCCAGAAACACTTGCCACTGCTGTTCCACTGTCATCCCTGCTAGGATATTGTTCCATTGAACTTTGGCCAGCTCCTCCCTCATAGCACCATAGTTCCCTTTGTTCAACTGTAATACTGACACTTCCGAGTTTCCCTTCTCCCTCTCAAATTGTAGATTAAAACTTATCATATTATGGTCACTACCTCCTAATGGCTCCTTTACCTCGAGGCCCCTGATCAAATCCAGTTCATTGCACAACACTAAATCTAGAACTGCGTTCTCTCTGGTGGGCTCCAGTACAAGCTATTCTAAGAATCTGTCTCGGAGAGAGTCCACAAACTCCCTTTCTTGGGGTCCAGTACCAACCTGATTCCTCCAGTCTACCTGCATGTTGAAGTCCCTTCAACATTCTTTGTAATTTCTGGTTTTTTGCCTCGATCGTCTTCAAACAATTCCTGAATATACTCAGTCCATCTGTTTATCATCTCATCTTTTTCCATGATAATGGTACCATCTTTTGCTTTCAAACATCCACCTGAAGAACAGAGGAGCTTTTTACAGTGATATTCTTGATTTTTTTTGATGTACCCTTTTTGGATCAGTAAAAGGGATTCTTTCTAGTTGCTCACATTCCTGATTTAACCATTCTTTTTTGGCTTTTTGACATAAACTTTTAACTTTTTTATATAAGGACTATATTCCATAGGATTTGCTTTCTTCAGTTTCCTTTCTTCCACTAGATTTTTGACTTCATCTGTCATCCATTTATTCTTTGTGCTTTTTTCTTTTTTAGGAATCACTGACTTTGCTGATTCTACCAAGGCATCCTCCAGAGAGTTAAACTTAATTTCTACATGATTGTTATCATCTTGAACAGATTCTATTTCTGGACTTTGAAATCTATTCCTTACCTCAATTGTAAATTTTTGTCTTAAGTTTTCTTCTTTAATTAATTGCGAGTAGTCAAAGGATTATTCAAGTTTTTGCTTCTTTAGTTTTTAAAGTTTTACTTTTACATGACATACTGCTGGGTTATGGTCACTATTACAGTCTGCACCTGGATATGTTTTTCATTGAGTCACTGAGTTTCTAAATCTTTGGTTTATAGTAATAAAGTCAATTTGGTTTCTGGTGCTATCTCCTGGACTTTTCCAGGTCCGCAAGTGTCTTGGATAGTTTTTAAAGTAGGTATTCCTAATGACCTGATTATTTATCTTGCACCGTTCTACCTATTTCTCGCCTCTTTCATTTCTTTCCCCTAGTCCAAATTTTCCTATGGTATTTCCATCAGCACTTTGTCCTGCTTTAGCACTTAGATCTCCCATGACGATAACAATATCTTGAGATTTGCATCCATTCTTTGCTTGTTCAAGCTCTTCATAAAATTTATCTATATCCTCATTTGTTCCATCTGTTGGTGCATGTACCTGTATAATTGCTAAATTAAATGGTTGTCCTCTGAATTTAACAAGGAGCACTCTTTCTGATATTGCCCAATGTCCAAAAACACTTTTTACCATGTTTTCATCCATAAGAATTCCTACTCCATTAGTATGGAATGTTCCACAAGAATAAATTAGTGTTTTATTTTTAATCTGACATGTTCCAGCACCTGTCCAATGAACTTCACTAACTCCCATGATGTTAGTCTTTAGTCTTTCCATTTCATTTATCACATTGTCCAATCTTCCTGCTTGATATAAGGTTCTTACATTCCAAGTGGCAATAATTTTCTTTTGTGTTACTTGAATTTTATGAGCAGTAGCTTGATGACTGTTGGGGATCCCCTGCTGCCCAGAATCAACCCATACCGAGTGAAACATCTTCAGATTTGTCTTGAAGATCCTCCTGATGCTGTTGTTGTGTGATACATTTTTAAGTTTGGCCATGGTTTTCTTAACAAATAGATTCTAGGAAACCTAGTATCTAGCAACGGTGGTTTGCTATTGTCTACCATTGGACGAACTGAAGAAATTGCCATTTCTCTTCCTAAATGTTCATCCGCCTGTACTATAGCCATATACATTTGAGGTTGTAGCTTCCCCGTCATAAGTTCAGTTGCTGAACCTGCCAGATCCACCGTTGGCCTTTGCTCGTATCCTGAGTAGGAACCCTTGCAGGCGCTACCGTTCCGGGTCAGGGTGGCCCTGGGAACAATGAATGACTAAGGGGTAACTCCACTTTCCCCAAAGCTCTGAAAGTCCCCAATCAGAGCCTCATCACTGGTTGCAGTTTAGAGTTATACCCAGGACTGCAAATTAGGATACAAATTGAATTTGTGTTATTCACGCAATGAGTGAAACTAGTGCCTTGTAACGGGAATCTGAGAGAGTTGTTAACAAAACGAAACCCTTTCAATAGATTTCACTATCTGGACCTCTTGTATCTTCCCTAAGGTATCATTGCTTATCCGGGTGGTGCCGGAGAGTGATGGGTCGGGTGGATGGTGGTTGAACTAGGAGAACAGTCTTGGTGATTACAGGGTTAAATAAGAGCCATAGAAGACAGATAATAGATACAAGACGATTCATCTGAGTTTTTATATTATGGCACAGCTCTTTACACAACTCCTGATTATGTCTTGGAGGCATAAATTCATAGAAAGATACAGATTGGATAAAGCTCCTTCTTGTTCATTTCATTTATGCTGACCATCATTTTACGTATCTATTGTCCAGTTTACCAAACGTATGCTAATTCATGTTTTTTTTAATCCCACATTTCTGACAATTCCTCCCTTGAATAGGCAGTTTAAATGGTTTGGCAGAGACTCGATGGGCTGAAGGGCCTGTTTCTCTAATGTATATTTCTATCATTCACCAACACACTAAGGGCAATTTACAGTGGCCAATTAATCTACCAACCTGCTCGTTTTGGGGTGCTAAAGGAAACTGGAGCACCTGGAAGAAGCCCACATGGCCACAAAGAGGACCTGCAGACTCCACACAGACAGTAAGTGGATTAGGTGCAGGATTCAACCCAGGTTGCTACCAGCCATTCTGCCACCCCTCAAAAGTACTGGACGGATGACATTTAAGTTCAAATGCTTCCATTTCAAATAATCCACCATCCTCTGTTATTTAATCCTAGACAGAAATCGCAAAGCTGATTAAAATTCTTCTCAGCTGTCACAGTTTATGATACCCTTATGGCACTGAAACGCGTCTACTGAGCACAGGAATACTGAGATTCAGTCATTGAAAGCTAACATCACTCTAAAGTGTTAAAGCAAGAATTATGGCTTTTTGACAGATGGAAGAATGTATTACAATACAGTCTTGGCAAACACACCAGTAACACTATTGCCCGCTGCATGGTGCAAATGTTCACAGGATAATTAAGCAACTCCATGGAGCACTGAAGGGAGGAATCCTGCAAAGAATAGTGGGGGCCAGAATTACCTGTGATATCAAACTCATTCATTTGACATATATTATTACAATCCTCTCCTAATTCCTCCTCTACCACTGCAGAAAAAAGTTGCCTTTATATCTCCAAAATGCCTTCAACATTAATATCTTCAAATATTTTTTCCATATATCTAAGTTCCTGTCACTGACTAATAAAATATCCAAAACCAGCTGGCACTGTCGTCATAAATGTTGATCGTTGCTGTGGAAGGCTCCATATGGATTATCCTCTACATTTATTGCTTCCCAATAGAATAGAGCTAATATCAGCTCTCTTCTCTCAGCATGCAGCATGCTTTGGTCTTGAATTCTGTAATGTTTATACAAAGTATTAGATGCAGATAAATTTCAAAAGGCAAGGCATGTGGGGAGATAAAAAGAATAATGACAAGGAGGTGAAGAGAGCTTCACTATTGTAGAAATATTATAAGTTAGTGGCAAGCAAGCTGTTCTCTATGGTAAGAGATGGTGGAACTGGAAAAGCTCCAGTTCCTTTTCCAGTTCCACCATTCTGGTCTCCCATGTCCATCTTGATCCAAAATACCACGTTCTGCGGGTAGCAGCAGCCCCCTTGCATAATGTAATGGGTGGCAAGAAACAGGAACCCCCATCAATGGACTGACAAAGAGTCAGGCTGCCAGGTTTTGCCGGCTGTCAAAACTGTCAAGGACACTTAGCTTTTTCTGAACGTCCCTACGGAACATGTCAAGTGACTGTTGAACAATTAAAATCTTTTAAGCAAACTCGTTGAATTAAACATAATATTGTTATAATTGTCTTTTTCAGCTGTTCTGTACTACTTGAGTGAATGGACTGACTGATCCTGTACCTGATCTAATAGGGCAGGGTCAACACATAGATTCCTCATGGGCTTCTGATGTCATGTTTTACTGGGAATGCTGAACTACTTGACACAGGAGAAAATCCTGGCATGCTGCAATGTGTGAAAGCTCCTTCTCAGAGAGATGTTATCGCCAGATCTCACAAACAATGAGAATAAAGATGTTCCCAGAAAAAGCAGCAAAGCCAGTGCACAAACTACAGGGGACATGCAACTGGAACTGAAACACAATTAGTAAAAGTCTTGAACAGATACACCTTGTAGTTCTTGTCTTAATTGTAGGAAATGTTTACACAAACTGATTTCTGACTTGCGTTACTTTCTCTTTGAAACAAGGGTAATATAACTACAGAGCCAAGTAAGGTCTCTACAACTGTGTGATTATTTACTAAGTAATATGGTTTTTAAAAAAAAACTGATTAAGGTCATGACATCCCCTGAGTCATTGTACTCACTCAGAAATCATTACATGAAAAAGCCGTGCTTTATCCAAACAATGGTTAGCAAAATAGATTATACTGAAATGCATGCGAATAGTTACCAAGTGTGTCTTACATATATATTGCTTCTAATGTTTGAATAAGCTTTTTATATTGAAGTTCACCTGGATCCACTTTAATTCCATACTCCAGTATTCTATAACATAATTTCCTATTTTATGACATTACATAAATATAATTAGATATCTTGTATCTATAAAAAGATATATTGCATTATATAACACTACTTCACACTAAACAAATCAACATTTTATGTCAATATTTGTATTTAACTGCAAAGACCTGCAGAGATATCATATTTAAAACACTGCCATTTTGAATGCATTTTAAATAAAGTTGTAGTGCTTGCAATTTCTAAACATTTTTAATTACATACTCTCTAAAGATTGCATAAAACTCATTTCTTCAAAAAGCTTTTAACCATACAATGATGCCTTATAAGAGACAACATCTGCACACCTGCTCATTAAGGCAACTATCTAATTGGCCAATCATGTAGCAGCAACTCAATGCATAAAAGCATGCAGACACGGTCAAGAGGTTCAGCTGTTCAACAGAATGCAGACGAAATGTGATCTAAGTGACTTTGACCATGCAAAGATTGTTGATGCCGTACAAAATGATTTGAATATCTCAGAAACTGCGGATCTCCTGGGATTTTTTCATGCATAACGGTCTCTAGAGTTTGCAGAAAATGGTGTGGGAAACAAAAACATCCAGTGAGCGACAGTGCTGTGGGTGAAAATACCTTGTTAATGCGAGAGGTCAGAAGAAAATGGGCAGACTGGTTCAGGCTGACAGGAAAGCGACAGTAACCCAAGTAATTACATGTTAAAACAGTGGTGTGCAGAAGCACATCCCTGAATGCACAACACGTCAAACTTTAAAGTGGATGAGCTACAGCAGTAGAAGACCACAAACATACACTGAGAGTGTTGGGTTAGGTTAACTGAATTTTGAGGATACAGTGAATATTAGAATAATGAATATGACCTACATTATTCACTATTCCTCAGGATGAATCGTGAAACTTCAGTTCTGAAACTATTTGCTTACTTTTACTGTGCATTGGGTGTTTCGGGGTTTTTTAGTGGGTTCTTTAGAGGTTTCTGTGTTTTATGGCTGCTTGTAAGGAGACAAATATCAGGTTGCATAATGTATACATATTTTGATAATAAATGTACTTTGAACTTTGAATCCTGGGTTGTTCATTTTAGTTAGGAAGAGAAGTTGGGTACACAGAGTTTGCTATCCTTGGTGTGAAGGTTATTGAGGAGGAACCTGATTAAGATGTACAGAATTATGAGGAGCCTCAATAAGGAAGAGAGTACAAAACCATTGTCCATAGCAGAGTTGTCTAAAACCTGAGAGCACAGGATAAAGGGAAGGAATAGAATATTGTGGGATTCTGAGAAAGTTTTGTTTTAACCAAGTGGGTGGTTGATATCTGACACACATTGCCTGAGGAGGTGTGGAGACAGGGGCTTTCCACTATTTTAAAACATTTAATATTTAACAATTTTCAAAAGCTACTGACTTGCCAAGGCATAGAGTGCCACTGGCAAAATGTTGGAAACTATGACTAGTATAGATGGGAATTTGGTGGTTGGTATGGACATGGTGGTCCAAAGGCTGGTGTTCTGTGTTGTCGAATTCTTAGGGTCACAGAGTTACATAGCACAGAAACAGACACTGTTCAATGCCGATCAAGATGTCCCTCCAGCTAGTCCCATTTGCCAGCATTTGGCCCAGAATCTTCTCAACCTTATCAGCTCATATACCTGTCTAAATGCCTTTTGAAAGTGGTTGTTGTATCTGCCTCAGTAGTGCATTCCTCATAGATACCAGTCTTTGCGTAAAATTGTTGCTCTTTAAGTTTTGATTTATCTTTCCGCTCTTACCTTGAACCTATGACTCTAATTCTTGATTCCATAACTGTGGGGAAAAGACCGAAAGGATTCACCCTTTCTCTGCTCCTCTTGATTTTATACATTTTTATAAGATCTCCTTTCATTTTTACATGCAATTGGAATAAATTCCTAGCCCTTCCAGTCTCCCTCTGTAACTCATTCCTTCAAGTCCAGGCAACATCTTTGTAAATCTTCTCTGCACTTTTTCCAGTTTAATAACATCTATAGCAGGATGACCAAAGCTAAAGACAATACTCCAAGCACAGTCTCACCAGCACCCGGTACAAGTACACTATAACCTCCCAACTTTTATACTCGCTGTCTTATCTTAGGAAGGCCAGAATGCCAAAAGCCTTCTTTACCGTCCTGTCTAACTGTGACTTCATTTTCTGTGAACCACATATTTGCATTCAAAGGACCTCTGTTCTACATAACTTTCCAGGGCCCTGCCATTTACTGTGAAAGACCTACCTGGATTTGACTTTTCAAAATGCAGCACATCACATTCATCCAAATTAAGCTCCTTTGGCCGTAGAGCTGCAGTAGAGCTTCATGATTATATGGCTCTTTTGGAACTGCCCAAGCCATTTTTATCTGTGTAGTTGTAAGGTATAAGTCACTCGGTGGTCTTTGTGGTGTGCAGGCCTTATCGACTGATTTTGACAAAGTACTTGTACTGCTGGCCTGTACATACCTCCCAAGCCAAACTCCAAAGTTTGGAACATAACTGAACAAAGTGAGTTGCCATAGAATTCATGCAAACACTGCATTTTCTTTACTGGTGGTCTACAGTGCGGACGCCTCCATTAGATGTAGTTTAGAAATATAAAAATGCTATTATGTTAGTCAATGCATAAAATACTTGCTGAATGAAGCTGTTTGACTTTTTTAACCTTTTGGATCAATTGCATGCTGGATGACGTAATTAAAGTCTGTTGGGTGAAATTAAACACTTTTATGCTACTGTTGCACAGCTGAAAATTGTTTTTTGGATACCATGACCACTGAATTACATTTTGCATTGTGAATTAATTGCGACTATTATGCATTGTCAACCAAGCAGACAATCACCAATTAAACCAACAATTAAGGAATAGCATAGACTCAACTAAAGGCAGTAATGATTTATATCTATTTAGTGCAAAACATTTCTTCAATTAAAGCATATTTGAAGTAGACTTTAATACTGTTTCTCTGTAGGAAAAGCCTTTGGCAGAAAGCTCCAATTTACATATAATTATATGAACTGTTGAGATTTATGGAGCTCTTGCAATTTGTATGCATTAAATATAATGAAGGAACACAACTTGCATTTATATGGTGCCTTTAACATAAGAATATATCCCAAAGCACTTCACTAAGGAAGAAATATAAGGATCGGAAACTAAAATTACATCAAGAAGTTAAATTTAAGAAATAGTTTACAAAATTAAAATTCGCAGAGAAGAACTTTGAGCCTAAGGCTTAGGCAGACGAATTTGGCTGAAGGAGATAAGGGAGGTACATGATCAGACTTCAAACTTCACAGTTTTTCACAGACTACAAACTTCATCGAACTGGAGGAAGTTATGGAGATGAAGAAGGAGATGAAGCAACAGAGGGTTCTGAACATTTGAATGAGAACTTTTTAATCAATTTTTGTTCTAATAATAACATTAACTCTAACAACGTTAACTCCACATTCTCCCATCCCATTTTATTCTCTTGCTTGGCAAGAATCTATCTAATGTTGCTAAAGAAACATTTAAAGATTTTGCTTTGGTCAGCGTTTGAAAAAGGGAGATCTGATGACTCATGAGCCTCTGTGAGAAAAAAAACAAAATTCTGGACACTAATTTTGGAACTGTGATTGCTAATTCTAGATTCTCTTCATCCACCCTGCCAATTGTTTGCTGTCTAGGGAAGTGATATAGGGCAGCCTACTCACTAGAGAAGATCCAAGCAGCAATTTATGAGCC
Organism: Mobula birostris; assembly: GCF_030028105.1. Lineage (NCBI taxonomy): Eukaryota > Metazoa > Chordata > Chondrichthyes > Myliobatiformes > Myliobatidae > Mobula > Mobula birostris. The sequence goes on from NC_092386.1 coordinate 29,226,747, forward strand.
CAAGTTTATGAATGATGCAAGAACAGCATCAGACTAGCTTTATCAGTCAAAACAATGGCATAGATACAGTTTTAAGGAGCAGCCATATCAAGTCAGAAATAAGGATCTGCACTCTAATGAATGTAAGTGTCTTTGCCTAGGACAACTTGGAGATAGTAAGTATTGAAGTTGCGATGGAAGGTCCTGTGTTTGACAAGATAACAAGATCAGTGTCAACATAAAGTAAAGGTCATATGGAGGCAGAAGTTCTACAAATATTGCCTCAACACACTTTCATTTTGAACTTTGAGACATTGTTACAAATTCAGAATCATCATCGTGTATTCAGATGCGGTCACCTCACTATAGGATGTAATGTGGAAGCTTTAGAGAGGGTGCACAGGATATTTACCAGGATACTGCCTGAATTAGAGATCATGTCTTACGAGTATAGGTTGTGCGAGACAGAATTTTTCTCTTGGAGAGAAGGAGGATGCAAACTGACTTTATAGAGGTACAAGATGCTAAGAGTCATAGACTGAGTGGATAGTTGGTGACCTTATCCCCAGAGTGGAAATGACTAATATGAGATGGCATAATTTTAAGATGATTGGAGGAAAGTATAGGTGGGGATGTCAGAAGTCAGGCTTTTTTTTACACAGAGAGTGGTGGGTGAGTGTGTATCAGGGGTGGTGGTTAGAGACAAATATATTTAAGTAAGTCTTAGATAGGTACATGGATGATAGAAAAAAGGAAGGCTATTTCAGAAGGAAGGGTTAAAATTCAAACTAAAGTTCAAAGTTCAAAATAAAATTTATAATCAGAATACATACATGTCACCACATACAACCCTGAGATTCTTCTTCCTGCGGGCATAATTAACAAATCTATAGAACAGTAACTGTAAACAGGATCAATGAACAACAGACTGTGCAAATGCAGGTATAAATAAATAGCAATAAATAGCAAGTATGAAATAACATGAAATGAAAGAGCATGAAATAACAGGATAAAAGGTCCTTAAAGTGAAACCATCAGTTGTGGGAACAGCAGAAACTGAATGAGTATAGTTATCAGCTATATTCAAGAGCCTGATGATTGAGGGGTAGTAACTGTTCTTGAACCTGGTGGAGAAAGTCCTGAGGCACCTGTACCTTGTACTTGATGGCAGCAGCGAAAAAAGAGCATGGCCTGGGTGGCGATGGACGATGGATGCTGCTTTTCTACGGCAACATTTCATGTAGATATGCTCAGTGGTTGGGAGGGCTTTAACTGTGATGTGCTGGACTGAATCCACTACGTTTTGTAGGATTTTCCACTCAAAGAAATTGGTGTTCCCATACCAGGCCACTTTCCACCACACCAGTCAGCACACTTTCCACCACACATCTTTGCCAAGGCTTTTGATGAAGTGCTGATTCTCCGCAGTCTCCTAAGGAAGTCAGTCAGTCAGTCAGCACACTTTCCACCACACATCTTTGCCAAGGCTTTTGATGAAGTGCTGATTCTCCGCAGTCTCCTAAGGAAGTAGAGGTGCTGTCATGTTTTCTTTGCAATTATATATATATGATGGGTCCAGGACAGGTCCTCAGATATTGTGACATCCAGGAAATTGAAGTTATTGATCCTCTCCACCTCTCCACCTCTGATCTTCCTATGATTACTGGCTCATGGACTTCTGGTTTCCCTCTCCTGAAGTCTACAACCAGTTCCATCGTCTTATTGACATTCAGTGAGAGGTTGTTAATACATCACTCTGCCAAATTTTCAATCTCCCTCCTGTATGCTGATTCATCACCACCTTTGATATGGCCCAATACAGTGGTTGTCATCAGCAAACTTGTACATGGTGTTGGAGCTGTATTTTGCCACACAGTCATATGTGTAAAAGGAGTAGAGCAGGGGGGCTAAGTACACATTGCTGTGGTACTCCTGTGCTGATGGAGATTGTGGAGGAGGTGTTTTTGTCAATCTGAACTTACTGGAGTGTGCAAGTGAGTAATACAGCATCCAATTGCACAAGGGGGTATTGAGGCCCAGGTTTTGGAGTTTACGGATTAGTTTTGAGGGGATGATGGTATTAAATGCTGTAATTGATAAAGAGCATCCTGATGTATGATGATGGGTTAGATTGATCTTAAATTATATAAGATTGGCAAAGTACTGTGGGCTGAGGGGCCTGTACTGCTCTGTAATTTTCTATGTCTATGCTCTTTGCAGTGGTTTTATATTCAATACTCTTTGTTCTAAGTTCCTACTGCCTTCATGAGCAGTTCATTTTTCATCTGTTGACAAAAGGAGAAATGTACATACTTCCAGCTTATCTATTACTCAGGCAGTGAGCCATATCAATATTTACTGAAAGAAAACTTCATTATGCACTTCAAATTTCCAAAGATAGACCCTGTGTTTATATTATTCACTGTCAAACCCACATCAGGCGTGATCTCTTACCATATCACTGCTTCACCATAGTGTTCATATCGTAACACGTGGTGTTTCTTTGGTTTCCTTGATAAGCAATACCTGTATGATTTTGGTAAACCATCATGTCACTGCATCCCTGGAAGGTTTTGCATTTAACTGTTGGGTTTCTCTTCAGTCCAGCCTTCTCATTCTTTATCTGCATGGATTATCATCTGTCAGGAACCCTGTGATGGGAAGAAAGAACCAGCAGAAATAGAAAACACTTTGGAGTCCAGTATTGCTATTAACTAATGGTATGTATTAGTAACTACACAATACAGTAATATAAATGCAGATAAATCAAACAGGTTAGCAATGATTATATATAAGTAAGTAAATCGGTAAGTGTGGAAATATATGGAAAACCAAGCTTCTTTAAGTCTAGGGGTAAAAAGATACAGTCTTGCGATGATGAGTAAAGTTCAGTTCAGTTCAGTTCGTGGTATTGAGTTGAGTAGTGATGGAGAGAGAGAGGGAGAGATTTGAGTCTTTAGGTGAGCTGACGCCATCGATCTTCTCATTGTCCTCCGAAATCCTTTAAAAGTCACCGACAGTGACCACAACAAAGGGGACTGGTTTTCTGTGGTGGAGCTATCACCCAGGCAAGGGTGGACACATGGACAACTCCCCACCGGTCACTGCCTTTTCTTTTCACTGCTAGAGCCACTGATCGATCTGCCTGATGGATCCTCCAAAAACCCCCTTTTTCTGCAGGCATAATAAAGATCATTCAGTGTCCCAAAACATGTCCGAGGTCTATCATCTGACCTTCTATTTTATCTTCCTGTGCTGAGCATCACCTGTCACTCAAATAACTCCTCCTTCCTTCGTCTGTGTAAGAAATGTACAAGCAGGCAAATATCCTTGGGAAGTATCAACATGCTGCTGGAAAATCATAACATGAGTGTCCATCAAATAACGCCACCTTTGGTCACCATAGCAGCTTACGAGCTGTTCGGTGCTGTCCCCAACTCAGCAGAAATCCAAAAGTTAGCCAGTTCTTTCTCGTGCCTTAAAGTGACAGTCCAACAGTTAGTCTTCATCTCTCTCTCTCTCTCTCTCTCTCTCTCTCTCTTCAAAACAAGATATCGGTGGTAAATAGCTCTCTCTCTCTTTTCAAAAGCACAGTTCATAGGGGTAATCGAACACAGTTCCTAGGGGTAATTCAGGACCCTGTCACACATCAGATTTCAGCCATGTAGCTGTTGGTGAATTATAAATTGTACCTTGATCTTGACACTTGCCCTCATTGAGAAAGCTGCTAGAATTTCCCCGAATTTTATTCCAAATTGTACTTTCTTTTATTATTCTTAGTAGCTGTCTAGCAGACAATGAACTAGCATCTTTGATAAATGACTTGTTTGTGCTTTATCTTTCACCCTGGCCTGAGAGTGCTTGGTTGCAGGAGACTCTTTGGTCACCTGACTAATGGTTTACTTGGGCAGTATCAGTACACTCTGACATGTGAGAGACCTACTGATATGCTTGCTGCACACTACTATGATTCTTACAAAAACAGTTCCTCAATCCAAGTGACTGACTCCAGCCAATTCCTAGGATTGCTGTAGTACATAAAAATAATTGGGATCTGGATCTACTTGGCTCTCCTGGAGTTCATTTCTCCCAAAATCTGAAAGGACTCTTCTGCACACTCTTTTGCATCACCTCAGTTGAAGATATTTCAGACACATGTTTTGTCCCCTCACACAAACCCTTCTCCCTCCTGCCATCTGGCAAAAGGTACCGAAGCATTCGGGGTCTCACGACCAGACTGTGCAACAGTGTCTTCCCCCAAGCCATCAGACTCCTCAATACTCAGATTCTAGACTGACATCTACATCATTTATTATTATATTGTAATTTCTCCTCTACTGTGCCTATTGTCTTGTTTATTAATTATTGTACTGCCCTGAATTGTTTTGTGCACTTTATGTAGTCCTGTGCAGGTCTGTAGTCTAGTGCAGTTTTTATGTTGTTTTACATAGTCTAGTATAGCCTTGTGCTGTCTCACATAGTCTAGCGTAGTTTTATGTTGTTTCATGTAATACCAGGGTTCTGGAGGAACGTTGTCTCGTTTTTGCTGTGTACTGTACCAGCAGCTTATGGTCGAAATGACAATAAACTTGAACTTAACTTGACTTGACTATAGCAGTCTGACTTTGCTGTGATATTACTTCTATAAACAGCAATATCCCCATCATTCTCCTAAGTAAGTATAAGTGTTAGGCATTCTCTTTTTCATCTGATACTTCCCATCATCTCTCCCTTGCCTTGGTCTACCTTCTGTGTATTTCTTTTGTATTTTATTACCATATATGCCTGTAAGAAAATGAATCTCAAGGTAGTATTTGCAAACATATACATACTTCAATGATGAATTTGGTGCCCCTGGCTCTACCCATCACCCTCCCATTGCCCACCCCACCTGGCATATTCTGCCTTATTTTTCCTTATCTATTTCCACCAATAACTCACCAGCCTGTCTCTAAACCCTTCCTTCCCCTCCCCATCTGTCTCCATCTGCCCATCATCCCCTATCTCACCTGGGTCCTCTTAAGACCTACTAGCTCTTGACTCATATCCAGCCCCCTCACCCATTTTTATTGAATGTATTCTGTCCTGATTGTAGGATCTTGACCTGAAACCACAACCATCCTTTTATCTCCATGGATGCTGACTGGCACATTGAGTTCCTACAGCAGTTTGTTTCTCTACTCGATTTTCCAGCATCTGCAGTCTCTTGTCTCACTGTTCTATTTTATTTGGTTCCACCATCTCTATGGTAATTTAAGGGAATTGTTTAAAAGATGCTGCCCTTATGTCCAAGTCATTGCAAGACGCTCATCATTATTCGCTATTCCTGTTAAAATAACCTACCTAGTCACAACTGAAACAAAGGGACATCTTGAGTGGGCATTTCAAGGCTCCTTTAACAAACATGACAAGGCCTCTGATCATCTGTATTCACGTCAACTTCTTGTTTTCTGCTGAACAAGTCTTACAATTTGCAAATCTGTTCCTCATTTATATCCTATATGGTCTTTTCAATATTTCCACACTTTTTTAAGCACTATTTCCAAACTAATGGTCATCTTACATGCTCCTTGGAACATGAGATACACTGGTGTAAATGATTTATTCAGAACTGTCTCATCCATTGTCTTGAACTTCCACAATAGCCAACTACTTTTTCTGGAAATTATACAGTCATAGAGCACTACAACACAGAAACAGGCCCTTTGGCCCATCTAGTCCATGCTGAATCATTGATCTACCTAGTCCAATCGACATGCACCCTGACCATAGCCCTCCATGACCTTCCCCTCCATGTGCCTATCCAAATTTCGCCAAAATGTTGAAATTGACCTCATATCTATCACTTGCACAGGCAGCTCATTCCACACTCTCACCACCCTCTGGGCGAAAAAGTTCCCCTTTTGTTTCCCTTAAACATTTCACCTTTCACCCTTAATGCATTACCTCTAGTTGTAGTCTCACTAAACCTCAGTGGAAAAATCTGCTTGCATTTACCCCAGCCATACTCCTCATAATTTTGTACACCTCTATGAAATCTCAGTTCTATGGAATAAAGTTCTAACCTATTCAACGTTTCTCTGTAATTCAGGTTCTCAAGTCCCAGCAACATTCTTGTAAATTTTCTCTGCATTCTTTCAATCTTATTTATACATTTCCTGCAGGCAGGTGACCGAAGCTGCACTCAATACTCCAAATTAGGACTCACCAACGTGTTATATAATATGAACATAATATCTCAACTCCTGTACTCAATACATTGATTTATGAAGGCCAAATGTGCCAAAATCTTTTATACTACCCGTGCTGCCACTTTCAAGGAATTATGAATCTGTATTCCCAGATCTGCCCATTCTACTGCACAGCAGCTGGTCCAGATCCCACTGCAAGCTTTGACAGTCTTCCTCGCTGTCTACCACACCCCCAATCTTGGTGTCATCTGCAAATTTGCTGATCCTGTTAACACATTATCATTCAGATCATTGATATAGATGACAAACAACAATGAACCCAGCACAGATCCATGCGGCACACTGCTAGTCAGAAGCCTGCAGTCAGAGAGGCAACCAACTACTACCACTCTACAGCTTCTCCTGCAAAGCCAAAATCTGATCCAATTTACTACCTCATCCTGAATGTCCAGCAACTGAATCTTCTTGACCAATCCCCCACTCTGGACCTTGTTAAAGACCTTTCTAAAGTCTTAATGTCTCTTTATTGGCTTCTCTAGTCTTATGGCATTGTTACCCATTGTTACCACAGGATGCTTGTGTCAACTTAATTCAATTCAAGTTTGTCATTCAACCATGCATGAATACAACTAAAGAAAACAGCGTACTATGGGTCAAGGTGCTAAAACACATTACCAGAAGTCACACATAAGAACACATTCATTGACTAATAGAGACCCGATGCCTCAATGCCCCTCTCCTCCTTCGCACGACACCTTCGCTTGATGCCTAGTCTTTACACATAGAAGTCAACAAGCCCATATAGAATATCAATAAAATACAATTACACAGAACTATGCATGTATATAGTTCAGACCACCCACCCCCCAGCCCACTGAGATCATCAGTTGACCTGTCCTGATGCCCACTAGGTGACATCATGGCTTTGAGGTTCAGTCCTTGTGTATAAAAGCACATATAAAATATTGGTAAAAATATGTCGCAGAATATGCATAAATATAGTCCAGACCTCCCAGCCCAGCGAGATCAATCGCTCATCTGGCCCTAGTGCCTGATGCCGGACACCCACTGGATGATAACACAGTTAGAGACCCAGTCCTTGCACTTACAGGCACATAGAGAATATTAGTAAAGGAGCATGGAGTGAGTGTGAGTGTGGCTCCCGATTTTTATTGAAAATCTGCCTGTTTATCTTTGCCATATGCGCGAGATAACTGAATATTTAACATTGTGAACAACCCGGGACATTGCTGGAAACTGAAATGGCAAATAAAATGTACCTCAAAGTAAAACTGGGGAAAAAGACAGTGAAGCCTCGAGCAGGAAAGCTGATGTTACAGTAATGGCGCCATTGCGCGCTGCTGGACCTGGACCTGTGCTACCCGATGACCTGGAGAGGTTTCGTTTAGTACTTCTTACTGACATGACGCAAGCGGTGCATTCTGCCCTAGAAAGAGAACTTGAAGATGCTTTGTCACCAGTGAACGCTACCATGGAACAAATTATGCCTTATTATGAGTCGCACGATGAACGCATTCGTGAGGTTGAAGATGGCCTGAATGATTACAGTGACCGACTGGTGAGTGCTAAAGCCGCCATTGCAGCATTGCAGAGCAAAAATGCATTTCTGAAGGGAAAGCTAGATGACCTTGAAAATCGGTCGTGGAGATCCAATTTGAGAGTGGTCGGCATTCCCGAAAATTTGAAAGGTTTGGACCCTGTTAAATTTATGACCGAGTTTTTTGACGAAATGCTGGGGACTAATTTCTTCCCAAGGCCTCATACTTTGGCGTGCTCACTGAGTCGGGCCTAAACCGATGTCTCTGAAGCCAAGCAAACAAGACCAAGAACGTTCCTGTTTCTCTTTCACTACTTTCAAGATAAGCAACGCATCATCAATAGACGGAAGCAGGAGCTGTATTTCCACAGACATCGCGTGTTTTTTCATGAAGATTTTAGTGCTGAGCGGGGGAAAAACAAGCAGCTTTCAAGGAGGTGAAATCCCTACTTTACTAGAAAGGGGTCAGGTTCGGCCTCTTGTATCCTGCCCAGCTCTGGGTCATGCATGAAGGTAAAAAGCATTATTTCAATACACCAGAGGCGGCCAAAGAGTTTTACCATTCACACTGGGGAGAAGAAGAACGAGAAGAGCAATGACTTATTTTTAGGTTATTCATGCAGCATTGAAGGGGTCTCCTGCTGAGGCAAACTGTTAATTTTCGCAATCCACTTCTTCATTCATTTTTTCCCAGTTTAAGTTGTGGAACGCGATGGGGTCGAACTGCTATGCTGCGGAATCTGATCAACAAAAACTTTCAACCAGCAAAATGTAAATATCTGGGATTTGTTTCTCGGGCATTTAGTTTCCCAGTTTTTTTTTGTTTTTAATGCTTTGCTTGACCTGTGTTATCTTTAGCCTATATATATTAAAGTAGAATAAGTGATGGTATTAATTTTAAGGAGGGGAGCCACCCCAGATTAGATTGAATGTTTGGTTGTATGGGGAATGCTTTGTAAGTTTTTTGTTTGGTAATGCCTGCGATCATCCTCAGTTGGGGAGGTAGATCTAGGTTTTGGGGGCTAATTGGGGTTTTTTGTTGGTTGTGTAAAGGGGTGGGGGGAGTGTTTTGGGGGATTATCATGGCAGCTTATTCTTCTGTGTGTTACGGATTGGCCAGACTTTCTTTTCATTGTGCTTTATTGTGTGCAACTTATGCCCTCGCACTCTTTTGGATTGTAGGCCCTGTGTACCTTTTGATATGGTTAATGTGAGTGCTGCTGATGGAGGCCACCCTGTGAGGTTTATTTCTTGGAATGTAAAGGGGCTCAGTGGTCCTGTTAAAAGAGCTAAAGTTTTCTCTGAAACAATTTGAAACAATTAAAAGCAGATATACAGTACTATTTCTACAAGAGACACATTTAAGGGTGGAAGACCATAATAGACTTCTTAAAGCATGGATTAGTCAGGTTTTTCATTCCAGATTTAATAGTAGGTCCAGGGGGGTGGCAATACTAGTCACCAAAAGATTGCAGTTTACACCATCTAATGTAAAGAGTGACCCTAATGGTCGCTTTACTAAAGTCTCAGGATCTCTCTTTCAGATACCTGTCACTTTGCTAAATGTTTATGCCCCTAATTGGGATGACATCCACTTTGCAAATAAGGTTTTTTCATTAATGCCTAACCCGAATATACACCAGCTAATCTCTTCAGGAGATTTGAACTGTGCTATTGACCCACTGCTTGATAGGTCTTGCTCTAGGGCAACATTTTCTGGTATGACAAAGGCCTTCTCAATGTTTACGCAACAAAATGGTTATATGGATCCTTGGAGATTTTTGAATCCATCAGTTAGGCAATTCTCTTTCTTTTCTCATGTTCACCACTCCTATTCCAGGCTAGACTATTTCTTTATAGATAGCTCCTTGATACCAATGATTAGGCAAATTGAGTACACTGCTATAGTTATATCTGATCACTCACCTGTGAAACTAGACCTATGTTTTCCTTTAAACATTAGAGAATGGCCTCTGTTGAGACTTAACCCCCTTTTGCTTTCCAATGAGAAATTTTGTAATTATATATCGGCTAACATTGACACATTCTTCGAGACTAACAAAACTGACTTTGGGAAACTTTAAAAGCTTACTTGAGGTGTCAAATAATATCTTATACTTCACATGCCAATAAAGAGCATAGGAAGGAAATGCAAGTGTTATTGCAATTTATTTTGGACATGGATAGGCGATATTCTGAGACACCTACTGCGGAATTATATAAAAGTCGGGCTGATTTGCAAGCCAAGTTTAATCTTCTATCTGCAAACCTATCAGAACAATTAATTCTTAAGACACGTGGCCTCTATTATGAATATGGTGACAAGGTGAGCCAGCTTATGGCTCATCAGTTGAAGCGCAAGCTGTATCATGACTTATTCTCCAGATAATTGACACGCACAAAAACTTGACGAGCAATCCAAAAGAGATCAATAACATCTTTGCAACTTTTTATTCCTCTCTGTATACCTCAGAGTTTCCCTCAGATATAACAAATATGGAACGTTTTTTAGATAATTTGGAAATACCAACTCTTGAACCAGAGGAGGTGGAGAATTTAGATCAGGCTCTTGAGCAGGAAGAGATTAATAATGCCATTATGGCTATGCAGAGTTGTAAGTCCCCAGGTCCTGATGGTTATCCGATAGAATTTTATAAGAAATTTAAGGATAAGCTCATACTGGCCCTTCTAGAAGTGCTTCAGGAATCTTTGGAGAACAGTTCCTTACCCCCTACTCTTTCACAGGCATCTATTTCACTTCTTCTTAAAAAGGACAAGGACCCGACTCAATGTGAATCATATCACCCCATCTCACTTTTGATTGTGGATGTGAAAACTCTGGCTGAAGTGCTTGCATGCCACTTAGAACGCCCCCTTCCCAAGATAATCTCAGATGATCAAACAGGCTTTATTAAAAATCACTATTCTTTTTAAATATCCGTTGGCTGGCTGATGTGGTTTATTCACCCAGTGATTCTCCGAGTCCGGAGGTTGTTATCTTCTTGGACGCGGAGAAGGCATTTGATAGAGTGGAGTAGGTATACTTGTTTAGTGTTTTGGAGAAATTTGGATTTGGCAGAATATTTGTAGCCTGGGTTAAGCTATTATATCACTCACTTTTGGCATGTACACAGACAAATTATTTTCGATCTGACTATTTCCCATTAACACATGGCACTCGCCAAGGCTGCCCATTGTCCCCTCTTTGTTTTGCAATTGCAATTGAGCCTCTTTCTATTGCACTTAAGTCAACTACATTATTTCAAGGTGTTAGGAGAGGGGACATGGAACACTGTGTATCCCAATGTGCTGATGACCTCTCATTTTATGTTAGTGACCCTGCAGGTAGTAGTCCTACTATTGTGTCAGAATTAGGTCAATTTGGAGCCTTCTATGGCTATAATCTGAACTTTCAAAAAAACAAATGTTTTCCCATTAATAACTTGGCCCTACAGATCCAACAGGAACCTTTGCCTTTTCCTTTATTTCAAGATGGTTTTGTATACCTAGGAATACACGTTACTCACTATTTTACATCTCTGTTTGAAGCTAACTACAGGCCTCAGGTTAGCCAAATGAAGGCTAATTTTGAGAGATGGCGCAGTTTACCCCTTACTATAGCTGGGAGAATTCAATCAGTGAAAATGACTATACTTCCCAGATTTCTTTATTTGTTCCAGTGCCTGCCAGTTTTCTTATCTAAGTTATTTTTCAAATCAGTTGACCAAGCTAGAACCTCCTTTATTTGGGAAAATAAGGTCCCAAGGGTTAATAAGCACACTCTCCAAAGAGGTCGTGACGTAGGTGGAATGGGCCTTCTTAGCTTCATACATTCTTACTGGGCATCGAACATCCAGAAGGTATTATTTTGGCTGCACTGGCCAGATATAAACTGGTGCAAGCTTGAGACACGGTCTTGCCACTCCTCATCTCTCCCGGCTTTAGTATATTCTTCCTTACCATTGAAATCCTCTCAATTCACATCTAACCCAGCCATGGTCTCCACCCTCAAAATCTTTAATCAATTTCGCTGCCACTATAAGTTCACATCAGCTTCAGTTTTGGGTCCCATTCATAGATACCATTTATTTCTTCCCTCCGCACTCGATTCAGTTTTTAGACAATGAGGTTTGAATGGTCTTATGCGCATTAAGGATTTGTACACTGATAACATATTTGATAGTTTTGATAACCTGTGCAGTAAATATGGCCTTCCGCATAATTATTTTTTTAAATACCTGCAGATTCGCCACTTTGTCAAGGAAAAATTTCCCTCTTTTCCTGATCTACCACCTGCTATGTGGTGGGAAAAACTCACTCTTAGCTTTAATAATAAAGGGCTGATCTCCGTACTATACTCTCAGCTGATGTCTTTGGGAGTTCAAGACTTAAACAAAACTAAAACCAGGCGGGAGGATGACCTTCGTCTGGATCTGGCTGAGGAATATTGGGCAAAAGCATTGAATAGGGTTCATTCCTCATCATCATGTGCGAGACTGGGGCTCATACAATTTAAAGTTTTACACAGGGTACATTTAAGTAAAGCCAGGCTTGCTGCCATATATCCCGGGACAGGCGCTGACTGTGACAGGTGTTCCTTCTCTCCGGTTGGTTTAGTGCATGCATTTGGGTCTTGCCCTCGGCTTAATGACTATTGGGCACTGGTTTTTAAAATCATTAGTGAGGTTTTGGGGTGACACTGAGATCTTGCCTGCTTATAGCTGTATTTGATGTGGTAGATGATGTTTTGGGTTTAAATGCAAGCCAGTCGGATATCATTGCATTTACATCGCTATTGGCCCATAGGAGAATCTTACTGGTCTGGAAATCTGCCACTCCCCCATCTGCTACTGCTTGGTTAGAGGACATAATGTTTTTTTCTGAAATTAGACAAGATTAAATTCACTCTGAGGGGGTCTGTGAAAAAGTTCTATTTGAAATGGGGACCTTTCTTGTCATATTTTGGGAGTCTTAAGGAATTACCTACTAGTTGAGGGCATTTGATTGTGCTTGGGAAGTTGCCTCCCTTTTAACCCGCTTATGGTTTACCTCACAGGGTGGTTGATAAATTGTAAATATGAGTGTATTTTGGATCATCTGACATGTTGTGGATGTGTGTGGGCCTTCATCTTGAAGTAGTGTGGGGGTATGGCTGTGAAATGTCCGTACCTGTATTTGTGAATTGTTGTATTGTAAATACATTAGCTGCCATGGTATGTTCGGGGAGGGTGGGTGAGAGAAGGTTTGTTTAGGGGTACGATATAAAAGCAGAATGGAGGAAAATGTAATCCATTATGTATTCTGTATTGTGTTATTCCTTCAATAAAAATATATTTAACGAAAAATATTAGTAAAAACACTACCATATATATAGTCCAGACCCCTCAGTCCAATTGAAATCTTCAGTCGACCATAACTGCGCTGTGTTGCCCTGGTAGAATGCGACAGCTCAGCTGCCTCTCCTTCAGCAGCTGAAAAGCAAGATCAGAGTTAACAAAGATCTCGAACAACATCATGGTACAATCTCCTTTCAAAATTCCCCATATGAGAAGTTGTCTGTATTTCATCATGCTAGTTGAATGAATAAAGTCTCTAATTTTATCACCCAAGAAGCTAAATAAAAACAGAAAATGCTGGAAACACACAACAGACCAGGCAGTATCTGTTCATATTTCAGTCAGGCTGAAGATGCTTTACCAGAACTGGAAAAGACAAGAAAACAAGTTAATTGTGAGTAGGAGAAAAAGGGGAGAAACAGAAGTTTAGAACGAATGGAAAATTTCTGATGACTATTGCCTTACTCTTGTGATTAGCCACTTTGTTCTGTTCTCTGAGGAACTTTTCCAATCATTTCATATAGCATGTAAGCTGAAAGGCTGCATCAGCTTCTACCTCCCAGTGTCACTGACATAGAGTACCCATCTACTTCTTGTTATCATCAGTCCGTTATTTAGAAGATCACATCCTCAAAATCCCACATATTCAATCAGGATCACTTTATTGATGTCACCAGTGCGAACATGGCCCAAGTGCGGAGTGAGAGACACTGAAGCAGGTCGATATTTCACAGACTTTAATGAGAGCAGTGTTAAAGGGAAAATAAACAATAAACACTAGGCCAAACAGGGCCATTAGCTAAAACTCTCAAATGGTAAACAAAGTCTCCACTGCGGCTGAAAAGAACAACTGAGAATAAAATGAATACCGCTAGTCTTCAGAGTCAGTTGACTCGACAGTCCAATTTCTCAGGCAAGGCAGAATGCAAGCAGGCACCGAAGTGTTGTTGTGTCCGTGTCCCAACAAATACTACGATGGAATAAATGGAGTGAAATACTATCACAATGAAATAATAATTCGCGGAGATTTGCATATTCACAAGCGCAATTGCCGTAGCTGCTGCGCTGCCGAATCTATGGTTGTGACAATTGGATACCTGCTGTACCTAATAAAGTCACACTGAGTGCACGTTTATGGCCCATCCACTTCAAGGTTAAATGTGCCGTGCATTCAGACATGCTCTTCTGCACATCACTGTGGTAATGTGTAATTATCTTAGTTAATCTCACTCCCCTGTCAGCTTGAACCAGTCTGGCAATTCTCTCCTGACCTCTCTTATTAACAAGGCATCTTCACCCACAGAACTGCCACTCACTGGATTTTTGTTTTGTCTATCACAACACACTCTATAAACTCTAGAGACTGTTGTAAGTAAAAATCCCAGGTGAGCAGCATTTTCTGAGATGCTCAAACCACTCTGTCTGACACCAACAATCACTATACCATCAAAGTCACTGAGATCAGATTTCTTCCCCATTTTACACTTTATACTTTATACTTTATTGTCACCAAACAATTGATACTAGAATGTACAATCATCACAGCAATGTTTGATTCTGCACTTCACACTCCCTAGATTACAAATATTAAATATTAAAAATATTAAAAATAAAGTTAGTAAATATTAAAAATTTAAATTATAAATCATAAATAGAAAATAGAAAAATGGGAAGTAAGGTAGTGCAAAAAAACCAAGAGGCAGGTCCGGATATTTGGAGGGTAAGGCCCAGATCCGGGTCAGGATCCGTTCAGCAGTCTTATCACAGTTGTAAAGAAGCTGTTCCCGAATCTGGCCATACGAGTCTTCAAGCTCCTGAGCCTTCTCCCAGAGAGAAGAGGGAGGAAAAGTGTGTTGGCTGGGTGGGTCGAGTCCTTGATTATCCTGGCAGCACTGCTCCGACAGCGTGCGGTGTAAAGTGAGTCCAAGGACAGAAGATTGGTTTGTGTGATGTGCTGGGCTGTGTTCATGATCTTCTGCAGCTTCTTCCGGTCTTGGACAGGACAACTTCCATACCAGGTTGTGATGCACCTTAGAAGAATGTTTTCTACGGTGCACCTATAAAAATTAGTGAGTGTTTTAGGGGACAGGCCAAATTTCTTTAGTTTTCTCAGGAAGTAAAGGTGCTGGTGGGCCTTCTTGGCAGTGAACTCTGCTTGGTTGGACCAAGTCAGGTAATTTGTGATATTGACCCCGAGGAACTTAAAACTTTTGACCTGTTCCACTTGCGCACCACCAATGTAAATTGGGTCGTGTGGTCCACTACTCCTTCTGAAGTCAACAACCAATTCCTTCGTCTTGCTGATGTTGAGGGATAGGTTGTCTTCGCACCATGCCACCAGGTTCTTAATTTCCTCTCTGTACTCAAACTCATCATTACCTGAGATACAGCCTATAATTGTGGTGTTATCAGCAAACTTATATATTGAGTTTGATGCAAACTTGGCTGCACAATCATGGGTGTACAGTGAGTACAGCAGGGGGCTGAATACACAGCCCTGTGGGGCACCGGTTCTCAGAGTGATTGTAGAGGAGAGCTTGTCCCCTATTTTTACAGCCTGGGTCCTGTCTGTGAGGAAGTTGAAGATCCAGCTGCAGATCTGAGTGCTAAGGCCCAGGTTCCGGAGCTTCGGAATCAGTTTATTTGGAATGATGGTATTAAAGGCAGAGCTGTAGTCAATGAAAAGGAGCCTTATGTATGTGTCTTTATTCTACAGGTGTTCTAAGGAGGAATGTAGGGCCAGAGAGATGGCATCTGCCGTTGACCTGGTGCTCCAGTAGGCGAATTGCAAAGCGTCGAGGTTGACCGGTAGGCTGTGGTTGATGTGTGCCATAACCAATCTCTCGAAGCACTTCATAGCAATTGATGTCAGAGCCACAGGTCAATAGTCATTCATGCATGCCACCTTGCTCTTCTTCAGCACTGAGATTATCGTTGCCTTCTTAAAACACGAGGGGATCTTAGACTGAAGCAAGGAGTAGTTGAAGATGTCAGCAAACACTCCAGCTAGCTCGCTTGCACAGGCCCGGAGAACCCATCCTGGGACGCCATCTGGGCCCATCGCCTTCCTTGGATTTACCTTCAGGAAGGCCCTTCTAACATCCTCCTCGGTAACGATGAATCTCGATGCCACCAGGTCCGGTTCATCCGGAGGGAGCGGGACGCTCCTCTTCTGTTCGAATCTTGCGTAGAATATGTTAAGTTCATCAGGAAGAGAAGCGCCACAATTATTGATATTCCCAGCCTTTTTTTTGCGCCCAGTGATCTCATTTAGACCCTGCCATAGTCTACTGGCATCCCTCTGGTTAGCCTGGGCTTCCAACTTGGTTCGATATTGCCTCTTGGCACCCTTAATGGCTTTCCGGAATTCATGCCTGGATTCCGTGTAGCGACTGGTATCCCTGGACCTAAAAGCCGCAGCTCTAGCCTTTAAAAGGGACTTGACCTCATAATTCACCAAGTTTTCCGGTTAGGGAATACTCGGATCGTCTTGTGAGACCCACAGTCCTCCGTGCATTTCCAAATAAAGTCCGTGAGAGCTGAGGCATACTCATCGAGGTTAGCTGCCGAGTCCTTGAATACTAACCAGTTCAGCGATTCAAGGAGGACCTCATCCGTTTCCTCTGTCCAATGTGATACTGCTTTTGACGCCGTGACCTCCTGCTTCAGTTTCTGTTTGTAAGCCGGGACGAGGAGTACAGCCTGATGGTCCGATTTTCCGAAGTGAGGTCATGGGACGGAACGGTAGGCATCCTTGACTGCTGTGTACCACTGGTCAAATACATTCGGGCTTGTAGTGGGTCAGGAGGCATGTTGGTATAACTTTGGCAGAGCCTTTCTGAGGTTGGCCTGGTTAAAGTCCCCGGCTGAAATAAGCAAAGCCTCCGGATACCCGGTCTCAAGTTCACTGATGTTGGCATACAGTATGTTCAGAGCACACTCCACGTCCGCCTGGGGAGGGGAATATAGACCGCTGTCAGTATGACCGAGGTGAGTTCCCGTGGCAGATAGTAGGGACGGCACTTCACCGACAGGTGTTCCAGGTCCGGGCTGCAGGAGCTTGTCAGTGCCACTGTGTCCGAGCACCATGCAGTGTTGATCAGTAGGCAGACACCACCTCCCCTCATCTTGCCCAAAGACGCCGTGCGGTCCATCCGATGGATCAAAAATCCCTCCGGTCGGATGGCACAGTCAGGGGTGGCAGGGGAGAGCCAGGTCTCGGTGAAACAGAATACACAGCAGTTCTGCATCTCCCTGCAGTAGTTGAGTCTCCCTTTAAGATCATCCACCTTGTTCTCTATGGCTTGCACATTAGCTAGTAGGATGGTGGGCATAGGGACCCTGTAGCCCCTCAGCTTCAATCTGACCAGCAGGCCAGCTCTTTTCCCACGCTTCCTCGGCAAGTAGTGCATCTTTCCAGGTTTCCAGTGATGCAGTGTGTTGTTGTCAGCTCTTTGAGGTTGATGGACGCGTCCCGCGGGAATCAATCGGCCGGTCGCGTCGTCGTGCGCTCTGGGTCGGGCCGAGTAACGGGGGAGGCTCCGCTGCCACTTCCAGCTGCTGGGGGCCCAGGCTGTCCATTGGCTTGGGCCCCGAAGCCGACACTTAATCCCGGATTTTGATGTTTGGTCTGAACAGCAACTGAACCTCTTGATCATGTTAACATGGTTTTATGCATTGAATTGCTGCCTCATGATTGGCAGCAATTCAATGCTTTACTTTTATTATTTACCAGGTGTACAGGTGTACTTAATAAAGTGGCCACTGTGTGTATTACTGTCTAGTTATCTCTCAAACAGTGGTATTCCAGATTTAATGCAATTCCTCTATGTTCTGTTTAGACAAGCAGATAACAGAGGGAGAACTATTGAAGATAGTAACTTAGACCTAAACGGCAGTGTCTGGAGATAACTATGTAATAGGATTTGTACCATGAGATAGAAAGCTTCCTTACATTTATGCACATTACACAATCCTTCACATTTTACATAGCATAATTTTTTTTAGATTTTGGATATCTTTATCAAATGGTCATTAAGTTTGCTAAACTATTCTGAATAAAAGCAGCAACATGTGAAATTATTCTTCTTAAGTGAAAACCAACATTCCCAGCGGCCTCAATATATGTCTACACTGCAATTATCCATTGCCTTTCCCTATTCATTAATGTTGACAAAACTTCACAAAGAACTTCTGTAGTGCCCTCACTATGATGTTTTGAAATGATACAATACATTTTTGTTTCTACAAACCAAATTAGGAATCCCACACTTTGCACACCAATTTTAATGAACGATACGACCAAAATCCCTCTGCTATACTGATCTATTGAAACCTTATCATTTAAAAAGATTTCCTTTTTCTTTTCATAACCAAAACATTCAGCCATTGTTTGCTTTATATCCTTTTAATTTATTGATCTCCTTCCAAAGTCTTGCATAATCCTCAGCCTAATTTGTCATACCCTCCAACCTTGTGACATCAGTATGCTTTCATAGCACTGCTCAATTTGTAACACCAGATTAATTATGCATATAATCAATTTTGGAGTAAGGGTTCTGTTCCCATTTGCAATGAATTCATTAGCTTTCTCATGCTCAGTTGGAGCCTAACCAACCAGACTTAAAGGGGCCACTAGAGACCAGCAAAGAAATCATCAGGTAAACTTTTATTGCTTGAATTAATACCACATTTTGACTCACTTTCATAAAGTATGTTTATTAGTATTAATTAATTCAGATTTCTCTTAGTAGTTTCATGCAAGCCAATCTATATGTTACTCCATCCAATTCTCACAAAATGTTTCTTTCCTAAAAATGTTGTAGCATTTTTTCTTGAATACCTGAGTAATAAGTTCATAATACATTTGTATTCACCAGTTTTTATATCGATGTATTGGATAGTTAATTTGATTGATCTAAATAAGATGTTTTTATTTTATATGCAAGCCATTGATCTTTGGAAGGGTGTAATTACAAAAAGATTGGGTTGTACCCAATATTTTGTACCTAATATTCAAAAGGAAAAATGGGTATGATATTGGGAATGACACTGTGAGGCTGATTCGTTATTGCTTGTTTTACTCTACTGTCAGAGTCAATATTCATCTCCACATGATCAAAAGAAGGATAAGGAATCAATTCAAAAAATTCAATTTCCTTTAATATTTTTGTGAAATACAACAAATGATTCATATCAGCAAAATATGCCTTAAAACAGTCTGGCCCTTGCAATAGAAGTAACTGTCATACATATGAGACTCAATATCACCCTTAATAAATATCCTTTGTTTGTCATTGTGGATATCAGATGTTATTTTCAGTAAGACCTCACAAGTGAATAGATTTTGTTTTCAAGGAGACCACTTGAAATATATTCTATAGGTTCGTCTTAAGTTATCTACTTGTTTACCACTACAAATATGGTTTTTACCTCATGACTCATATTCTTTCAGAAGCAAGAGAACAAAAGAAAAAGAAGTCAATTTGTGTTCCCTTATTCAGAATCTGACTTGGAAGTGAGAAGCATTTTGCTGTTTATGAACTTTTCTCTTCAACATTAAATAACCTCTAGTTGTTATTAGCAATTGCATGTTAACTGTGTGGTCTGAATTACACCTTTATATACTGTTCAAGGAACAATATATACTGGATGATACAGTTGCAATGAAATTAGCAGTGATTCTGGCTTTAATTCTGCTTGCCTCACTGGAATGGGATAGGCATACAATTAATGTGGGGAAATATGACCATTGGGTTCATATGGCTGAATGCCTTTCAAAGGTTTCTTTAGAGGATGTTTAATAGCTAGCCATATTTATTGATGAAAGAATAAAAAAGATGAAATGGTTTGTAAATAGCCTGTAATCAGAAAGATCTTGTGATTCTCAAGAAGATTGTGCACTAAGGGCTATTGAAAAAGTATCCTTTCTTCACAAAGATCTGGTTAAAGGATTGATGAAGGACTGCAAAAACAACATCATATCTTATTATCATGAAAAGATTGTACTTAGCTATTCCTATCACACTGACAGAATACACAGAAGCTGAAGTTTGATGTATCATTATTTCAAACCATGCAACAACTGTTCTTAATTCCTTTGAGATGTTTTAAACCAAGTGGTGAAAATTCAATACTTAATTCCTTAAGGATAGAAAATTTTTAGAATTCATGAATATATTGAATATATGCTGCAAATAAACATAGATACTTATCATTTCAGCTCTCTGGAAAACCTTTAAGAGACTTTGTTTAAAGGGCAAATGAAGCAGTTGAATGATCTGTATTATTGAAATAAAAGAAAGCAATAACAATTCAGATTCAGTTCTCTGTTTATGCACCGTCTAAGTCTAGCATTATGTGCAATTCCATCTTCTTTTGCCTGTTTAACTGGCACAAATTTGATCCATAGCCTTTGGATTTCAATTGCCAATCACATGAAACTACATTTTAAGTAGAAATAAAGGAATGAGATGCACAGTGTTACGGAAGGTAAAATGGCAAACAAGGTAATTCACCTTGAGAATCAGAATAAGAATCAGCCTTATTATCTCAGGCGCATATTGTGAAATTTGTTGTTTTGCTGCAGCAATACAGTGCAACACATAAAATTACTATAAATTTCTATAAGAATGTATAAGAATAAACAAGTAGTGCATAAAGAGAGCGAAATAATGGGTTCTTGAATCTTTCAGTAATCTAATAGTGGAGAGGTGTAACCTGTTCCTAAAACATTGAGAGTGAGTCTTCAGTATTCTGTGCTTCCTCCATGATGGTAGAAATAAGAAGATGGCATACCCTGTATGGTGAGGGTCCTTCATGATAGATGTCACCTTTTTGAGGCATTGCATTTTGAAGATGTCCCAGATGGTGGGAAGGCTTGTGCCCATGATGGAGCTGGATGAGTTTACAAACCTTTGCAGTTGCTTTTTGATCCTGTGCATTGGTGTCTCCATACCATGATGCAACCATTCAGAATGCTCTCCAAGTTAGAATCTAACTTCTAATGAAAAATTCCCACCGATAAGCTATCGGGGGGGGGGGGGGGTCAATGGGTACCAAAGTAGTTAAAGTGTTGCTAAGTTTTCCTGTCAAACTATCGTCTTTGCTGGCTATGACTCAAGAATACAGATGTACCATCTTTTTATGTGCAAGGGTTCATGGCCTATTTGATCGTACATGATGCCTTACAGTAGAATTTCACTGTTGGACAGGCCATGTACAAAATGATTCTGTTTTGAGAGAAACAGAGAAAGAGATACATAGAGACAGATAGACAAAGAGATACAAACCTTCAGTCTAAAGAAGGATGCTGAATGCTCAAGTCAGTTGAAGGATGCTCAAGTCAGTTCAGCCATGAGGGTATCTATTTTACAGATTAGCTATTGTTTTTCTCTCTCTCTCCAGACATTGCTTGCAATTTCCAACATTCTCTTTTTGGTTTTGGGTTTAGCAACAGCTCTAGCTTGTATTTCACCTGTTTAACATACCTTTTTGTTTTGTTCTCTCTCTCTCTCTCATTTTGAAGGAAATTATTTGTTGAGAGGCTGTTCCTCTTAACTGGAGTATCTAGAACTACAAGTGAATGCTACGGGATAAGTGCTCATTGTGTTGCTAAACGAAGGTGATTAGAGTTGTGCGGTTTTCTAATTATAGTTGTGTATGTTTTATGGTTTTGGAGAGAGAAGTTGATTTGAGATATAAGTTTGGAGTTAATCAATTATTAGTGAACGTATAATTCAATTTTGTCCATTTCTATATAAAAATGATTCAATTAACCAGAAAGATGATAGGCAGCAATTCTTAAAAGTAGCCTGCCTCACTGACAACAGTTACCCATAAACTTTTGTCTTACCGTTGAAACAAATAGGACCGAATGTAATAACAGACTCTGTGCTAGTAAATAAAGCTAATTTAAGTTGGGTACAGTATAGAATGCCATGATACAATATGTATGTTAACAGGATTAGAATGATTAATATTTCCATAACTAAAACTGCTCACTGATGTGTAATTACAATCAGCACTTCATGACCTATTTTATTCTTGAATTATATCTTAAAATCTTACAAAATTAATCGCTGCAAGATGGGAAGAGGGAGGGGACTGATAATAAAATGTAGACTTGATTGGCAACCCACTGTTGTACCTGATGGTCCGGCATGTAAAAATCCATTCTTGGACAGTAATGTATTTAAATTAAGGTCCATCATAAATAAATGGCTGTATTTAAATATAGCTGCTGCTACCCTGATTTCTAAAGATTTTAGGTACTTGCAGGAAAAGTTCAAAAGTCACCATATATAACCCTGAGATTCATTTTCATGTGAGCATATTCAGTAAAGCCAAGAACATAATAGAGTCAATTAAAGACCACACCCAACAGGATGGACAAGCAAACTGCAACTATAAAAGAAACAAGTAAACATTAAATATCAAGAAAGTGAGCTGAAGAGTCCTTGAAAGTGAGTCCATCGGTTGAGGGAACAGCTCAGTGAGTGAGGTTAAGTGAAGTTATCCACACTGGTTCAAGAGCCCGGTGGTTGAAGAGTAATAACTTTCCTGAACCTAGTGGTGTGGGTCCTGAGGCTCCTGTACCTTCTTCCTGATAGCACCAGTAAGAAAAGTGCATAGCCTTGTTGGTGATAGTCTTTGATGATGGAAGTGACTTGCTTGTGACAGCACTCCTTGTCGATGTGAGCAATGGTGGGGAGGACTTTCCCCATGAGGGCTGGGCTGTATCCATTGACTTTTTGTAAGAAATTCCATTCAAGGGCATTGGTGTTTCCATACCAGGCCATAATGCAAGTAGTCAATATTCTATCCACCAGACATCTATAGAGGTTTGTCAAAGGATCAGAACCTTCACAAGCTTCTAAGGAAGTAAAGGTGGTGATGTGCTTTCTTCATGTGCTAGGACCAGGACAGATCTTTTGAAATAATAACACAGAAATTTAAAGTTGCTGACCCTCTTTACCTTTGATCACCCAATGAGGACCAGCTCATGGAACTCCTATTTCCTCCTCCTGAAGTCAATAGCCAGCTCCTTGGTCTTGCTAACTTGAACGAAAGGTTGTTATTGTGCACCACTCAGCCAGATTTTCAGTCTCCCTCCTATGTGCTGATCATCACTACCTTTGATTTGGCCAATGCCAGTGGTGTCATCAGCAATCTTAAGTATGGCATTGGAGCTGAATTTAATCTCACAGTCATAAGTACAAAGCGAATAAGGAAGTGGACTAAGCATGCAGCCTTGTGGTGCATCTGTGCTGAGGGAGATCGTGGAGATGTTGTAGACAATCTGAACCGACTGGGCAAGTGAGGAAATCGAGGGTCCAATTGCATGAGGAGGTATCAAGGCCAAAGTCTTGAAGCTTATTGATTAGTTCAGAGGGGATGATAGTATTGAATGTAGAGCTGTAATCCATCAAGAGCATCCTGATGTATGCATCTTTGCTCTCCAGAAGTTCCAAGCTTGTGTGAAGAACCAATGAGATGGCATCTCCTGTGGACTTGTTGTGTTGGAGCGGAGTTAATTCTCAGACAGGGTTTGATAGGTACTTCATCTCAGTGGATGTAAGTGCTAACGGGGTGAGAGTAACTGAGGCAGGTCACCACTTTCTTCCCAGGTGTTTGAGGCAGGTGAGTATCTCAGATTGCGAAAGTGAGAGGTTAAAGATATCGGTGAACACTCCAGCCAGCTGATCACGGAGGTCTTTAATACTTAGCCAAGTACCCCATCTGGGCTCCAGAAGGACGCTGTCACATCGGCCTCAGAGACTGAAATCACATGGTGATTGGGGGCTGTAGGAGTTCGTGAAGGTGCCTCCATGTTTTGATGCTCAGAGTGAACACAGAAAGCATTGAGCTCACCTGGAATGGTCCTTAATGTGAGACCATCAGTTATGGGAACACCCCAGAGGTAGAATAAGTGTAGTTATCCACTTTTGTTCAAGAGCCTGATGGTTGAGGAGTAGTAACTGTTCCTGAACCTGGTGCTGAAGGTCCTGAGACACTTGTACCTTCTACCTGAGGCAGCAGCAAGAAAAGGACATGGCCTGGGTAGTGAGGATCTTTAATGATGGCTGCTTTTCTACAGCAACGTTTCTTGTAGATGTGCTCAATGGTTGGGAGGGATCTACTTGTGATGTACTGGGCCGAATCCACTACCTTTTGTAGGATTTTCCGCTCAAAGGCGTTGGTGTTCCCTTTTCAGTCATAGGTGTAAAGCGAGTAGAGCAGGGGACTAAGAGCACATCCCTGTGGTGCTCGTGTGTTGATGGAGATTGTGGAGGAGATGCTTTTGTCAATCTGAACTGACTGGGGTCTACAAGTGAGGAAATCCAGGATCCTGTTGCACAAGAGTGTATTGAGGCCTAGGTCTTAGAGTTTACTGATTAGTTTTGCAGGGATGGTTGTATTAAATGCTAAGCTGTAATCGATAAAGAGCATCCTGATGTATGCATCTTTGCAGTCTAGATGTTCCAGGGTTGTGTGAAGAGCCAGTAGCATCTGCTGCAGACCTGTTACTTTGGTAGCCGAATTAGAGTGGATCTAAGTCACCACTCAGACAGGAGCTGATAATATGCTTCAACACCAGCCTCTCAACGCTTTGTTACTGTGGATGTAAGTGCAACTGGACGATGGTAATTGAGACAGGTTACCATACTTTTCTTGGGGACTCGTATGACTGAAGCTTGCTTGAGTGAGAGTTTGAAGATACCTGTGAATACACCAACCAGTCAGTCAGCACAGGTCTTCAACACTCTGCCAGGTACTCCATCCAGACTGAATGCTTTCCTTGGATTCACTCTCTTCAAGGCAGCCTGCATGTTACCTTCAGATGCTGAGACCAAGAGATCATCAGGAGACATGGGGGTCAAAGTGAGCATAGAAGGCACCGAGCTCATCTAAAAGTGAAGCTGTGCTGTCCCCTTTGTCCCAAGATTTAGCTTTGTAGGAGATTATGGCATTCAAACCCTGCCACAGCTGTTGAGCATCCCTCATTGATTCAATTCTATTCTGGAATCTCCACTTCGCCCGAGAGATGGATTTCTGGAGGTCATATCTGTACCTCTTGTAGTATTCTTGATCCCCAGACTTGAAAGTCTCTGATCTGGCTCTCAGCAAATTCTGGATTTCATAGTTCATCCAGGGTTTCTGATTAGGTGGGGGGGGGGGGGGGGGACCCTGAATGATTTTGTGTGGACACACTCAACCATAGCTGCTTTAATAAAGTTTGTTGTGACCCTGGGGTAGTCATTTCCATAGATGCTGCCTGACCTGATGTGTTCTTCCAGCATTTTGTGTGTTTTGCTTTGGATTTCCAGCATCTGCATAATTTCCCATGTTTATCATCTCTAGCCTGATGTGGGATAATCATGTAGTTTTCCAGTGTAGGTGGTTGGGCATCTCTTTAACATCCTACACCCATCATCGACTCTACAGTATCTAGCAAAGGATTACAGTTTACACATCAGCAGTTATCTGCTAGCTGCAACTTTGAGACTTATAAGTCTGTGTGCATGTACACAGGAATCTCTAAGATGCTGTCTCTGTGGGTAGCATTGGCAGTTTTGGCAGCTGTATCACTGCAAAATCCAAGCTAATACTACCAGTTTAGTGGCTTACAATTAGAATACTTAAATGGATCATAAATGTTCTGCATAAAAGCAAATTGTGATTTCAAAAATAATAAACATGCAAGTTTCATATTTATTTCCTGGAAAATATTGTAAGATTTATATTCTGTAAAGATAGCAGTTGGGTTTAATATCCTAAAAAATGACTAAAAGAAATAAAAGACTGACCAATATGGAAGTCCAGCAAGATTTATTATTATTTGTGACCTTGACTTCCGTAAAACTGAATGGTTTGAGAAGTGTTGTCATTGGTTTGGGGAACCTTTGTTTCAAAGGCAGTTAAAATTTATGATCAGCATCATATGGTGAAACTTATTTGTGAGTAAGGATTAAAGTTTAATAGATGTAAATTCAAAGATTAATTGTGTCTGGAAACTTCTAAATGAACCTCAAGTCCATTTACTCAAAGGAATTTCTGATCCAATTTTGCGCAAATTTTTATTATGCTACATAGAGAAGAGCTTCAATGTAAGTTCTGATATAATTAAAGTCAGTAGAAAAACTTCAGTAAAATTTGTATTCTTACTGCACATTTACAGGTATATTATCCATGTTATATTATGTTCTCTGGGTCAGAAATGGTTCTCCTAAAACCCCACAGGTTATCCACTTTAACGTTATTCAGATGCAAGCTGTGGGTGTAAATTGTAACATTGAATTTAATGGAAGGGGGAAAAGAGAAAAAAAAAGAAAAGATTTGCAGGATTTCATCTGGTGTTAGAGGAAACTCGCATGCATAGCGCGCATGTTCTCATACACCAGCTTCCAGCCGCAGGATTGCAACAGAAATAGAGCTGGGAGAGAATTGGAGAAAATTATGTAGCTGACGATACAAGTGGATGACTGTTGTAAGGGCCCCATGGGGGACTTGTGACTGGATGTTGATGCAGGCAGATTTATGGATTACTGAGAACATTGGGATGGCTTTATTTCAGAAGGGGATATCCGATGATAGGGGAGCTAAGCGGGTTTGCTTAGTGACTGTGACAAATTCTGAGTCACACACTTGAAAGCTCTCCAGTATTTCTTTTTGTTTAGCTACCAGCTTTAAAACTAGAATAGAGGAAATTTGTGGTGTGCAACCTGATTAGGATATTTTAGCATTTGCCAGTGTTGATCACTATTTAAAGATCAAGGCAAGTCAGCATTGTTTATACATATTTATTTTCCCTTTTCACCTGATCTCATCATTTTCAATGAAATTCCAGCAGGCGGCAATGGATTTCACTGCCATCCCAGACCGATGGAATACAAGATAAATGTTGTTGCAAGTTTATGACTGACAGGAACTACTGGCTTGTATTAACATTCATCTATTTCACTTCCCAATAGGAACAGTATACAAGCTCTAGTACCTTGATGACCAACTCATAGGCAGAAGATGAGCTGCCCTCTATTTCACTGGTGTTCGTAGCTTCCTGCTGTGCATCAATTGTCTACCATACTATTAAATAAGGAGACCTTGATAAATGTGTGAAAAATTGGCAAATGCAGGACTTGGCAGACTAAAGCCTGTGAACTATGTACTAAATGGATTATAGCTGAGATAATAGAGCAAAGAATGATGATAGGATTTTAGCAGATATCAATAAATCTATTAATACAATGGTTTGGAATACTGAAAAGCAATGCGTTGCATTGCAAGTTATGTAACATACAGTATAATACGCAGTAGTAATTTCAAAACTGCATTTGTCTTTCTCTGAAAGAGGCAGTGATTCAGATTGCATCATCATTACATTCTATTTATGCTTTCTATGGAAATCTTTGTGACTTACTCTGCAATTTTCAGGTAGTAGTGAGCCAATGCTCTACAGTACCCATCGCAGATGGGCTTTGCAAACAGGACCAGTAATGGTATGACACCTCAGTCAAAGAATCTTATTCATTATTGAGAGATCGCTTGGGGTTGGAGCCCTGGTTAAAAAAAATGACCTGGCCACCATAGCCACCAGTTGCAATGAATTCCATAGATTCATCACCATATGGATAAAGAATTTCCTCCTCATCTTTCTATTCTGAGCCTGTGTCCTCTGGTCCTGGACTCCCCCACAACAGGAAGTGTCCTTTCCATATCCACTTTATCTAGCCTTTTAATATTTGGTAGGTTTCAATGAGATTCACCCCTCATTCTTCTAAATTCCAGCATGTAAGGAACCAGAACCATCAATTGCTCATCATACGATAAGCCTTTCATTCCTGGAATCATTCTAATGAACCTCCTATGAACCATCTCCAATGACAGCACATCCTTTCTCAAATAAGAGACCTAAAATTGCTCACAATACTCCAAGTGCGGCCTTCCGTGTGCCTTATCAAACCTCAGTATTACATCCTTGCTTTTATATTTCAATTATCTCAAAATGAATGCTAACTTTGCACTTGCCTTCCTCACCACAGACTCAACCTACAAATTAACCTTTAGCAAATCCTGCACGAGGACTCCCAAGACCCTTTGCATCTTGGATTTTTGAATTTTCTCCCCATTTAGAAAATAGTCTATACTTTAATTCTTTCTACTAAAGTGCATGACTTCCTGACACTGTATTCCACCTGCCACTTCTTTGCCCATTCCCCTAATCTGTCTATGTCCTTCTGCATCTCCCTTTCTTCCTTAACAGTACCTGCCCCTCCACCTTCCTTCATATTGTCCACAAACTTAGCCGCAAGGCCATCAAATCTGTTATCCAAATCATTGACATACAACTGAAAAAGAAGTGGTCCCAATACTAACACCCATAGAACACTACTAGTTACCAGCAGCCAATCAGAAAAGGCTTCCTTTATTCTCACTCTTTGCCTCCTGACAATCAGCCAATGCTCTATCCATGCTACCAATACCATGGGCTCTTACCTTGTTAAGCAGCTTCATGTGCACTACCTTGTCAAATGTCTTCTGAAATTCCAAGTCCACAACATCCACCAATTCTTCTTTGTCTATCCTGCTTGTTATTTCCTCAAAGAATTCCAACAGATTTGTCAGGCAAGATTTTCCCTTCAGGTAACCATACTGACTACGGCTTATCTTATCATGTGCCTCCAAGTACCCCAAAACCACATCCTTAACAATTGACTCCAATATCTTCCCAACCACTGAGTTCAGGCTAACTGGCCTATAATTTCCTTGCTTTTGCCTCCCTCCTTTCTTGGAGTGACATTTGCAATTTTCCAGTCCTCCAGAACCATGCCAGAATCTGTCGATTCTTGAATATTACTAATGTGTCCACAATCTATTCAGCTACCTCTTTCAGAAACCTAGGCTATAGTCCATCTGGTCCAGGTGATTTATCTACCTTCAGACTTCTCATTTTCTCAAGCACCATCTTCATAGTAATAGTAACTGCACTCACCTTTGCCCCAACACACTCTCAAATTTCCAGCATACTGATAGTGAAGGCTGGTGCAAAATACTTAATCAGTTTATCCACCATTTCCTTGTTCCCCATAACCATCTCTCCAGCATGATTTCCCAGTGGTCCAATATCTACGCTCGCTTCTCTTTTACTCTTTAAATATCTAAAATAACTTCTGGTATCCTGTTTGATATTATTGGCTATCACCTTCATATTTCATCTTTCCTTCCTTATGGCTTTTCAGATGCCTTTTGTTGTTTTTTAAAAGTTTCCTAACCCTCTCGCTTCCCACTAATTTTTGCTCAATTGTATGCAATCGCTTTTGCTTTTACATTAGATTTGACTTCCCTGGTCAGCCACGATTGTGTCATCCTGTCTTTAGAATACTTCTAAAGTGGAGTTAGATAATTTTTTAAAGTTTAAGGGAATTATCTCAATGCGAATGTGGATGAGCATCTGGGGGACAGTGACCACTGCTCCCTGGCCTTTATAATTATCATGGAAAAGGATAGAATCAAAGAGGACAGGAAAATTTTTAATTGGGGAAAGGCAAATTATGAGGCTATAAGGCTAGAACTTGCGGATGTGAATTGGGATGATGTTTTTGCAGGGAAATGTACCATGGACATGTGGTCGATGTTTAGAGATCTCTTGCGGGATGTAAGGGATACATTTGTCCCGGTGAGGAAGATAAAGAATGGTAGGGTAAAGGAACCATGGGTGACAAGTGAGGTGGAAAATCTAGTCAGGAGGAAGAAGGCAGCATACATGAGGTTTAGGAAGCAAGGATCAGATGGGTCTATTGAGGAATATAGGGAAGCAAGAAAGGAGCTTAAGAAGGGGCTGAGAAGAGCAAGAAGGGGGCATGAGAAGGCCTTGGCGAGTAGGGTAAAGGAAAACCCCAAGGCATTCTTCAATTATGTGAAGAAAAAAAGGATGACAGGAGTGAATGTAGGACCGATTAGAGATAAAGGTGGGAAGATGTGCCTGGAGGCTGTGGAAGTGAGCGAGGTCCTCAATGAATACTTCTCTTCGGTATTCACCAATGAGAGGGAACTTGATGATGGTGAGGACAATATGAGTGAGGTTGATGTTCTGGAGCATGCTGATATTAAGGGAGAGGAGGTGTTGGAGTTGTTAAAATACATTAGGACAGATAAGTCCCCGGGGCCTGACGGAATATTCCCCAGGCTGCTCCACAAGGCGAGAGAAGAGATTGCTGAGCCTCTGGCTAGGATATTTATGTCCTCGTTGTCCACGGGAATGGTACCGGACGATTGGAGGGAGGTGAATGTTGTTCCCTTGTTCAAAAAAGGTAGTAGGGATAGTCCGGGTAATTATAGACCAGTGAGCCTTACGTCTATGGTGCGAAAGCTGTTGGAAAAGATTTTTAGAGATAGGATCTATAGGCATTTAGAGAATCATGGTCTGATCAGGGACAGTCAGCATGGCTTTGTGAAGGGCAGATCGTGTCTCACAATCCTGGTAGAGTTCTTTGAGGAGATGACCAGGCATGTAGATGAGGGTAGTGCAGTGGATGTGATCTATATGGATTTTAGTAAGGCATTTGACAAGGTTCCAAACGGTAGGCTTATTCAGAAAGTTAGAAGGCATGGGATCCAGGGGAGTTTGGCCAGATGGATTCAGAATTGGCTTGCCTGCTGAAAGCAGAGGGTGGTGGTGGAGGGAGTACATTCAGATTGGAGGATTGCGACTAGTGGTGTCCCACAAGGATCTGTTCTGGGACCTCTACTTTTCGTGATTTTTATTAACGACCTGGATGTGGGGGTAGAAGGGTGGGTTGGCAAGTTTGCAGATGACACAAAGGTTGGTGGTGTTGTAGATAGTGTAGAGGATTGTCAAAGAATGCAGAGAGACATTGATAGGATGCAGAAGTGGGCTGAGAAGTGGCAGATGGAGTTCAACCCAGAGAAGTGTGAGGTGGTACACTTTGGAAGGACAAACTCCAAGGCAGAGTACAAAGTAAATGGCAGGATACTTGGTAGTGTGGAGAAGCAGAGGTATCTGGGGGTACATGTCCACAGATCCCTGAAAGTTGCCTCACAGGTGGATAGGGTAGTTAAAAAAGCTTATGGGGTGTTAGCTTTCATAAGTTGAGGGATAGAGTTTAAGAGTCACGAGGTAATGATGCAGCCCTATAAAACTCTGGTTAGGCCACACTTGGAGTATTGTGTCCAGTTCTGGTCACCTCACTATAGGAAGGATGTGGAAGCACTGGAAAGGGTACAAAGGAGATTTACCAGGATGCTGTCTGGTTTAGAGAGTATGGATTATGATCAGAGATTAAGGGAGCTAGGGCTTTACTCTTTGGAGAGGAGGAGGATGAGAGGAGACATGATAGAGGTGTACAAGATAATAAGAGGAATAGATAGAGTGGAGAGCCAGCGCCTCTTCCCCAGGGCACCACTGCTCAATACAAGAGGTCATGGCTTTAAGGTAAGGGGTGGGAAGTTCAAGGGGGATATTAGAGGAAGGTTTTTTACTCAGAGAATGGTTGGTGCGTGGAATGCACTGCCTGAGTCAGTGGTGGAGGCAGATACACTAGTGAAGTTTAAGAGACTACTAGACAGGTATGTGGAGGAATTTAAGGTGGGGGCTTATATGGGAGGCGGGGTTTGAGGGTCGGCACTACATTGTGGGCCGAAGGGCCTGTACTGTGCTGTACTATTCTATGTTCTATGAATCTGGAAAAAAGAAAGAACCGAGGCCTGGGATAGAGCAACTTTAATCAATTGAATGTTGGGATAGGCTTGAGGACTCAAGTAGTCTACTCCTGCTCCAATTTTCTTGTATTCCTTTTTGTGATTAGCCTCTATTTCCAGATACAAGGCTCCGACAGGAAAAGTTCTAGCCAAAGACACATGAAGCATAAAGTAATGGTCTGAACTTCAAATGCAATTAGGCTTAATTCAATTAGGTGGGAAGGGAATTGTTGGAAGTGGGGCCAAAAAGCCTCTCCTATATTTGATGAAATAGAGATGACAATTTAAAGGAAAACCCCAAGAGATTCTGTGGATGCTGGAAATCCAGAGGAACATATACACAATGCTGGAGGAATTCAAAAGGTCAGTGGAAATGAATAAACTGTCAACATTTCGGACCAAGACCCTTCATCAAGACTGGAAAGGAAGGGGGATCATGCCAGAATAAGATGGTGGGAAATGGCGAAGAGGACAAGCTAGAAGGTGTTAGGTGAAGGCAGGTGGGTGAGGGAGGGGTGATAAAGTAAGAACTGGGAGGTGACAGGTGTAAAAGGCAAAGGGCTGAAGAAGGAAGAATCTGATAGGAGAGGAGAGTAGATCATGGGAGAAAGGGATGGTGGAGATAGGCAGTGAGGAGAAGAGGTAAGAGGCCAGAGTGGGAAACTGATGAAGGGGAAGGGGAGAGGAAAAAATTACCAGAAGTTGGAGAAATCAATGATCTACTTAAAGCAAAAATTAGCATATGGGCACACACACTGTGAGAAAGGAATGTAATATAATAACAAAAACAGGAAAATGAGGAACCCACAAGATTTACCATTGTCAGTTTGAGGTTAACATCGGATATAACATATTTATTTTAAAATACACATCTGTTTTGTATTTACTGTCAGAGCAAAATTTTCAGCTCAGTGCCAGCTCTCAGGATTTAATCTGATTAATTGATCCGTTTAAGCTCCTAATTAGCAGAATGAACAGCAGAAACAATACTCCCACAAAGTCTCCAAAGATATATTCTACTGTTAATTTTCAACAAAAATCCATCCAAATTGCATTTGGCCTCAATGCTACAAGGCCACTTTAAAATTGTTGACAGGAATACACCAATCAAACATCTCATGCAGCAAATTCCATGATCCACCCAAAGATAAGAGGAGATTAAATGAGACACTTCAGTGGAATATACAAATGCCTTGCCTCTTTATAGTTTTGTACATTTATTTACCTACTTATTACAGCTTCTAGCAAAATGTCATTAAGAAAATCAGTAAATGCATGAAATAATTATTATATCTCCTACATCCGAAATTATATAGGAATTAGATTATTACCTCAGAATTGGCTGAGGGATCCACAGTATCAGAATTTGTTGACCTACCAGGAATGGAGATAGATATAAGGGTAGATACTAGACACTAGAATACTACAGCACAGTACAGGCCTGTCAGCCTTTGATGTTGTGCTGACCTATATATTCCTTTAAAAAAAGTACTAAACTCACACTACCCTGCAACCCTCTATTTTTCTTTCATCCATGTGCCTGTCCAAGAGGCTCTTAAATACCCCTAATGCTTTAGCCTCCACCACCATCCCTGGCAAGTCATTCCAGGCACCCACAACTCTCTGTGTAAAAAACTTACCCCTGATGTCTCCCTTAAACTTTCCTCCCTTAACTTTGTACATATGCCCTCTGGTGTTTGCTATTCGTGCTCTAGGAAACAGGTGCTGGCTATCCACCCTATCTATGCCTCTCATAATCTTGTAGACCTCTATCAAGTCCCCTATCATCCTCCTATGCTCCGAAGAGAAAAGTCCCAAATCTGCTAACCTTGCCTCATAAGACTTGTTTTCCAATCCAGGCAACATCCTGGTAAATCTCCTCTGCACCCTCTCCATAGCTTCCACTTCCTTCCTATAATGAGGTGACCAGAACTGAACACAATACTCTGAGTGTGGTCTCACCAGAGATTTGCAGAGTTGCAACATGACCTCTCTACTCTTGAACTCAATCCCCCTATTAATGAAGCCTAGCAACCTATAGGCCTTCTTAACTAACCTATCAACCAGTGCAACGACCTTGAGGGATATATGGATTTGAACCCCAAGGTCCCTCTGTTCATCCACACTCTTAAGTAACCGACCATTAACCCTGTACTCAGCCTTCTGGTTTGTCCTTCCAAAATGTATCACCTCACACTTATCTGGAATGAACTCCATCTGCCACTTTTCTGCCCAACTCTGCATCCTGTCTATATCCTCTTGTAACTTTAGACAACCTACAGCTCCATCCACAACTCCTGCAATCTTCATGTCATCCACAAACTTACTCACCCATCCTTCCGCCTCTTCATCCAGGTCACTTATAAAAATAACAAAGAGCAGGGGTCCCAGGACAGATCCTTGCGGCACTCCACTAAGTCACCGATCTGCAGGCAGAATACTTTCCTTCCACTACTACCCTCTGCTTTCTTCCTGTAAGCCAATTTTTTATCCAAACAGCCAAGGTTCCACTGATCCCATGCCTCATTACTTTCTGGATGAGTCTCTTGTGGGAGACCTTGTCAAATGCCTTGCTAAAATCCATGTAGACCACATCTACCGCCCTACCCTCATCAATTTCTTTTGTTACCTCTTCAAAAAACTCAATTAGGCTCATGAGACACGACCTTCCCTTGACAAAGCCATGTTGACCATCCTTGAGTAGACTGTACTTCTCCAAATGCTCGTAGATCCTATCCTTAAGAATCCTTTCCAATAGTTTGCAGACCACCGACATAAGACTCACCAGTCTATAGTTCCCAGGATTCTCCCTATTACCTTTATTAAACAAGGGAACTACATTTGCCATTCTCCAATCCTGCGGCACCTCCCCTGCAGCCAAAGAGGATTCAAAGATCATAGCTACTGCTCCAGCGATCTCTTCTCTCACTTCCCACAGCAACCTGGGGTATATCTCGTCCGGCCCTGGGGACTTATCAATCTTGACGTTTTTAAGAAGATCTGACACTTTTTCTTCCTTAATCTCCACATTGTTCAGCAAACAGGCCTGTTCTATTTTGACTTCACCCTAATCAAGGTCCTTTTCACTTGTGAATACTGAAGCAAAGTATTCATTTAGGATCTCCCCAACCTCCTCCACCTCCAGGCACATGTTGCCTTCTTTATCCTTTAGCGGCCCTTTAGATGCCTTCTTGTCATCCTTCTGTTCTTCACGTACTCATAGAACGCCTTGGGGTTCTCCTTAATCCTACATGCCAAGGCCTTCTCATGCTCCCTTCGCGCTGTCCTAAGTCTTTCCTTAAGCTCCTTCCTGGCCACCCTACATTTCTCATGAGCCCCTCCTGCTTCCTGCTTCTTATATCTGACATATGCTTCCTTCTTCTTCTTGACGAGTTGCCTCACATGTTTCGTCAGCCACGGTTCCCTTTTCCTACTATTTTTTCCTTGTCTCAGTGGGACAAACCTATCCTGAACCCAGCACAAGTTGTCCCTAAGCTTCCTCCACATTACTTCTGTGCTTTCACCCTTGAACATCTGTTTCTAATTTACTCTCACTAGTTCCTGCCTCATCCCTTCATAGTTAGCCCTTCCCCAGTTAAGCACTTTTCCATTTCGTCTGTTTTTATCCTTTTCCATAGCTATGCTGAAGCTAAGGGAGTTGTGATCACTCTCACCAAAATGCTCCCCCACCAAGAGGTCTGTCACCTGACCAGGTTCATTACCCAGAACTAGATAGGAGGTAGGAGGAATGCAGTTGATTGGAGGGCTGGAGGAGATCAGGAGTGGAGGGTGAGGGGTGTCATTCAAAAAGAAGGGATCAGGGATAGGAGTACTGAAGTTGAAAAGGGGAGGTTAGTGACGTAGTAAGGGGGAATCTGAGTATAACCATCTTTGCTGTGTTGTGCCTCTGTGTGTGTATGTGTGTGTGTGTAAACATGCTGTATATGTACAGTACTGACAATGGTGTTAATATCCATATCCCAGAGGTCTGGTCTCAGGTCATACTGGAACTCCTTGCTGGGCTCTCTTGCAACTGGATATCAAGTGTGTGCGATTGGGATATTCTACATTAGTGAATGTTGAAAGGCCTCGATAGAGTAGATGTGGAGAGGAAGTTTCTTGTGGTGGCAGAGTCAAAGACCAAAGGACACTGCCCCAGAATAGAAAGAGGTCCTTTTAGAACGTAGATGCGGAGGCACATCCGTGGTAAACCATATATATGTTGTAACTGGGTTAACTGTCTGGACACGGCCCTCTGCTGACTGCCCCTGTGGCTCCTCCCACAGATTCCTGTATAAAGGTGATTTCGCCTTGCCCCTCTCCCTCAGTCCGGGGGCAGGCACTCACCATGGACGTCGTATTGTACAGCGAATAAAAGCCTTTCGGTATTTTACCCAACTTCAGTCTTTTGGAGTTATTGACGGTGCTTCAACTTTGTTAGCCGGAGAGTGGTGAATCTGTGGAATTTGTTACCACTGGCAGCTGTGGAGGGCAAGTCTTTGGGTATATTTAAGGCAGAGGTTGATATATTCTTGATTAGTCAGGGCATGAGGTGGTATGGGGAGAAGGCATGAAATTGGGGCTGAGAGGTAAAAAGAAATAAGCCATGATAAAAAGGCAGAGCAGACACCATGGGTTAAATGGCCCAATTCTGCTCCGATATCTTATGGAAATTACTCATAACAACTTTTGCTCATTAAAGGCCTGTGCCATCAAAAAGCCCGTAGATAACCCCAGCAGCAACAGACTGGATATTTCTCTGTTATCAGAGTCCAGGGGCACAGATACTTTGACATTGTCTTTACTGCCTTGAGTAAGGCATAGCAAATGGGAAATTGCTAGCTCAAAGGTCAAGGGTGCACCTTCCTCTTGAATGAGAGACTAGAAAAGGAATACCATATCCATGGAATGAACGTTGCTATCATGAATGAGCTCACCTGGCATCTTAGTGACTGCCCATGTGGGAGACATAAATGCCTCATACCTTTCAACCAACTCTGACATCAAACCAGCATGCTGTGATCTATTTCACAATGATGGCAACAGGTCCAGTTCATTTTTCTCATTTTATAATATGACTGTTCCTGAAGCTTCATTATATGTAAACTGGTTGATTGGAATGTGACTCTCTTAGCTGGTCTACTTTTCAAGCTTTTCATGTCATTGTCAAAATTTTATCATTGTCAGCAATGCAAATTTGTCTTCACATATGAGTGAGTGTGCTTAAGCTCTTATCTTGCTACAGTTTTGCAATTTTAGCTTTAAAGTTGGCTAAAATATTTGGCACTAGCTCTGTATCAAACTGTAACATTGATTTCCAAAGGTCCTTGCTCAGCACAATGTCCTTTATCTCACTGGTCCCTGGATAGCAGAATTCTCAATGCTGCTGCCCTTGGAGAATAAAAAGACGAATCCCTAAAACATTGACTCATTATTCCTTTCCATAGATACTGCCATAGATAGTGCACCTCAGGGGTGTGTGCTTAGCCCACTGCTCTACTCTTTCTGTACCTATGATTGTGTAGCTAGGCATAGCTCAAATGCCATCTATAAATTTGTTGATGATACAAATATTGTTGGTAGAATCTCAGATGGAGACAAAAGGAGCGAGATATGCCAACTAGTGGAGTAATGTCGCAGCAACAATCTTGCGCTCAACAGCAGTAAGACGAAAGAGCTGATTGTGGACTTGAGGAAGGGTACGATGAAGGAACACATACCAATCCTCATAGAGGCATCAGAAGTGGAGAGGGTGAGCAGTTTCAGATTCCTGGTTGTCAAGATCTCTGAGGACCTAACCTGGTCCCAACATCTTGATGCAGTTATAAAGAAGGCAAGACAGCAACTATACTTCATTAAGAGTTTGAACTGATTTAGTATGTCCACAAAAACACTCAAAAACTTCCATGGAGAGCATTCTGACAGGCTGCATCACTTTTTGGTATGGGCGGGGGGGGGGGGGGCTACTGCACAGAACCAAATGAAGCTGCAGAAGGTTGGAAATTTAGTCGGCCCCATCTACAAAGTACCCAGGACATCTTCAAGACAGAGTCCATTATTAAGGACCTCCAGCACCTAAGGCATGTCCTTTTCTTATTGTTACCATCAGGTAGGAGGTACAGAAGCCTGAAAGCACACACTCAGCGATTCAGGAACAGTTCTTCTCCTCTGCTATCCATTTCCTAAATGGACATTGAACCCATGAATATTACCTCACTTTTTAAATATGTATTATTTCTGTTTTTGCACGATTTTTAATCTATTCAATATATGTATACCATAATCGATTTATGTGTTTATTTATTTAATTAATTATTCTATATTATGTATT
Source organism: Mobula birostris (assembly GCF_030028105.1). NCBI lineage: Eukaryota > Metazoa > Chordata > Chondrichthyes > Myliobatiformes > Myliobatidae > Mobula > Mobula birostris. The sequence goes on from NC_092386.1 coordinate 29,264,859, forward strand.
GCATTTTACTGCTGCGGCTAAGTTAACAAATTTCACGACACATGCCAGTGATAATAAACCTGATTATGATTCTGCCTGACCTGCTAAGTTCCTCCAGCATCTTGTGTGTGTTCGTCTGGATCCCTAGTAACTGCAACACTCCTGCGTTTAAGACAAATGTCAGAATTATTCAACTGTACAGTCTGTTGTGAAGCAGTTTAAGCAATCGTAGATGCCGCCATTTATAAACAAGGTGACAGCTAGCTGCATAGATGGTGCTGGTTCCTCCGAAACTCTACAATGAATCCATCAAATCAGAATGTATGTGGTAAAGATAGATTGGGAGCAAGTGACTGTGGGTAAAACACGACTGGCAAACTAGGGTCGTTAAAAAGGAAGTTAGCAAGAATTTAAAGCCAGCAATTCTTGGTTATGGTGAAAAGCAAAGATGGCAAGATTAAGGAACAATGGATGACAAATGCTGTTGAATGTTTGATCAGGAAAGAGAAAGGAAACATGATTGGCAGAGGCATCTTCAATGAAGTGAGAGATCTGGGAAGTGTAGGAGAATACTTAATAAAGTAATAGAAGGGCAGAAAGAGTCTATGAATACCTTTGGCAAATAAAATGATGAAAGTTATTCTATACGTACTTTCGGAACAAGAGGGTAGCTCAGGTAAGATTGGGTTCTCTTAGGAATCAAAGTAGTAATCGGTTCCTGGAGCCAGGGAATGAAGATGAAGTCCTAAATGAATACTTCTTGTTTGTATTCACAAAGAAGGATGTAGTAGTTACTAAGTTCAAAGAAGGATGCATTCATAGTTTGGAACACAGTTGAGATGGTAGATATTAGGGTGAAAGAATTCCTTGGGTTGGATGAGACTCATTGCAGGATATGATGGAAAACAAGGGAGGAGATTGCTAGGGACCTAAAGGAGCTTTCTGCTTCTTAATTCACCACAGGCAACACACCGAACACTTGTGGAGAGCTATTGTTATTTCTTTATTTACGAAAGGCAGCAGGATAAGCCAGGTAATTCAAACCGCTGAGTGTTTTACTAGAGCAAGATAGGTTGAGGGATTACATTATGGAATTATATGTAGTTATAAGAAGCACAGGTAGGGTGTTTAATTAGAATTTTTTTCCATGGTAGGAGTACCAAAAATACAAAGGCATAACACATAAATTGCTGGAGGAATTTAGCTGGTCAGACAGCATCTATGGAAATGAATAAACGGTCGCTGTTCCGGGTCGAGACCCTTCCTCAGGTTTCATAAGAGGACATACATTTATGATGAGGCAAAGGAGTATTAAAGGGGGATCTGAGGATTGATTGTTAACACAGAAAGTGGTTGTTATCTCGGAAGCACTACCAAATGTGGTGGTGAAATCAGATGCAATTATTACATTGCAAAGGCTTTTAGGCAGATGTTTAAATAGGTAAGACATGGTAAGATATGATGCTAATGCAGTCAAATGGGAAAAAATGTCAGCATGGACAGGAAGGGCTGGAGGGCCCATTTTTGTCCTGTACTGCACTATGACTCTATGGCAGGCCACTTGCACAGAAGTAATGGACTGATCACGCTAATGACATTTACATCCTGTGGTTACTCAGATCCTTTTGTCCTCTCTATAATGTGGTCTCAAGACAGGTCACTGAAAGAGCAGTAACTATGCAGCAGGTGACATAAATCAAGGCCATGTCCACAGCCTATGCTGCCAAAGCCCTTTCCAGTCATCCAAATGAAACATTTAGAAACAGTTGAAAAACATCTAAATACTTCAAAACAAAGTTTAGAATGTTCATACATTGTAAATTGGAAAATGATATTCATATAAAATCAATTATGTAAGTTAATTTAAAGATGTCAATATTGATTAAAATAAAGTAAATAAACTTAAGACACACAAACACGAGGATGCTGGAATTTCAAGCAACACACATAAAAGTTGCTGGTGAACACAGCAGGCCAGGCAGCATCTCTAGGAAGAGGTACAGTCGACGTTTCGGGCCAAGACCCTTCGTCAGGACTAACTGAAGGAAGAGCTAGTAAGAGATTTGAAAGTGGGAGGGGGAGGGGGAGATTCAAAATGATAGGAGAAGACAGGAGGGGGAGGGATGGAGCCAAGAACTGGACAGGTGATTGGCAAAAGGGATATGAGAGGATCATGGGACAGGAGGCCTAGAGAAAAAGAAAAGGGGGAGGGGGGGAAAGCCCAGAGGATGGGCAAGGGGTATAGTGAGAGGGACAGAGGGAGAAAAAGTGAAAGTCAGTGATTAGATGGGCATCCTGGGGTGACCAAATATACTGACACCCCTTCAATTAATACAGAGCCCTGGGTGGAGTGAAAGGTCAGTTGTATTTGCTGGAGCATTGTCTAGCGGTCTAAGAAACATAAATTCATTGGTAGAGTTTGCTCCCTGGAAGACGAGTTCAATTGCCTTCATCTGCTCATGACCTAGCGTGAGATGAGAAATTGCTGTGAGCTTGTTCTTGCAGAAACATGTTCCAGTACAACATCCCATGCATCATCCATCTGCAGGCCATGGCACTCAGGGCTGGTGCTAATATTATGTTGACACTGTATGTGCTATTGTAACGATATGTACTGTGTTTTGCACCCTCACCCCAGAGGAACACTGCTTTGTTTAGGTGTGTATACATGTATGTATATGATTGAATGACAAACTTGAACTTGGTCATCGCTCCTGGTGATCTTCCATGAATTTATTGAACTGAATTAATGCTTCTTGTAATATTTGCATGTGGGGTCTACCATAATTAAAATTTTCATTGACATCATAACAGTCATCACTTGCCATGAAAACTTATCTATTGAGGCCAGTCTTGTGGTTGCAGTTACAACCAACTGGCTGTTTACTGAGCTCATGTAATGAGGTTTTTAAGGGGTTATCTGGGCATTCAGATTAACAACATGAGAGGGCATTCCTGGTGGACTTTGCAGTTGTGTGCAATGATCCTCCTTCACTATCTCTAGTTTTGGATGACCCTTCACTTTTCTCAGTTGTGGAATGAAATTGATAAAGGCTGTGCCCTCCTATTGAATGGAGTACACTGGTGACTACTGCAGGAGGCATCTAGAATGGAACAGGTACCAGAAATTAACCTAGAGCAACTCAATGGCATACTACCAAGCTCCTGCGGGTAACCTGACCTCTCCAAACATCCAGGCTATGCTCTTCTCTCGTTGCTGCCGTCATGAGGGAGGTACAGGAGCTTTAAATGCAACACCACAAAGTTCAAGAACAGATCCTACTCTTCAATGATCAGGCTTCTGAACCAGCATTAATAACTTCACTCAGCACAACTCTGAACAGATTCCACAATCTTATGACTCACTTTCAAGGGCTCTGCAACTCATGCTATCAGTGTTATTTGTTGAGTTTGTCTTTTTTTTTGCACATTGTTTGTTCGTCAGTCTGTGTAGTTTGTTTCATTGATTCTATTGTATTTCTCTACTCTGTTGTGAATGCTTACAAAAATGAATTTCAATGTAGCTTATAGTGCCACATACAGTGTGTACTTTGATAATAGATTTACTTTGAACTTTGACTATAGTCTCATTATCATAGCAGCCAGCTGCACTTGCAGGAGCACAGTCAGGAAATGGAAAGCAGGAAAGCAGGAGGAAGCCCCCTGGACCCTGGGATCCAGCCCACACAGGCTTTCGTGGTAAAGACAACTGAGGTCTGGCAGGTGGGTCCACAACTTAGTAGCAAACTTGATCACCAGGGGAAGTGAGGGTCATGAGTGGAGGGCCAGGGGAAACCCAAGATGAGAGGAGTGTTGGGTGAGTTTATCCAGAGGAATTGGATGGACTCTGACACTCCCATACAGGCCATCTGTGCACTCTGACCATTCCAGACCACAAGGGATGTCTATCAATGGCCACGATATAGAAGACTGAGAGAGATGGCTCGGCAGGAAGTCCATTCTGCTACACAAAGTCCGGTCCAGAAAGTTGCCTGCTGCTCTGGAATCTACCAGAGCCTCTAGTACATGCAGACCAATGGACTGTGGAGAAGGACAGAGAGAGTAAGTCGGGCTATGGTGCTGGAACGAGGGGCCGGGGAGAGTTTACCAGACAGAAGGCTGCTCATCTCTACCTGATGGCACTGTTTCCTGGATGAAGTGGGCACTTGGTGCATTGGTAATTAGCTGTTCTATAGTAAAAATACAAGTTGTTTCTCCACCAATGCTTATGCTCTGGTTGCGGGGGGGGGGGGGTGTGGGAGCAGGTAGGTGTGTATAAGGGAGCTTTCCCCCAACTACATAGGTTCTGGAAACATTGATGAGGATGGTCCTGTAGCTTGGAATGGTTTTGGGAATGGAACTGGGGCTCTGGCTGAGGATCTGGACAATCACCTCATAAGGCGCCTGTCAATATTGAAGGCCAGGGTGATGAGGCTTTCAAGCTCAGTGGACATCTCCCGGGAAGACAGCTCATCTTTCAGGTGCTCCAAGAAGCTCTTCTTTTGATGGGACAGCAGAGCTTCCACATTCCAGCTGAACTCCTTGACAAGAATCCTGATTTCCACACGATAAACCAGCGCAGAGCGTGAGCCTTGGCGTAAGTGAAGTATCAAATCTGCTGCCTCCTTTCTGCTTGCGGATTGTCGAAAACCCGATGCAGTGCGGCGCTGAAATCATTGTATCTCTTGCAAATTGTACTTTTTTTTTTGTTCCTGTGAGAGATGAACCAGGTCAGAGCTTGCCCAGTCAAGAGAAAGATGATGAAGGCAATCTTGGCTTGATCTGTGGAATACAGAGATGGTTGGAGCTTGAGGTGGAAGGCACATTGGGACAGAAATTTGAAACATAAGATTAAGGATTCCTTGAAGCATTTGGATACCAGAATGCAGGACTTAGAGGGAGAAGGTTGACTGGTGCAGGTTTGGTGTATTAAGATGGAGAGTTGGTTGAAAGCAGTGAGCAGATAGTCAATGGTTTTCTACTGCTTCTGGATTGTATGCGAACTCTGATGGGACAGTTGATAGTTCACTCATCCTGGCAGGAAATGGAGAGGAGGCTTGACCCAAAAGCAGAGCAGTGGAGACAGTTCAGCTGTAAGCAATAACTTTAATAATAGACTGCTAAATATAAGCCACGAGGGGCCATAACAAAAAAGGGAACAGGTACTAAACAGTGAAGACAACAAGGTAACTGAAGACTAAGAGCAACTGTTAGAGTTTGGTTGGTTTAATAAATGAACAAGGACTATAGATAAGAATTGGGCTTAAATTGGCTGCATGTGATGAGTTAGAAATGTGTGACAGGTAACTCCTATTAGCTGGGTGGAGGTTGAGAGGTGCCTGCTTGTGCAGGCCTAATAATACAGTATTTTTAATATCTTGCACTGTACTGATTTCACAAAGCAATTAATTTCATGACATACTGTATGTCAGTAATAATACATCTGATTCTGAATAATGTTACTGAGATTTGCTACTTCCTCAGGATACTTGAATATTATTCTAAATTTTTTACCATGTTTTGCCACCATATTGATTCTCCTTCCCATGTTTTCATGCAACATAGAGCTCTGGCTTTTGGTTGGACAGCAACGGAGTACATATAAAAAATTCAGAGGAAAACTTGACGTGAATCTTTCCTCAACAGTCACAACTTGCAGAAGCCATCATGAGTATCTTGAGATGGCACAGTTATTACAGTGCAATGAAATCAGGCTGCCTCCCCCCACCTTCAATGAAGAATTCTGTGCGCCATTTAAAAATCTTACAAACTTGATTTGCTTGGTGTAGTGCAGGTGATCTTTTAGCTGCTTCTAGTACAGAAAGTGTAAACAAAAATGGTCAACTACTTCTGTGAAATGCCTCTTCATATTTCCAGCCTTAGTCCTGATGTGGTGTTGACACCAGAAATGTCATAGTTGTTTGTCCTCCTTATCAAAAGATTCTGACCTACTATATGTGCACAGCAGGTTTTGTTTTTGTGATAAATGTAGTGCCAGTGGACCACGGCAATGGCATATCGTGAAAGACAATTGGTCAAAGATGAGTAATAGAAATTGGCAAACCACTGAATTTTCTTTGAGGGTATGGAAAACCTTTGTGGCATATCAAATCTTAAAATAAATTGGGCTCTCATCATTTGTTTATCTTCATGACCTTTATTTGGTCTTGTTCTTTATTTGGTTTTAATCACAAAATGGACAAAAATAATTCTCAAAAAATTTGAAACCATGGAGTGATGTTGCAGAGAAGATAAAGGATAGACCCAGAAGAAAGGGCAAGATTGATTTTTATGGTAGAATAATTGTGAATTCATTTTGTTTTGAAAAACAAAAAGAAAGAAAGTAAAGGTTAAAGTAAAAGATAAATTACAATCTCAGGCACAAAAAAAGCTATTACAGAAGTAAATCAATAAAACATGACATTTATAGCATTTTTCAAATAACAATAATTTTGAATTTATTTCTTTTGTTGTGCAAAGTATAATGATGTTACATAAGTGATAATGAAATTAATCTATTGTTATTCACTGAATAATTATAATGACATGAAATTAGGTGCTGTGAAATGTAATAATTGAAATTGAGGTAATCAACTCATCACTGTCTGTTGCCATGTTGTCTGAAGAAACCTCAATGCTTGCAAATCTAAACATTTTGCAAAGGGCCATGATATTACTTCTATGCTTCAGAGGGCAGATAATGTTGCTTGGAGTATTCACATTGTACGTTAAAAACAAGTACACACCAGAGAACTCCGTGAATTACTCATTATGTGTGAAGAAAGAAACATTAGTTATTGAGAAGATGCTTGAAATATGTATCTAGAATATTTTTGTAGGGCCAAGAAGGCTAAAAATATTCTTAAGAATAGTGTGGGTTAGCTACCCAAAAATCAGCCCCAAGACAAGTCATTCAGATTATATGCCCAGGTTCACTGACCATAGAATACTGTAGATGGATTTCTATTCTGGGAAGAACTCACTGAGAACATATAAGAACCATTTGAAATGGACAGTGTAATGTATGAATCTATTTCTTTTCGAGCAATGACCGCCTCCCCCCTTAGCATTATGTATTGATTTGTTGTCTATGCATTCGCGTCGCTCTCTCTCTCTCTCTCTCTCTCTCTCTCTTGTTGCAGTATGAATACACGAGTTAAGCTATCTCCCGCATGCGTACTTTTATTAAGTTGATATGTAGTTGTGCACAGACACAACAGACAGGACATTCCTCTGAAGAATAGGGCAGTTGTCCTCTACACTCTCCATTCTTCATTGATCCATATTACTGACTTGATTTTCATTTGATTGACTTAATGGCAACTGTAAAAAAAAAGTATATTGAATGGTGCTGAAATTCCAGAATCTGAAGTTTTTAAGCATTCCTTGATTCCTTTAAAATGCTGGGCTTTGCACTTCCAGAATTGCATGGTCCAATATTACCATTAAAAAAAAATTAAACATTAACATATAGAATCACTAATTACTTCATTTTCCACTTGGTAAGTTCATGCTAATGATTTTCATTAGTGTTCCTGGCATAATACAGTGCCAAATGGAACTTTACTACGGTATTTTTTCTGCTTAATTCAAACCTTGATTGGATTGTGAGTAGGGTGTAAAGAGGCATCAAGGGACAAAGATAAACTGAGTGCATGAGCAAGTATGTGGCAGATGGAATATAATGTCAACAAGTGTGAAGTTAATACACAATAAAGAAACGCAATTTAAATGGGAAGGTATTATGTAGTACTAAAATACAATAGAAGTCACTGAAAACCAACATGGAGCTGCAGAAAGTGATCTGGAAGTTATGTAGATATTTATTGTAAAAGGATTTGAATACATGAGTAAAGATGCCCTGCTATATTTATGCAGGGGATCAGAAGTAGAGGGAGACTCCTACAAGGAGTACTGTCGCGGGAAGGCCACATCCATCAACAAGGACCCAAATCATCCAGGCTATGTTCTCTTTTCACTGCTGCCTGTCAGGAAGGTGGTATAGGAACCTCAGACCCCACACCACAAGGTTCAGGAACAGTTATTACCCCTTAAACAACAGGCTTTTGAACTAGAGGTTGATAACTTCACTCATTCCAACACTGAACTGATTCCATAACCTATGGACTCACTTTTAAGGACTCTCCAACTCATTTTCTTGATATCAATGGACGGCAATGTTTTCTTTTTGAAAGCATTGTTTACTCAGAAATTTTTATGGTTATGATAGACCACTTGAAGCTGAATCCAAATGTAATTTCAGACTACTTGCTTCATGTAGGAATTTGGAGAAACAAGAAATTAACTTTTATTGAATATAATGCATTTAATTGCATAATGGTGCTGACACTTTGCAGTCATTCAACTAAGCTAACTATGTTTTGTTGATGATTTTCATTCGTGCTTCAGTGTCTGAGGCTTCTTGCTTAAATGTCCAACAATAATGAGCCAGCATTGATGGACTCCAGTTGCCCTGATACCATCTCTCCATAACCACAATTGTCCTGCTGAAACCTTTCAGCATACTTGTCACTGACAGTGACAAGATTTGCAGGGAAGAAGTCTTAATGGGAATACAGAAAATGAATCTTTAGTGACATGTTGCAATTCATGGCTTTGTATGCTTGAAGCATGTGTGAAGAGATTATTCAGCTACATCCTTGAATGCCTTCCAAGCGATTTTCTCCAGTCCCACTAAAATCCTTCGAATTGTCTCTCATTGATAACTCGTTTGAAATCTGCACCAGCAAAAATACCTTTGACAAACCCAAGTCTCTGACGAGGTCATTTAATTCTGATTGAGTTATCAGATGAAGCTCACTCAACATAAATGGTTCAAAATCTGTATCAGTATCAGTGTTGTTTTCCACTGCTGGCTCATGCATCATGGCATCTTTGTCTGTCTCCTCCCGACTCCATGCCTCTGGTGGCTTTAGAGCTGAAAGAGTGTCGCCATATGGCACAGGTCTCATGGCTGAAGGGAGATTGGTATTCAATGGATTTCTCGTTTTTAGCAGAGAAACCAGGCACACTGGATGGACATAAATAGCAGTCTGTCACATAATCCTTCTGCTCTTGCCATTTCATTGGTCTAGCGAACAGCATTGACTTCTGAGTATCCCTGAGCCAAGTTCTAAGTTCGACAGCGCATAAATACAAGACGAGGGAATACGAACAAATCCTCATAGAGGGATCAGAAGTGGAGAGAGTGAGTAATTCAAGTTCTTGGGTGTTAAGACCTCTGAGGATCTTACCTGGTCTCAACATGTTGATGCAGCTGTAAAGGGGGCAAAAAGATTGGCTACATCTCATCAGGAGTTTGAAAAGATTAATTTATCATCTAAAATACTTGAAAACTTCTACTGAAGTACTGTGGAGAACATTCCGACAGGCTGCATTGCTGTCTGGTATGGGGGTGGGGAGGGTGAGGTGTTACAGCACAGGACAAAAACAAGCTACCGAAAGCTGTAACATTAGTCAGTTCCATCTTGGGTACTAGCTTCCATAATACCCAAGACATCTTAAAATAAGACCATAAGAGCATAAGATATAGGAGCAGAAGTAGGCCATTCAGCCCATCGAGTTTTCTGCACCATTCAATCATGGGCTAATCCAATTCTTCCAGTCATCCCCACTCCTCTGTCTTCTCCCCATACCGTTTGATGCCCTGGCTAATCAAGAACCTATCTATCGCTGCCTTTAATGCACCCTTGGCCTCCACAGCTGCTCGTGGCAACAAATTCCACAGATTTACCACCCTCTGACTAAAGTAATTTCTCCACATCGCTTAAATGGACGTCCTGAAGTTGTGCCCTCTTTCCCTAAACTCCCTTACCATGGGAAATAATTTTACCATTTCTAATCTGTTCAGGCCTTTTAACATTTGGAATCTTTCTATGAGATCCCCCTCATTCTCCTAAACTCCAGAGAATACAGCCCAAGAGCTGCCAGACATTCCTCATACAGTAACCCTTTCATTTCTGGAATCATTGCCATGAATCTTTGCTGAACCCTCACCAATGTCAGTATATCCTTTCTAAAATAAGCAGCCCAAAACTGCACACAATGCTCCAACTGTGGTCTCAGGAGTGCCTTATAGAGCCTCAACATCACATCCCTGCTCTTATATTCTATACCTCTAGAAATGAATGCCAACATTGCATTCGCCTTCTTCACCACCGACTCAAACTGAAGGTTAAACTTTAGGGTATCCCGAACAAGGACTCCCAAGTCTCTTTGCATCTCTGCATTTTGAATTCTCTCCCCAGCTAAATAATAGTCTGCCCATTTATTTTTTCCACCAAAGTGCATGACCATACACTTTCCAACTTTGTATTTCATTTGCCACTTCTTTGCCCATTCCCCTAAACTATCTAAGTCTCTCTGCATGCTTTCTGTTTCCTCCACCTATCTCAGTATCATTAGCAAATTTAGCCACAAATTCATTAACCTCATTGTCCAAATCCCATTGTCCCATCACCGACCCCTGTGGAATTTCACTGGTAACCGGCAGCCAGCCAGAATAGGATCCCTTTATTCCTACTCTCTGTTTTATGCCGATCAGCCAATCCTCCACCCATGCTAGTAACTTCTCTGTAATTCCATGGGCTCTTATCTTGCTAAGCAACCTCATGTGCGGCACCTTATCAAAGGCCTTCTGAAAATCCAGGTACACCATATCTACTGCATCTCCTTTGGCTTGCAATTTCCTCAAAAATTTGCAGTAGGTTTGTCAAGGAGGATTTTCCTTTCAGGAAACCACACTGGCTTTGGCCTATCTTGTCATGTGCCTCTAGGTACTCTGTAATCTCATCCCTAACAATCGATTCCAACAACTTCCCAACCACTGATATCAGGCTAACAGATCTATAGTTTCATTTCTGCTGCCTCGCACCCTTCTTAAATAACAGAGTAACATTTGCAATTTTCCAGTCATCCGGTACAATGCCAGAATCTATTGATTCTTGAAAGATCATTGTTAATGTCTTCACTATCTCTCCAGCTAATTCCTTCAGAACCCGAAGGTGCATTCCATCAGGTCTGGGAGATTTATCCATCCTCAGACCATTAAGCTTCCTGAGCACCTTCTCAGTCGGAATTTTCCCTGACACTCTTGAATGTTCGGTATACTGCAGATGTCTTCTACTGTGGAAGCTGATGCAAGATACGCATTCAGTTCCTCTGCATCTCTCATTACAATATCTTCAGCGTCATTTTCTATTGGTCCTATATCTACCCTCAGCTCTCTTTTATCCTTTATATACTTATAAAAGCTTTTAGTATCTTCTTTGATATTAGTCGCCAATTTCCTTTCATAATTCATCTTTTCCTTCCTAATGACCTTCTTAGTTTCCTTCTACAAGTTTTTAAAAGCTCTCAAATCCTCTATCTTCCTACTTGCTTTGGCTTCCTTGTATGCCCTGTCTTCAAGGGGTGGTGCCTCTCAAAGGTAGCATCCATTATTAAGGATCCCCATCACCCAGGACATACCCTCTTCTCATTGTTATTTCAGGAAGGAGGTACAGAAGCCTGCAGGTACTCACTCATCAATTCAGGAACAGCTTCTTCCTCTTTGCCATGTAATTCCTAAATTGGCATTTAATCCATGGACACTACCTCACTTTTTTGATATATATTATTTCTGTTTTTGCACTATTTTTAATCTATTCAATGTACACATACTTACCATAAGTGATTCATTTCTTTACTTATTTTCTTTCTACATTATCATGTATTGGATTGTGCTGTTGTTGCTAAGTTAACAAATTTCATGACACATGTTGGTGTTAATAAATCTAATTCTGATTCTGAAATATGAGAAGCCTAGACTTTGTCTTGGTAGCTAATTTTACACCCAAAGCCAAGCTCATAGGCTTTCTTAATAAGAGGAGTCTTTGAGATTTTAGTGTATACTCACCACAAAATATAACAAAGTATAACGGCTATTGCAACTTTGGCGAGGCATTTTACTGTCACAGATACTCCTGAAAGTACAATTACTTTATTACAATGAGTACACACAATATGGTATGTGCATAGGCACATCAACGTGATCGCAAACTGATATACATGTAAATGCAGTGCATAGAATGTGTGTACGTGAGACTTTTATAACCTTTCTAAAACCTGTCCTGCCAGGTGGCATCTGTCCTGTCTGAACAAGATAGAACACTTAACAGCTTACATTGTGGGCAACATTTTAACTTGCTTGAATTATGAATTGGAACAACAAATATAGGTGATTTCAAAAGAATAGTGTGTGATAGGGTAACTTTATGGTGATTGTCATTATTATCAGCACAAAATCCATAAGATGTACCCAAAAGTATTCAGAAAACAAGATCTTTGTTGTCCATTGTACTTATTATTTAATGATTATCATTATTTTTTTCTATTTGTATTATTTGTACTATTTGTTGTCCTGTGTACAGTAGAAGTTTGTCTATCCTTGTAGTATGCAATTTTTCACAGATTCTCTTGTGTTTCTTTGTATTTACTGTGAATGTCCACAAGAAAATGAATCTCACAGAAATAAATGTGAAATATATGTACTTTGATAATAAACTTACTTTGAATTTTGGACTTTGGTGAGACTGCTCCTGGGAAAAAAAAGGATATTCTTGCCGTAGATGATGTGTAGCCTTGAGTGGTTCCAGTGGGTTTATCAAATGAGGAAAATATGAGTAGATTAGTTCTGTATCTTACAGAGCTAAAAGAACTTATTAAAGCCTACAAAATACTCATAGGGCTTTGAAGACTAAATGGTGTTTTACCTGGCAAAGACATTGACTGTCAGTGGTCATATTTTAAGAATAAGTGGTAGGACTTTTAGGATTGAGATGCAGGAGAATTTCTTCTTCCAGAACGTGGTGAAGCATTGGAGTTCTTGGAGGGCTTTGAAAGCTCAGTCATTGGTATCAAGAGGTATTTGGATACTAATGGAATCATGGGATACAGAGATGATGCAAGAAAATGGAACTGATGTCAATGATCCATCATGATCTTGATGAATGTCAGAGCAGGGTTGAAGAGCCAGTGGCTACTCCCACTCTGATGCTCGTATGGGACTTCACAGCCATTTAGTTAGTCAAATAGCAGAAAAGACTTCCTTTTAGAGGACACAAAGTTGTAGGGTGATGAACAAAGCAAATTTTGAACAGCCGATTTCTGACTTATGAAAGCCAGGTTTTTAGTTCAATATCCAAGGAATCTAAGTATTTCCCTTTGTAATGAGGTGTCATGGTTACATCGAGATCAACGCGATGCTATTACAGCTTGGGGCCTTATGGAATTTAGAGTTCAATTCTGGCGCTGTTCTGTAAGGAGCCCTCCCTGTGGAATGCGGAGATTTTCCGCAAGTGCTCTGATTCCCTCCCACAATCCAAAGAGGTACCAGGTAGGTTAATTGGTCATTGTAAATTGTCCAGTGATTAGGTTAGGGTAAAACCGGGCTTGTGGAGTTGCTGTAGTGGTGTGGCTCATAGAGCTAGAAGGGCCTTCCCAGTACTGTATCCCTAAATAAATAAGTTTAGCCATATCCAATTTACAGCCATTTATATTTGCATTTTTTACATTCTTTCTCTCACTCTTTTGAATTCTTTCCCTAAATGAGTCTGTTTTTCTCTTTCCCATTAGTACTTCCTATTTTAGTTATACGTTCATGGGTTGTGTAGCTATGCACAGCTAGGTCTAAGATTTCATGCCCTTTTATGCTGGTGTACAAGAAAGCAGTTGCTTGTGTTATGTTTAGTAACTCCACAAACTAATGGAACTAAAACTACAGGAGACAGGGATATTTGTGTACTTAATTTCTTCTTCTTAGTAAGGCACTCACATATGACGAGGTGGCATGATAACCTATGGAATTCATGTACTTCTTGCATATTATTAAATAAACATAGCATGCTTAATCAAACAACATACAGTTGGCCCTCCTTATTCGTGGGTTCCGCATGTGCAGATTCAACCAACCGCAGATTGGGAAAACCCGGAAGTTCTCTCTAGAGCACTCGTTGTTTGAGCATGGTCAGACTATTTTTTCTTGTCATTATTCCCTAAACAATACAGTATAACAACTATTTACAAAGCATTTACATTGTATTAGGTATTATAAGTAATCTAGAGATGATTTGAAAGTACAGACAGTCCCCGGGTTATGAACGAGTTCCGTTCCTGAGTCCGTCTTTATGTCGGATTTGAAGTCGGAACGGGTACATCCGGTATTATTTAGCATCAGTTAGTCAAACGTTAGTCTTAGTATATAGCATATATTTTACCTTCCTATGCATATGAAACACTTAAGAAATGTATGTATTTCAATAATTAAACCAGTGCGTTGTTTAGTAATAATTGGAGCTTTCATCGGGGCAGGGCCTTTCACATGCTCCATTAAAATTGTTCCGATCGTTGACCAACTGTAGCCTAACGCTTTTCCAATGACCGATGGCATTTCACCTCTTTCCAATCACTTTATTACTTCCACTTCATTTTCAATCGTGATCGTGATTATTTTCATGAACAGAAACACTGCAGATTCAGAGCAGCGCCAGGTCCTAAAGTCCACCGCACTGGACAGGTTAAATAAGGTCCAGGGTTCCTCTGAGTCCTAAATACCACCACACTGGACAGGTTAAATAAGGGAGGAGCATCTGCGGTGGATCCTGGAACCAATCCCCCCGGATAAGGAGGGCCGACTGTATTTACAATATTATTCAAATATTACTGAAATATTAAATACACTACAGTTAGTATTATGAATAGATTTCCATTTTCAGGATATTGGTTTAATGATGACAAAGGAACAGTGACATATTGCTGAGTATATTACTTGGCAGTGATGGTGATCCATATTTGGATAACTTGACCACAATTTTGCTAATGTTTCTTTCTTTTTTTAGTGATAATAACTAATATTGTAATTGTTCATATCATTCAGTTCTATATTTAGAATGCATCTCCAGTATAATCAGCATTATAGAATTCCTTGAAGAAATATCCCTTCATAGATTAGAGAGTTAATCTATGACTCCCTAAACTTGGAAGGAATTACTAAAATATTTAATGAGGTCTGTATGAAAAATAATATGAACGAAGCCACAGGATTAAGAGAACAGAGAGATATTTGGATGACAGAAATCAAAGGGTGAAGATAAAGGTTCACAGGTATGGAAGGTGTGATAAGCAGTGTTCCATTATTGACCTTGCTTTTACATAAGGGATTAAAATCCAACTTTGATGAGCTAGTCTCCCTCCCCATTTTGCCCTTCTATTGAAGTTAACTCAGTTCTACCTCTAAATACTCGGCATTAAGGAACTAAAGAATATTGATATTTGCTGATGTCATTGTTAGAGCAGCAAATAGTGACAAGGGTTTGAAAAAGAACTAAATGTTCTTTTTATACGAAACAGGACATAATTTATGATTAAAACTGGGGAAATGAAAGATCCCCGTTTATAAGATTATAAATAGAAATGACAAAAATAACACCTTTTTGAGTGCATTATTACAAATTCAGAACTTTGAATTGATTGACAAGATCCTTAGTTTGCCTGTAATGGTACAGAAGGAAATATTAATCTTTAGTCCAACGCATGAGTGCCTTTCCCATGCTGGTTGACATAGTAAGAGGGCTATGTCCTGTGACCAGCAACAATGAATATAGAATTGAGTCAGGTTTCATAAACAAACATAATTTTTATTAAACCCTGCTCACCAATAGCGAAAAGTATTCAAATGACTAACTTAATTGGAAGTTAGCTGCTATATGGCAATTTAACAAACAGCAAAACTCTGGAACAGTTCTTAAAGTGGTAAATTCAAACACAGTCTTAAAGTGGTAAATTCGAAAGTCCAAGTGATTTATACAGTCAGTAAGGAGAGACTTCTCTGAAATCTGATTTCTTCAAAGACATAAATTTACTGCTGATCCCGTTCAAAGGATTCACGACAAAGGAAATAAAGGAACTGACTTTTTCCTGGTGAATGAACACTGCACAAACCTTCCTGATCTTACAGGGGTTATCTCAGATGCAGGCCACTATTCCTGAGCAAAGATTCAATAAGGTCGATCCTTTATGAAACCGCCGAACGACACCAGCTTTACTCAATCCTTTGGGACTGTACTTTGGTAAGGTCTTCACTCTCCAATAGTAGACTGCAAAGGTAAATCAAAGGTGCAACACACAAAAACTGGCAGTGATTGGCAAAACTGCCGACACAACAATTTTACCTTACAATAGAAAGTAAAACTCCACCTTAAAACGAAACTGCGTCATGAGACGAATACGCAGCATAACGGAGTAACTGATGAACTAAACAACAAATCAACTGTGTCACAACCGGGGTTTCCCTTTTATATACCTGTAGGGAACATGTCGTCATGTGACCTCACACTGGCGGGAAAATTACATCACCCCACCATCACAAGACCATTACATCATGCTCACAAGATACTCAATTACATTATGCTCATAAGACAGTCACAAGATACCCACAAGGTATGCAACAGCTATTACAGAGGAACGAAGGTTTTGGGTACTAGCCTTTTCCAGAATGGTACTACCAGACTGTCCCAGAACTGATATCAATGGCCTTAGATTACCTGCGTGCAAAGAAAGATGCCACTTGCTCCTAAAACATTGCAACTCCTTTCCTGACTAGTGTGGAAACATCACTCACTTGGCTGATCACATCTGAAAGTCAGTGTAGAAGATTAAATGGGGGAGCAGCTCATTACCTATAACACTCTGGAGGAGGACTTGTAGCTTTTTGGGGCACAGGCAGCTGTTGGATTACTGTAGTGCACTGGGGATAACTATTGGCTTTACTGTACTGGGTCTTGTTCTTCTGTGTTTTATATGTAGTTTAGTGGGGAGTTTACGAAGGTCATACTAGCTTGAAGGTTGAATTATAATGGTAATGTGACTTGCAAGGGGTGGCTGTTATGTGGGGGTTAGTATACTTGTCGGTTGAAAGCTGCTTCTATCATGCTGGTCATCGATTGTCCCATTTGAAGTAAGCAGCAACTCTTTCTCATTAGTTGCCTTGTGAATCACGGCACTTGTGTCCGGTCTCAGGTACCTCAGGGGTATCAGAAAGCACGTGTGGGAGGATTAGTCTCTTTCCCTTTGTCTCCAGGGACAGCTCTTCACGCTGGGGTTGTGACCAGTGCTGAAGAACTATTGGGAAAGTATGCTACAGACTCGTACTCTTAGCTGTTGAGTATCTAGTTTTGCAGTTTCTGGAACTTGAGGAAACTTAGATGTTTGGTTGAATCTTTTACTATTTGTAAATAAATGATTAATATGCTTATTTGTAATCAGTGCCTTCTGTCCCACTCACTAAACCTGTGAAGCTGCTTCTTCATTACATACTGCGTGTTGGACTCTCATATTTTCCCTTTTGAAGTCAATGGTACCAATGGCTAATGCACTTACAATATTTAGGATACAAGAGCAAGACAGTAATGCTTTAGCTACCGTACAGTTAAAGGGATGTTGAAGAGACATTTTAACAACAT
This sequence comes from Mobula birostris, assembly GCF_030028105.1. Classification (NCBI taxonomy): domain Eukaryota; kingdom Metazoa; phylum Chordata; class Chondrichthyes; order Myliobatiformes; family Myliobatidae; genus Mobula; species Mobula birostris. Next base: position 29,282,357 of record NC_092386.1, read on the forward strand.
GACATTCTCTGCAATAAATCATTGCTAAAGCAAACGCTAAAATCTGCTTAAAAGGCAAGCATGTCCATAATAAAAAATGGGATTAGGTTGGTGCCTCAAATGGAATATTGTACTCCATAGATTTGATGATATAAGTGCATTTTTTTTGCCCTAATAGCAAATGGTTCCTTCAATTTGCAATATTTTTATTTGTGTAAGCAATCTTTGAAGTTTCCCATTTCCTCAAGGGAACATGAAATCTTGCAGCAAAAGAAGTACATCATGATCTTTAAGCAATTCACTACTCAATATCCATAAGTGAGTATTGCTCTTTGCAGTTCTGTTCGAAACCCAGGATGGCAGCTTGCAGAATGAGTGTTAAGTGTTGCAGCTTGTGTACCAAGACATCACTAAGGCATTCAAGCTGAGAAGTGAACCAATCCAGCTTTTTACAATGAAATCTTGTTGACCTGCTGTTCTAGCAAAGATCTAAATCTGTATCTAGATGTATGTGCATGGGTGTGTTTATGTGTGTGGGTGGGCGAGAGGGAGTATAGGGGCTTGCTTTGCTGTCGATGTTTTGTTCTTTGTTGTGTTTTGTTTTGTTGTGTTCTGTGTTGTTCTGCCAAGCATGTGGGCATGCCACGTTTGCACTGGAATATGTGGTAACACCATGCAAGTTAACCCCTGCACATCCGGAGGTTGTGTTGGTTATTAAACCAAAAGATTAATTCCACTAGATATTTCGATGTTCATGTGATAAATAAATCAAAATATGAATCTGAAAGTCTCACTCTTCTGAAAGCCCAGATGTGTGTGATTACAAAAACTTAGATCTCTCACCCTCATTGCCAATTACATTTTTTTCCCTGGCTTGTAGAGATTAGAATTTGGGGTGGGATCTAAACTCAACATGGCATCTCTCTTACTTTCTGCTATCTTTTCTCTATTATGTATACAAAAAAGATAATTGCATTAGTACATCTTTCCAACAGAATATTTCAAAGCATTTGAGAAGCTGCATAGCTCAGGCTATGTTATAATGTGCTGAACAAGACTGCCACATGCTCAGCAAGCCCAAGCAAACAGCAAATTTGATACTGGACAAATAACCTGTGTTTTAGTGATGCTGTTCAAAGGCTAAATATCATCAGCAAGGATTCTCCAGCTTTTATTCAGAATAGAGCTATAGGATCTTTTAAGCAAAGCCATTGACTGAGAGCATATATGCTACTTTTGACCACCAGACCGTAAGACACACTGTAGGAACAAAATCAGGCCACTCGGCCCATCAATTCTGCTCCACCATTCCAACATGACTGGTTTACTATCCCTCTCAACCCCATTCTCGTGCCTTCACCATATAACGTTTGACGCCTTGTCTAATCAAGAACCAATCAACCTCTGCTTTAAATATATTCAATAATTTGGCCTCCACTAATGTTTGTGGCAATAAATTCAACAGATTCTCTACCCTCTGGCTAAAGAAATTCCTCCTCATCTCTGTTCTAAATGGATAACCCCCTATTCTGAGGCTGTGCCTCCTGGTCTTGGACTCACCCCCTGCAGGAAACATCCTCTCCACATCCACTCTATCTAGACCTTTCAATAATCGACAGGTTTTAATCAGACCCCCTTTCATTCTTCCAGACTCCAGTAAGTACAGGTCCAGAGCCATCAAACCACCTCATATGTTAACCCTTGATTACCAGGATCATTCTCGTGTACCTCCTCTGGACCCTATACAACACCAGCACTTCTTTTCTGAGATATGGGACCTAAATCTGCTTATAGTACTCCAAGTGTGGTTTGACCAATGCCTCTTTTAGCCACTGCATTATGCCCTTGGTTCCATATTCTAGTGCTCTCAGAAATAATACTAACAATGCATTTGCCTTCTTTACCACAGACTCAACCTGTAAATTAACATTCCTGCACAAGAACTCCCAAGTCCCTTTGCACCTCTGATGTTTTCTCCCTGTTTAGAACATAATCTATGCCTTTATTCCTTCTATCAAAGTGCATGACCATACTCTACCATACATTACATTCCATCTGCCATGTGTTTGCCCATTCTCCCAATCTACATGAGTCCAATGCAGACTCCTGGCTTCCTCAGCGCTACCTGCCCTCCCACCAACTTCAGATCATCTGCAAACCTGGCCACAAAGCCATCAATTCCGTCATCCAAATCATAGACATGTAATGTGAAAAGAGGCAGCCCCAACACCAACACCTGCGGAACACTACCAGTTACAGGCAACCAACCAGGAAGGCCCTCTTTATTCCCACTCTTTGCCTCCTGCCAGTCAGCCAGTCTTCTATCTATGCTGGTAACTCTGGTAAACCATATATATGGTGTAACTGGGTTACCTGTCTGGACACACCCCTCTGCTGACTGCCCCTGTGGCTCCTCCCACAGACTCCTGAATAAAGGCGATTGTGCCATTGCTCCTCCTCTCAGTCCAGGGGCAGATAGTCAGCATGCTGGAGGTCACATTTTACTGCTAATAAAAGCCTTTCAGTATTTACTCTACTTCCAGTCTTTTGGAGTTATTGATGGTGCATCAAGTTTATTAACAGAAATTTTAAAGCATGGAACATACCCTGAGACCCGACAAGTTAGACCTCAACCCGCAAACACCTAAAGCTGGAAATGCTTTCAAACTCTGGCTGGCCTGCTTCGAATCATACCTGGAGGAGATTGAAGTGACTGAGTCCACCGCGAAGCGCAGAGTTCTCCTCTCCAGGGTTAGTCCACGGGTCTACTCGATGATCAGAGACCAGCCGAGCTATGAGGGTGTGATGAGTGCCCTCAAAAGACAATACCTGTGGCCGGTAAACCCTGTCTATGCGCGGCATCGTTTAGCGACACCGCACCAGCAGCCCGAGGAGTCAAGTGCTGAGTTCGTCTGTGCCCTACAGACGCCCGTGCCGACCTGCGGCTGCTGAGAACTGATGGCAGAACAGCATGAGGAGCTCCTAGCGAGAGACGCCTTCGTCATGGGGACCAGGTCAGTGTATGTGCACCAGCAGCTGCTGGAAAAAGCCGATCTTACCTTACGTTCGGCGATTGAGCTGGCCGACACGGTGGAGACCGCTCTGCACAACTCAGAGGCTCTCCAGGCATGCAATTCCCCTTTGGCCTCATGGGCACCGCAGACCCCGCAACCCGCCGGAGTATCGACCTCGGCTGCTGCCAGTCACGAGTCCGCGAAGTGCTACTTCTGCGGACTCAAGAAGCACCCCTGGAAATGCTGCCCGGCCCGAGAAGCGACCTGCTCCAGCTGCGGAAAGAAGGGCCACTTCGCCAAGGTCTGTAAGTCCAAACCGCGAGCCGGATCGAGCAGCGCCGTGTGCGAGACATGGGGGTCACCATCTTGGCCATCGCCATCTTGCCTGCACGCGGCCACCACATGTGAGACATGGGGGAGGCCATCTTGGTCGACGCCCCCTCCCACCGCCTATGACCAACGGGTGCTCACGGGGCACTCCACCGCGCCGGACCAAGACAGCGACTCAACCCTGGCCTCCGTGACCCTCGAACATAGCGCTCTCCACCAGCTCACAAGGTCAATGATGGACATCCTGGTGGAGGGGCGCAGGACAAGCTGCCTGTTTGACACAGGCAGCACAGAGAGTTTTATCCACCCGGCCACGGTGCAGCATTGCGGACCCGCGATACGGCCGGTAAGTCAGCGGGTCGCCTTGGCTTCCGGGTCGCATACAACAGACATCCGGGGGCGGGAGGGTTGTGTAGCGACGCTATTGGTGCAGGGCACAGAATCTCGAGATTTTACGTTACTGGTCGTGCCTCAACTGTGTGCCCCTGTGCTATTGGGGCTCGACTTCCAGAGCCACCTGAAAAGTATGACAATGGAGTATGATGGGCCCCTCCCACCAATCACTGTCATAAATCCTCAGTTTTGTAGGAATACGTCACATACCCCGCTACTGACCACCCACACACACCGACCCGCACATCCCACCCAACACCATGCCAACAGCCGCACTACCGACACCACTTGCGGCCTCTCCGCCCTCAAGATCCCTCCCCCACCGCTGTTCGCCAACCTGACCCCCGACTGTAAACCTGTGGCAACTAAAAGCAGGAGGTACAGCGTGGGGGACTTCATTAAGTCGGAGGTGCAGCGGCTGCTCAGGGAGGGGGTCATTGAGGCAAGCAGAAGTCCGTGGAGGGCGCAGGTGGTCGTTGTTCGGAACGGGGAGAAGAATAGGATGGTCGTGGACTATAGCCAGACCATCAATAGGTTCATGCAGCTCGACGCGTACCCTCTACCCCACATCGCGGATGTGGTCAATCAGATAGCACAGTACAAGGTGTATTCAACCATAGACCTAAAATCCGCTTACCATTAGCTCCCCATCCGCCTGGAGGACCACCCTTACACTGCCTTCGAGGCGGACGGCAGGCTTTATCACTTTCTGCGCGTCCCCTTTGGTGTCACGAATGGTGTACCTGTCTTCCAGAGGGCAATGGACCGGATGGTGGAGCAGTGCCAACTGAAGGCCACGTTCCCATATCTGTATAACATCACCATCTGCGGTCACGACCAGCAGGATCACGACAACAACCTTCAAAAATTTCTCCAGGCGGCCAAAGCTTTCAATCTCACCTATAACAAGGACAAGTGTGTGTTCGGAACCACCCGACATACTATCCTTAGGTGTGTCATGGGGAATGGAGTCATTGGCCCTGACCCCGACCGTATGCGCCCCCTGTTGGAACTTCCTCTTCCCAACACCCTCAGAGCCCTCAAAAGGTGCCTGGGCTTCTTCTCATATTACGCCAAATGGGTCTCTAACTACGCAGACAAGGCCTGCCCCCTGGTCAAGTCCACCACATTCCCCCTCTCAGCTGAGGCCTGTGCGGCCTTCAGCCGCATAAAAGGGGATATTGCCAAAGCAGCAATGCATGCGGTGGATGAGGCTATTCCCTTCCAAGTAGAGAGTGACGCCTCTGACTTCGCACCGGCTGCTACCCTCAACCAGGCGGGAAGACCGGTGGCGTTTTTCTCCCGTATCCTTCAAGGCCCTGAAATTCGGCCCTCCGCGGTGGAGAAAGAGGCCCAGGCCATAGTGGAAACTATTAGGCACTGGAGGCACTATCTCGCCGGCAAAAAGTTCACCCTGCTGACTGACCAGTGCTCAGTCGCATTCATGTTTAGTAACCAACAGCGGGGCAAAATCAAAAATGATAAAATTCTGAGGTGGAATATCGAACTCTCCACCTTCAACTATGACATCATGTACAGGCCTGGGAAGCTCAACGAGCCCTCCGATGCCCTATCCCGGGGAACGTGCGCCAGCGCGCAGATCGACTGGCTATACGCCCTACATGTAGATCTTTGCCACCCGGGGGTCACCCGGCTTTTCCACTTCGTGAAAGCCCGGAACCTGCCTTACTCCCTTGAGGAAATCAGGATGATGACCAGGGACTGCCAAGTCTGCGCAGAGTGCAAACCGCACTTCTACCGACCCGAAAAGGCACAACTTCTACCGCCCCTTTGAGTAACTGAGTGTTGACTTTAAGGGCACCCTTCCCTCCACCAACCGCAATGTGCACTTTCTTAAAGTTATCGATGAGTACTCGCGGTTCCCCTTCGCCATCCCCTGCCCCGACACCGCTACCATGTCAGTTATAAAAGCCCTGCGCAAGCTCTTCACTCTGTTTGGATACCCATGCTATATCCACAGTGAAAGAGGGTCCTCGTTTATGAGTGGTGAGCTGCGCCAATACCTGCTGGCTAGGGGTATTGCAACTAGTAGGGCCACGAGCTATAATCCCCGGGGGAATGGACAGGTGGAGGAGGAGAATGCCACGGTGTGGAAAGCCACACTCTTAGCCCTCAGGTCAAAGGGACTGCCGGTCTCCCGCTGGCAGGACGTCCTTCCCGAGGCACTCCACTCCATCCGCTCCCTGTTATGCACGGCCACCAATGCCACCCCTCATGAGCGGCTCTTTTCTTCCCAGAAAGTCGAACACTGGGACCACCCTACCAACTTGGCTGACGTCCCCTGGGCCAGTGCTGCTCCGGAAACATGCGAGGAGCAATAAATACTCCCCGATGGTCGAGGGGGTTCACTTACTTCATGTGAACTCCCAGTATGCCTATGGGGTTTTACCTGATAGGCGGGAGGACACGGTCTCCATCCGCGACCTGGCGCCCGCAGGAGCTCCGGGCCCCTACCCTGAATACTCCATGGTGTCGATTAACCCCGTATCCACCGATATATATACCCACGAGACACCGTGCACTCCAAGCCCTACACAGACACCACACGACACTCCCATACCGGGCGTGACACACACGCACGAGGGATTACCGATGTCTAACGTGCTGGCACCTCAAGTCAGGCCAGAGCCAGCACAACCGCTGTCGCTGGTGCAATTACCACCGGTACTACGTCGATCATAGCGACGGACTCGACCGCCTGATAGACTTGACCTGTAAATATGCTTGTTTTAAATATTGTCAGTCACTTCATCCCGCGGGACTCTTTTTAAAAAAAAAGGAAGGGTGAATGTGGTAAACTATATATATAGTAACTGGGTTACCTGTCTGGACACGCCCCTCTGCTGACTGCCCCTGTGGCTCCACCCACAGACCCCTGAATAAAGGCGATTGGGCCACGGCTCCTCCTCTCGGTCCAGGGGCAGACACTCAGCATGCTGGAGGTCACATTTTACTGCTAATAAAAGCCTTTCGGTATTTACTCTACTTCCAGTCTTTTGGAGTTATTGATGGTGCATCAGTAACTTTCCTGTAATACCACTGGCTCTTAAACAGCCTGATGGGTGGCACCTTCCCAAAAGCCTTCTTTTATGCTGCCTTTGGCTTCCCTTGTCAGCCATGGTTGTGCTATCCTTCCTTTAGAATACTTCTTCATCTTTGAGATGTATCTATCCTGTGCCTTCCGAAACTCCAGCCATTATTATTCTTGCGGTTATCCCTGCTTATGTCCCTTTCCAATCAACTTTAGCCAGTTCCTCTCTCATGCATCTGTAATTCTCTTTACTCCATTGTGATACTGATACATCTCTCTTTAGCTCCTCCCTCTCGAACAGCAGGATGAATTCTAACATATTATGATCACTAAGGGTTCCTTTACATTAAGCCCGCTAATCAAATCTGTTTAATTACACAATACCCAATCCAGAATGGCCTTTCTCTTAGTGGGTTCAACCACATTAAAAAGCAATCTCATAGGCATTCTACAAATTCCATCTCTTGGGATCCCGCACCAACCTAATTTTCCCAAACTACCTGCATATTGAAATCCCCCATGGCTATTGTAACATTGCCCCTTTTATATGCTTTTTCATTCTCCCAATGTAATTTGTATCCCATGCCTCTGCTACTCTTTGGAGGTTTGTACATAGCTCCTATCAGGATCTTAACTCTATCCTGAAGAATTCTACATATTTTGATCCTAAGTCTCCTCTTTCTAAGGATTTTTGTTACAATGAACGACTGTGGTGGACTCAAGTGCAGGACACCGACACGTAGGTAGCATTAACAGAAGTGTGTTTATTAATAGTTACAAGGAGGGCCGGGGAGCGTGGATTAAGCTGAGGGGAGCCAAGGAGAGAGCGAAGCTGAACCTGGGTCACTTCAGTAAGACTCTGGAGTTTAGTGGCGTGACTTAGGCAGAGCAGGGATGTAGACCAGGGGATGAGCATGTCCGGGAAAGAACAGATTGCGGAATGCCCTACTCCTATTAACATAGGGGGAAATATAACACAGGCAACCGGCACGGGAAGGGAATTTAGAATATAAAACATGCAATTCGTATCTTGACTCGGAGTAGTGGCAAACGGCCGGCAATACTCAGCTGAACACAAGACGTCAAAACCAAACAATGACAGACAATTCGTATCTTGACACAATAGCACATGAAGCAGCAAACAGCCGGCAATCACTTAGCTTCGCACGAAGACGACAAAACCAAACAACGACAGACAATTCGTATCTTGACTTGGAGTAGCGGGAAACGGCCAGCATTACTCAGCTGGACACGAGACAACAAACCCAAACAACGACAGACAATTCGTATCTTGACACAGAGTAGCACATGAAGCGGCAAACGGCCGGAAAACATTTAGCTGGACATGAAGAAACAGAATTCTCGAAGCAACTTAGAATCCACCATTCTCGGTGGCCCGGAACATGCTCGGGTGACGGTCCAGCCCTGAGTAGATGTAAGCTGGAGATTTTATGCTACTGGCCCAGATGAGAATCAGGTGCCTTAATCAAGCAGCCTGGTAGGACACGGGGAAAAGGGAATTAAAAGAAAATGAGGAGTCGATGGACCGGACCATGACAATTTTATTTCATTTTTTACCAACAGTGCCACCCTACTCCCTCTGTCTACCTGTCTGTTCTTTCAATACTATATGTGTCTTTAGATCTATGATCATCTTTCAGCCATGACTTAGTGATGCCCACAACATCACCCCTTCCAATCTCTAACTGTGCTACAAGATTATCTACCTTATCCATTTAAATATAACACTTTCAGTCTGTATTCATCACCCTTTTTGATTCCTCCCATGCAACACTTTAAGTCATCCTACTGACTGCAATTTTGGCCTAATATCTGTAGCCATTCTTCACAGTCTTACTGTACACTGCATTTTTTGTACAGGTCATACCTTCCCCAGAAATGATTTCAATGATCCAGAAATCTGAAACTCTGACTCCTGCATCAAATGCACAGCCACACACTCATTTGCCAAATCATCTTCTTCTTACCCCTTCTGGCATGTGGCACAGGCAGAAATCCAGAGATTCAGACACTGGAGGTCCTGCTTTTCAACTTTCTACCTTAATCCCTATATTCTCTCTTTAGGATCTCATCCCTTTTCCTATGTAAGTCATTGGTACCAATATGTATCATGACTTCCTGCTGCTCACCTTCCCCTTTTAGAAAGCCACGGACTCAAATTAAGACATCATCCAGATGTCTCTTTCACATCCACTGTATCTCCTGTCTGCTCCTTTAACCATGAAATCCCCTAACACTACTGCACTTCTCTCCTCCCCATTTCCCTTCTGAGCCACAGAGCCAGGTTCAGTGCCAGACATCCATTTGCTCTGGCTTTCCCCTGGTAAGTCGCTCCACCCACAGCAGCATCCAAAGTGGTATACTTATTGTTGAACAGAACAGCACAGGGATACTGTGCACTGCCTGCCCATTCCCTTTCCCTCTCCTGATAGTCATCTAAGTACCTGCCCCCTGCAACTTAGGGGTGACTACCTCCCTATAACTCCTATCTATCACTTCTTCATTCTCTGTGGAAGCCTTAATACGGTCTCTAAGGAACTGCAGCTTCATGCATGTCATACAGGTATAACTATTAGGGAGACCAAAGGTCTTCCAGCATTCCCACTTCTCACACAAACAATATACCATTACCAATGTGTTAATGGACAAAGAAAAAGGAAAAAAAAAACTTACAAGAAACTTATTGTGAGCCTCTGTCTGTTCTCACTGAAGTCTGTTAGGCCAAAGCCTGACCACTCTAACACTGACCACTCTAACAACAGCCGCACCTACAGTGGCCACTCCTCTTTCACCTCACTGCTGTTAATTAGCCTTTGCCAAGTGCCTAACAGATCGTTATTATTGCAGCCCATTAATTGTCCCGAAAGGCCCCGAGCTCTTTTTAAACCTTGCGTTACCTCAGCGAAACAAGTGATTGACTACTTAATTTGATATCTTATCTGAAAAAACTAGATCTCTAATAGAGAACTGTAGTGTGAAAAGTTTCTGGAATGGCATCCTCCACACATACCTTCCTCTCTCTGCCATCTTTCTAACCTAAAAACAAGAGTGTGAATCATTGAACCATGGCTCATCTGTTGCTTGAAATATTTGATGAATGTTTTAATGTGGTCAACCTGTAAAACACCACAATTTAATCAACATCTTAGAGATATTCTTTGGGGATGGGAGAAGGATACTTTTCCTTTACAGCTATACTAACAACACCAATATTCATGCTTGTAAAACACTTTCATTATCGTGGCTCAATCATTTTCTTTCTGTCGGTTATACGCCTACATATTACTGTTTTACAAGGGCTCATTTAACCAAATCTGTACTGGCTTAGAAATATTCCTTTACTGGGACCAATTCCACAAAAGCATGATTCAAGCAAACTGGACAGTTCAATTGCATTGCAAGTGTAGATGGTTTATTTAAAATTCAATACAGGTCAAATAGATCCAAACAGAAACAAATGAATACTATTACAGCTTTAAAATTAGCACAGTGGTCATTATTGCAAGTGAAAGCCATTATGGAGGAACTACGTAAAAAGCAAATTTTAAAAACAACATAGTCTAAAAGCTGGGAAACTGAAATGGAACAAAGTATGCTGAAATAGAGTTAATATTCCATATCGATGATCCTTATTCAGAATCTGACAGCTTCATCAAACTGAAGTATTACCTCTTTTTCACTCTTCCCAGATGTTGCCTGGTCAACTAAGTGTTTCAAACAATGATTTATTCTAAAAAAAATACTCCAATTCAAACTTTATTTTTGGCTTTATTCTGATGCTTCTTTGTAGTACCATGTATAATTCGTACTGCTGCCTCTAAGGAATTTGTACGTTCTCCCCGTGGCCACGTGGGCTTCCTCCAGCTGCTTTGGGTTCCTCCCACAGTCCAAAGACGTACTAGTTGATAGGTTAATTGTTCCTTGAAAATAGTCCCGTGATTAGGCTAGGATTAAATCTGGGGTATTGCTCAGCAGCATGGCTCAAAAGGCCACATTGTATCTCAATCAATCAATCAATCAATCAATAAATAAAAACAGTCATGGAAACAGATTTAAAGTGAATGTACTCATTGACGCTTCTGCATCCACAATGGCTAAAAAGTGATTACACAGGCATCAAGTCATAAAGTGATAGTTTTTATACAGCACAGGGATGGTCCTTCAGCTCAATTCACTATGTTTAACAAATCATCTAACTGAGCTTGTTCAATAAGTCCTGTGTTTGGCCCATCTCCCTCTAAATCTTTCCTATTAATGAACCTGCATAAACATCTTTAAATGTAGTCATTCTACCTGTTTCTAAAACTCCTAGCAGCTTGTTTCCTGTACCCACCAACTTCTGTATGGAAATATAATGTGTATTAAGACTCAGTGAAGAAATTATACTTCTCTTATCTTGCTCATAGGAATATACTACTCACTGTTTATTGAAGTCCTTTTATGTTATATTGTTGATTAAAGTTCTTTATCATTGTAGAATCCAACTTTCACTTCACAAGATTTCAAGCTTAATCTATTTTTTAAATAGATGAAGATTAATAATTTTCTCAAATTCATATTAGTATTACAGGTCCTATGAATATCACAATTGACAAGATCAGCTGTTGCCCATGGCTTGGTTGACAGCACACCCACCTCTGTCAGAAAGTTGTGAGTTCAAGTCCCACTCTAGAGACCTGAGCACAAAAGCTTTGCTGACATTCCTGTGGGATGAGGTGTCTTTTTGATGAATCATTAAACCAAAGCCTGTCTGTCCTCTCAATGGATTTAAAAGGCTTGAAGTAAAGCAGAGGAGTTTTCTCCGTTGTTTCAGAGTTAATTTTCCCTTGATCTCTACATCAGCAAAATAGATTTGCTTGAAAGTTGTATTGTTTCTGATTTGATTTCAATGAAAAATCAAATGTAATTGAATGTCACACAGAAAATATTGGTGGAGCTCAGGAGGTCAGGCAAAATCTATAGGGAGAAATAAACTGTTGACATTTTGGGCCGAGCCTCTTCATCAGGGCTCAGCTAGACAAAGGATATTGGCCAGAAATGTCAACTATTTATTCCTCTCCATAGAAGTTGCCTGACCTGGTAGGTTGCTCCAGAATACCGTGCATGCTTTGCAAGACTTCCAGAATCTGCAGAATCTCTTGTGTTTGCAGTTGAATGTCAGAAGCTTCACATATGTTCTCCATGCAGCTGATGAGTTTTCACATGGGCTTTCTGATCTCAAAATAAGGCGTTGACAATATGGGTCAGAGAAAAGAAGAAATTTGTTTACCCAGAAGATAGTGAGTCTTGGAATTTATTGCCCAAAGGAACTATAGAGATTCAGTCACTGAGTGCACTCACAGCAGACTAAGACATTTGGAAATGAATGGAACCAGAGGACACAAAATTAGTAGAGAAATGCATTCCTAAAGTAAAAGATTAGCCTTACTCTTACTGAATGATAGCACAGGACAAGGAGCAGAATAGTCAACTCCTGTTTCCATTTATTATGTTTTTATATTTGTTAGGAGTATTCTGGAGTTATGTGAATATAGCAGATATTATTTCAAACAATAACCAGTCTTCAGTTCTTAATGCAAATTGTAAATTGTAAGCAGTAAATTGAAATTAAATAACTCATTTGCATATGAATAATGCTATCTGTAAGAGAAATGGTTTACAAAATGGTGACTATGGGACATTTGCATATGTTTCAGTTGAACAATGGGGTTGTGTTAAATGGCCTGCATGAATCCAGGAAAGTATAGGTTTCATCTGGCTCTCTGTCATCAGAAATTTTAGAATATCTCTGCTAATTATTTTCTCCCAACAAAGGTGTTTGAATGTTCAGAGGTGTCTTATCAATTGCAATGTACTTCCACTGTAAATATGCACCTTAAAAGAACCATTTATCAACCTAAAGTATTGAAGTAAACAATATAATTGTCACTATTAAAACAGTATTGAATCACCTACTGCTAACTTTAATCTTAAGGGTATAAAAATCTGATATATTTTTGGGTTTGTGAGCCTCTACCATGACTGTATCCACAGGAATGTCTGTTGTCATGATGAAGACTCCTATATCACTAGCTTCATTGTCTCTCTGGTGACTTCGATCACAGACACACCAGTTGGTAGGCTCATCTGTCTGAGGGGGTGAGCATTGTTTTTTTTTTTAAAAAAAGAGTAGCACCTATACTTAGATCTGGCTAGGTCAGTGGACACAGAATCACAGGGTATCAAAGGGCATGGCAGAGAGAAGAACTGGCAGATATAAAAGTGTAGTGTGTGTGTTTCTGTGGTTTCTGTAAGGGACCAGCTGTCAGTCAGCACTGAATAGTTTGTTGAGACAGGTCCACCAGTTGCAAAAGGTAATTATTAGCCGTTTTTGGGACCCCAAAGGGTATATGTGTACTTATTCGGTGGGCAACGGTGGACACCTTGGTTCCATGAAAGATACCGTTTAGGGGTAGGGGTAGGGGTGTGTGTGTGTGTGTGTGTATATATATACTCATTCAGAGAATTGTTTGTGTGTAGGGAAAACCTGAAAATCAAAGTTCAAGAGAGGTGATAGTGCAGAAATATTTAAATCTCTAAATAAAAGGGACAGAGCAACATCGTGGACCCAATTATGAAGAGTCATGAGCCAGGGAAGGGATTGAAAGAGAGGGAAGAAAGGTCATAAGGTGTCTCTAGCAGATGTAGCTGCTGGGAAGCTGCAGAGATCTTGCTTTGTTTGACCAGGGCACTTAGCGGCAGACTGCCACACTAGACATAGAAGGGCAGAGGAGATAGTATGTGACAGCTGTGGTCTCCTGGACCACGGTTGGAGACAGTGTCCTAATAGGGGAAGGAGGCATGGGAGTCACCCACCAAGACAAGTAGACACTACAACAGAACCTCACTCCCTAACCCCAACAGTGCCCTCTCTGTCTAGTCTGACTGCTGACCAGAACGTAGGACTAGCTAAGGTAGCATCCAAGTGAGACAAACAACTATCAGCAGCCTCCATTTTCACCCACAGATGCACACAGGAATTTTAGGAGCTTCTGTATCCGTAACTGATCTACCCCTTCCCGTGACTGGAGAGGCTATTTATCTTACAGGTATAGGGAGGAAAACAATCAGGTCAGAAAAATATGCGCCTCCACCACGAGCATCTCCATGAGAATATATGTTTGTCCAGATGAATAAAGACTTTCATGTCCACAACTCCAGTGTCTCCCTAGTGTCTTTGATCAAAGTCACAACAATATTCATCCCATGTAGATCAGACTCATTTAATGATAGTCCTACTACACCTATAACTAACCAAGTTCACCAGTAGACAAACAAATCCAATCCAATTATATTGTCAACCAGAAGCCCACACTTCTCATCCTACCCAACCGGATCCATGACAGCTAAATGTTGCTCCAACCACTTTTCCTATTGGACAGCTTGAACCATTCCGATACCAGACCTCCTTTTTCCCTGGGCCTCTCTTCCCAGCAACACCTTCCTAACAGTCCACAGACTGGGCTGATTCCTTTCCTTCTCCAGAATGGTGAAGCATACAATTGGAGATTTTGATTGTGGAGTGCCTATTATCCTTTAGACCTCATGTGCCACAGAATTTCACAGTGGTAGGCCCACGAACAAAGCATTCATTGTCTGGATGTGAACCAATTGCTCAATATGCCCTTTCAGGCAGTTTTCTCATCAAGGTCATATGCTCGCTGTAGGAGTTAGTCCTGCTCAAATGTGGTTTTCAGTGTTTCCTTCAGTACAATAGTGAATTCACAAAACTTATATGACTGTAACTTTTTTGAGACCTTGTGAAGAGACACTATGTGAACATTTCTTTAATCAGTTCAGCTGTTAAAAAGCAATGATTTGTACTCCTACACGGCTCAATTAAAATCTTAGCAATACTTCTTGAATGTATCACACTGAACACGACACTATAATGTCTCTGAAAGAGAGATGTCTCCTGCCTGAACATTTTTGAGATTTGTGTGGGCATTATCATTTTGAAAGCATGCCAAATGAAACATCTTATTCTCAGTTAAACACTTAGTTCAGAAGACTGAAAGATTAGCAAGATTTTAAGAATTTAATAAAATAATGATTAAAACTGTTAACTGGGTTATTTAGTAATTTAGAACTACTACAAAAGAATCCTTTAATGATTGCAATGGGGTCAGTCCAGTTATTTTGTAAATAGTTTGTCTATCTCCATCTCTCATGGGATTCGTCGTCATCGTGGCTATCCCTCGAGGTCGAGGATGATGGTCTTCATTCTGTTGATCTACTTATGGGCTCTCAAGTGGCTTATGAGTCCAATCTTAATGATCTGTAAGAAGACATCCATAAGAAACATCGATTATCAATTGGGAGTCACACCATTTTGTACCATCCTTAATTCCCCCCTTCGTGGGATTAAGGATGGTATAAAATGGCGTAACTCCCAATTGATAATCAGTATTTCTTATGGATGTCTTCTTACAGATCATTCTATTATAACTGCATATTAGTTGCCCCATTTCATTTTCTTTCTTTTGGAATTCAGATTTAGTTCGTATTGAGATAAACTGATACCCAAAGGCAAAATTTTCCTGAGTCTGCACCAAACAATGCTGGGATGTTGATCAGGTTGGGGTGTATCCTGTAAAAGGCACTAGCCCTTTCTATTCCATTTATCATCAATTATATTAATGAATTGCTTTGTTACTAAGACAGTAATTAATCAAGTATGGAATCAGGAAGCACTAATAAACTTGAAATCAATAAAGATGAAGTCTCCACTGCTGGAGATACTCTTGATCAAATAGAGACTGGTATAGTCATTAGAGACCAAGGATAACTCTATGATTCTATGTAACACACACAAAATGCTGGGGGAACTCAGCAGGCCAGAAAACATCTATAGAAAAGAGTAAACGGTTAAAGCTTCAGGCTGAAACCCATCTTCAGGACTTATGATTCTATGACTCTATGCATACCCTGGAACCAGCAGGCCCCTGAATAATTTCACTCACCTCAACACTGAACTGATTCCACAACCTACAGACTCACTTTTAAGAACTCAGCAACACGTTTCAGTATTATATATTTACTTTTTTATTATTTGCATGATTTGTCTTCTTTTGCACATTTGTTGTTTCCCAGTGTTTGTTAGTTATAATTTTTCATAAATTCTTTTGTACTTCTTTATTTTCCTTGCAAGAAAATGAATCTCAAGATAGTGACATACAGATGGTGTACTTTGTCAATACATTTACTTTGATCTTTGAACTTTGAAGCAAAAGTGTCAATATCAACTTCAGGAAATCATAGCAGCAATAAATATTGTTGTGGCCAAGACTGAAATGCCACGGTATGGCAAGGCAACCACCCTAGGAGCCCTCTGGGTGTGCAGAAAAATTTCCAGACCAAAATATTTATATTTCAGTAGCTACTTACCAATTAATTTTAACATTAGGAAATTCTAGAATTATATTTGCAGAACAGACATGATATTTGCAGAAACTACATAGAACTTCTATGTTGGTACTTTGTGTCCAGAATTTCGAGAGTGATGTGGAAGGGCTGAATTCGAAGGTCAACTGTGAGTAGCTTCATCTTGCAGTTGAAGTTAGCTATACAACATCTCCCAGCCAGAACTTGCAAAGCCTTCGGATAATTCTACACAGTGAGCTCCAGAACCAGGAGTGTCCAGTTTTGGAGCTTCCTCCTTTCCCATGTTCAGCTGCATAGGACAGGAGAAAGAAGAATAGAGAATCAGAATTTAGGGAATAGGCTGATGTATTCTGTGGTCATAGAGGTGACTGAGGCTTGTGTGTGGCCTCCCTGGTGCCAAGTTCAAGAACATCACTGAGTGGGTACATAGCCTACTCAGGTCTGAATGGAGAATGTGAGCACTCAGAGGTCATAGTACAATCTCAGACACCATTGCAGATGTAAGATCAGATTTCCAGAGAGTGAACCTGTGGAAAGCATGTAATCCAGAGAGTGTCCAGAAGGCTGTAAGATATGAGAGCTGAATTAGGTATTTGGCCCATCAAGTCTGCTCTGCCATTCGATCATTTAATTTCCCTCTCAATCTCATTTTGCTCTCTTCTTACTGTAATCTTTGATGCCCTTACTAGTCAAGACCCTATCAATTTCCAATATATTATATATATATATCTCCATCCAGTGACAGGTACAAGAGCTTTAGCATTTTACAGATGTAATTTGAGTTTAATGCTTGTGAATACATTGAGAAACTGATTTCTGTATCCCACTCTACACTAATTGACAAACGTTTCTGCATTGGTTGAG
Organism: Mobula birostris; assembly: GCF_030028105.1. Classification (NCBI taxonomy): domain Eukaryota; kingdom Metazoa; phylum Chordata; class Chondrichthyes; order Myliobatiformes; family Myliobatidae; genus Mobula; species Mobula birostris. The sequence continues at coordinate 29,299,433 of NC_092386.1, forward strand.
TGAAGTAATTTACAATTATTTAAAGTAAGCAGAGAAAAAAGAAAATATTTAGCAGATCAAGCATCATTGATCAAAATTGTTAATTCTGTTTCTCTCTCAAGAGGTGTTGTCTGATTTACTACTTTTTAAAAAAATTTCGCAGTTATCACCATCTGCATATTATTGCTTGTAAATTACTATTCAGTTCACTGTCATTTCTTATTCACTAAGTTCCAGTATCTGTATTTTTTTTGCTTTAAGATTATTTAAAAAATATTGTGCTTGTATTGGATCATATAAATGACAAAATGCTTGTATTTTAATGGTTGCACTGTTGGATTCTGATATTTTTAATTCAAGGTTCTTTAGGAAGTCAGGAAAGAGGCACAAAACTTGTTGCTCATTGATCATTTAATTAAGCATTAATAGAACAAAGACAATTGAAAAACGGACAGTGACTGAAGCAGATGCTAGTAACAGAACAAAGACTAAAAGCCAAAGATGGCGCTGCCTCGTGGTCAGCTATTTTTATATTCCATAGATAAGAAAAATTCCATTCAAATTTGCAGATAAGAGTGAGAACGCCCTATCCAAATAATGTAAGCCAAGAGAAGCTTCTAGAGCTTTCCAGATTCATACAAATGTAACTAGTATGGGACATACTAAACAGTTGCACATCCATGCAGTGACTACTAGGAAACATACTACACAGTAGGCAACTAATTGTTAAGCAGCAAGGAAAACAACGATTAAACAGTCAGATCCAACAGCACATTTTAATCTCTGTTAATCAAATTGCATCAAAATAATGTTCCTACAAATAGTATTTAAAATAAGTACATATTCCAAAGTATTACCCATGGCAGATTTCACTTTGGCAATATACAAGAAAGTCTGCGCAAACCTTTGAGGAAAACAGTCTCTTGAAAATAAAAATGATTTGCACTCTAATTTCAGATTTTGTTCATCATTTTATACAGCAATAGTATAAAGGAGATCTGAATCAGAGTCAGAGTCAGAACCAGGTTCAATATTACACAGAAACGTAGAAAAACTACAGCACAATACAGGCCCTTCAGCCCACAATGCTGTGTGGAATATGTACTTACTTTAGAAATTACTGTCACATGTCACGAAATTTATTGTTATGTGTACATGTGTATAAAGTTAAATTAAATAGGAAGTGTGAAAAGGGGAAAAATAGTGTGATAGTGTTCAATGTCTGTTCAAGGATGTATTTTTTGAATAGAGTTTCAGAAAGGAAGAAGCTATTCTTGAATCATTGACTGTGTGTCTTAAGGCTCCTGAACCTCCTCCCTGATGGCATCAATGAAAAGAGGGCATGTCCTAGGTGATAAGGGACCTTAATGATGGATGCTGCCTTTTTGAGGCATCACTCCTTGAGGATGTCCTGGATACTTTGGAAGCCAGTACCTATGATGGAGCTGACTGAGATTACAACTCTCTGCAGCTTATTTTCATCTTGTGTGCCCCCTCCCCAATACCAGATGGTGGTACAGCTAATCAGAATGCTCTCCAAGGTATATCTGTGGAAATTTGTGAGTAACCAACCAACTCTCCTCAGACTCCTAATGAAATATAGTTGCGGTCATTCCTTCTTTGTAACTGCATCGAATCGTTGGGACCAGGATTGATTCTCGGTGATGTGGACACCCAAGAACTTGAAATTGCTCACCTTTTCCATTTTTGATCCCTTGATAAGGACTGGTATGTGTTCTGTTGTCCTACCCTTTCTGAAGTCCACAATCAATTCTTTGGTCTCTGACTGGATGAACCACCCTTTAATAACAGGTACGTGCTCTTATCTGTGAAGGAAGTGTGCTAAATTGTTTGCCATGTCCGGCAACGTTAGCAAAAAATCTAAACCACCCTGTGGAAGTGGCAATGATTTCACAAAATTTATGCAGGTCATCATAGAAGATTCAAACAGCTGGTGCAGGACCTATAAGGATAATGGTAGCGTAGCAGTTAGCACAACGCTTTATAGTACTTACGAACTGGGTTCAATTCCTGCTGCTGCCTGCAAGGTTTGTACATTCTCCACATGACCACATGGGTTTCCTCCAAGTGCTCCGGTTTCCTCCCACAGTACAAAGGTTGGTCTTATTTTTTTTTAGTTGGGTTCTTTTGGGTTCCTTGTTTTGCGAATCTCAAGGTTGTATAATTTATGCATTCTTTAGTAATAAATTTGAAACTTTGAAATTATAAATAAACAGTCCTAATGTGGACAAATTGGATGAGTATAGATAGCAAAAAGGTCTGCATGGACTTGGTAGGCTATCACTGCGCTACATGATTGAAGATTCAAACAGCAGACATAGAAGCTCCAAAATACAATCCTTATGTGGGCAAGTAAGATTAGTGTTGTATGCATGCATATGGTGGGCCAAAGAACTTTTTTCCTATGCTGAATGATTCTACGACCATAAACAATCATCTATTTCTAGTAATAAAGAAAGTTGTCAGTCTTGCTTGTCTCCATCACTATCAGATAGACGACATGGCAAATACAGGTAAATTTGCTAATAAATCTGCATAATAATGCTATTGTTTCATAATGTTATGGCTCATCATGGTTGGATCAGACTTCCACTTGACCTATTGCTCCTTCTGGACTATCTGTGGTAATGGATATCCTGACATTGATAACCTGTCAATCTTTTTAATATTTAAAATGCAGCTTTTTCAGCTTTCAAGGAATAGTTCTATTAAACATTACCTACCTTGTTCATCATTTAGGTTGGCACATTATTAAACCATGTTAACCAGAGTTCAAAAGGTTCAAAAACATTATTAGAAATTGTCAGGAGTGTTTACATTCTTTAATGCCAAGTTCATTTTTGACTTTACCTAAGTATCCATTTCAATGTATTTTATTACTGCATTTAAATCAACATAACTTCTGTCATACTTTTATTTATCTTAACTTATTTAGAACAAAAATTCATTTTCCAAGGAAAACCTTCACGTATTTACACGTTCAGTACAAAGGAAAATTCTCTATTCTCGAAATTACCCAGATTTTTGGTGGAGAGACTTTGCTTGTTCTTTTGAAGTATGATAATTACACCTTTGATGGTCCTATTATTAAATCAGATGCAGAACAGTTGCACCTCCCTTGTTTACAGTTCACACTGATCAAGTAAGTAATTACATGAGTTTGTTTTCATTCATTCTAAAATAGTGTTCTTTTTCTGGCCAGAACTTTTACCCTTTGAACATTTGCAAGCGAGGTATGGAATGTTACTTACACATAAATTACTAATAGACAAAATTAAGAGAATTCTTGTTGCAAAACTTACAAATACTTCTTGTGAGTATTTTGGTATAATTAACTTTTTTTGTCAGAGACCATTTGCAATGTTATTGTAAATACATGAATTAGTTTGTGTAACCCTCAAATTAATAAAATCAGTTTATGTTAATATATTTGCAAAACATTCATATAAGAAAGCCTGGAGAAAAGTCAGATTGACTACAAGGAAGACACAGTGAACAGAATGAGCAGGCAACTGAAAGATGCAATTCAACATGGTCAAAGGTGAAGTGAGGGGAAAAGAGCAAGAAATGGGAGTACATGCTTCATTGAAAAATATTTGAGTTTGGGAATAAAAAAAATTGTTTCGGTGCATAATGTTATAAAAATTCATATGCTGGTGGAAAAGCCAAGGCCAAATGAGAAATTGGAATTGGCTATAAAATGCAAAAGAGAAAATAATAATAATCTGTTGTAACGAGTGCAGTCTTTGCTGCTTTCTGTTGGGGGATCCGCATCGGAGCTGGTGATGCAAAAAGACTAAATAAACTCATCAAAAAGTCTGGATCTGTCCTTGTCTACAACCCAGAGTCCTTTGAGTTCGTGATGGAGAGGAAGTCACTAGACAAACTGTTGTTATCCATTATGAACAAACTGGCATATCCTCTCCAAGACCTACTGAATAAAAAACGGAACACCCTTTTGAACAGATTCGTTCAGCTCTGCTGTCAGAAGGATCATTTCAAAAAATCTTTCTTACCAAGTGCAAAAAGCATATACAACAATTCATCTCTGTGTGACAAGAGAACATACATCATAGTACAATACTCTCTGCTTTATAATTTTGTACATTATCATTGCACATTAGTACATTATTATTGAGTATATTATTAATCTGTATTTTATTATTAGTTAAGTCTGCACACTGCTAAGTGTGTTTTTAAATATTTCTACTATAATGAAAGAATTTCCTACTTGGGATCAATAAAGTACTTATTATTATGACAAACTCAGTCACAACTTTGGGTGGCTCTATGTGATACTATGGCCAACTATGAGCAGCATAACACATAAATGATGTCAAAAGTGAGGAGAATTACTTAAAACAGCTGTTCCAATTGGGTGAATGAACAATATTTTTTCCTTGCTTGGGGAAACATTGTTGGTTAATCATAAATTTAAAATTTCAACCAAGGTGAGGAATATATTTCAGGAACATTAAATCCTTTGTCATGCACAAGGATGAGAGATCATTGCATCTGTTACATAAAAAAATGAGACGTTTGAAGCAAATAAGGATGTAAGAATGATGGTATGATCTGTAGCATTAATTCTGGATTACTCAAGCAAAGAACAAGGATGGGCAATGGGTCCAACAATTTCCTGCTGAGCTGTGCAGCACATTGGTTCAATATAGTTCAATATGCATGCAGTTTTGTCAAATCAGTCTGGAATATTGGCCAACGGTTTGAATTCTTTCTACGGACACCATGACTCAGTAGAAGAGTAGATGTCTATGGAAAAGAGTACAGTCGACATTTTGGGCTGAGACCCTTAAAACCATAGAACATTACAGCACAGAAACAGGCCTTTTGGCCCTTCTTGGCTGTGCCAAACCATTTTTCTGCCTAGTCCCACTGACCTGCACCTGAACCGTATCCTTCCATACACCTCCCATCCATGTACCTGTCCAAGTTTTTCTTAAATGTTAAAAGTGAGCCCGCATTTACCACTTCATCTGGCAGCTCATTCCACACTCCCACTACTCTCTGTGTGAAGAAGCCCCTCCCTAATGTTCCCTTTAAACTTTCCCCCCCTCACCCTTAACCCATATCCTCTGGTTTTTCCTCCCCTAGCCTCTGTGGAAAAAGCCTGCTTGCATTCACTCTATCTATACCCATCATAATTTTATATACCTCTATCAAATCTCCCCTCATTCTTCTACGCTTCAGCAAATAAAGTCCTAACCTATTCAACCTTTCTCTATAACTCACTTTCTCAAGTCCTGGCAACATCCTTGTAAACCTTCTCTGCACTCTTTCAACCTTATTAATATCCTTCCTGTAATTTGGTGACCAAAGCTGCACACAATACTCCAAATTTGGCCTTACTAATGCCTTATACAACCTCACCATAACATTCCAACTCTTATACTCAATATATACTCTTGATTTATAAAGGTCAATGCACAAACAGCTCTCTTTATGACCCTATCTACCTGCAATGCCACTTTTAGGGAATTTTGTATCTCTATTCCCAGATCCCTCTGTTCTACTACACTCCTCAGTGCCCTACCATTTACCTTGTATGACCTACCTTGGTTTGTCCTTCCAAAGTGCAATACTTCACACTTGTCTGTATAAAACTCCAAATGCCATTTTTCCGCCCATTTTTCCAGCTGGTCCAAATCCCTCTGCAAGCTTTGAAAACCTTCCTCACTGTCCACTACACCTCTAATCTTTGTATCATCAGCAAATTTGCTGATCCAACTTACCACATTATCATCCAGATCATTGATATAGATGAAAAATAACAATGGACCCAGCACTGATCCCTGTGGCACACCACTAGTCACAGGCCTCCACTCAGAGAAGCAATCCTCCATTACCACTCTCTGGCTTCTTCCATTGAGCCAATGTCTAATCCAATTTACTACCTCTCCATGCATACCTAGTGACTGAATCTCCTAACTAACCTCCCATGCGGGACATTGTCAAAGGCCTTACTGAAGTCCATGTAGACAACATTCACTGCCTTCCCTTCATCCACTTTCCTGGTAACCTCCTCGAAAAACTCTAATAGATTTGTTAAACATGACCTACCATGCACAAAGCCATGTTGACTCTCCCTAATAAGTCCCTGTCTATCCAAATACTTGTAGATCCTATCTCTTAGTACTCCTTCCAATAATTTACCTATTACCAACGTCAAACTGACTGGCCTATAATTTCCCGGGTTACTTTTAGAGCTTTTTTTAAACAACGGAACAACATGAGCTATCCTCTAATCCTCCGGCACCTCACCCGTAGATACCAACATTTTAAATATATCTGCCAGGGCCCCTGCAATTTCAACGCTAGTCTCCTTCAAGGTCCGAAGGAATACCCTGTCAGGTCCTGGGGAGTTATCTACTCTGATTTGCCTCAAGATAGCAAGCACTTCCTCCTCTTCAATCTGTATAGGTTCCATGACCTCACTACTTGTTTGCCTTATTTCCATTGACTCCGTGCCAGTTTCCTTAGTAAATACAAACGCAAAGATACCATTTAAGATCTCCCTCATTTCTTTTGGTTCCATACATAGCCGACCACTCTGATCTTCAAGAGGACCTATTTTATCCCTTACTATCCTTTTGCTCTTAATATACCTGTAGAAACTCTTTGGAGTATCCTTCACCTTAACTGCCAAAGCAACCTCATGTCTGATTTTATCCCTCCTGATTTCTTTCTTAAGTATTTTTTTGTACTTTTTATACTCCTCAAGCACCTTATTTGCTCCGTTTCCTATACATGTCATACATCTCTCTTTTCTTCTTTATCAGAGTTCCAATATCCCTTGAGAACCAAGGTTCCTTATTCTTATTCATTTTGCCTTTAATCCTGACAGGAACATACAAACTCTGCACTCTCAAAATTTCTCCTTTGAAGGCCTCCCACCTACCGATCGCATCCTTGCCAGAGAACAACCTGTCCCAATCCACACTTTTTAGATCCTTTCTCATTTCTTTAAATTTGGCCTTTTTCCAGTTTAGAACCTCAACCCGAGGACCAGATCTATCTTTATCCATGATCAAGTTGAAACTAATGCTGTTATGATCACTGGAACCAAAGTGTTCCCCTGCACACACTTCCGCCACCTGTCCTAACTCGTTTCCTAATAGGAGATCTAATATTGCATCCTTTCTAGTTGGTACCTCTATATTTAGAAAACTTTCCTGAACACATTTTACAAACTCTAACCCATCTAGACCTTTAACAGTTTGGGAATCCCAATCAGTATGTGGAAAATTAAAATCCCCTACTTTCACAACTTTATCTTTGCTGCAGTTGTCTGCTATCTCCCTGTAGATTTGCTCCTCCAATTCAATATTGGGTGGTCTATCATATAACCCCATTGATGTGGCCATACCTTTCCTGTTTCTCAGCTCCACCCATATGGCCTCGGTAGACAAGCCCTCTAATCTGTCCTGCCTGAGCACTACTGTAACATTTTCCCTGACAACCAATGCTACCACCCCCCCCCCCCCCACCCTTCATTCCTCTGCCTCTATCACGTCTGAAACATCGGAACCCTGGAACATTAAGCTGCCAGTCCTGCCCCTCCTGTAGCCAAGTTTCACTAATGGCTATAATGTCGTAATTCCATGTGTCAATCCACACCCTCAGCTCATCAACCTTCCCCACAATACTCCTTGCATTGAAATAGACGCACCTCAAAAGATTATTACCACCACACACAACCCTTCTATTTGTGACTTTGCATGAACTTTTAACATCAACTATTTTCACCCATTCCACTATCTGCTCTGGCACTCTGGTTCCTATCCCCCTGCAAATCTAGTTTACACCCTCCCCAAAAGCCGTAACAAACCTCCCTGCAAAGATATTGGTCCCCCTGTAGTTCAGGTATCACCTGTCTCTCTTGTACAGGTCCCACCTGCCCCAGAAGAGGTCCCAATGATCCTGAAATCTGAAACCCTGCCCCCTACGCCAGTTCCCCAGCCACGAGTTCATCTGCCAGAGCATCCTATTCTTACCCTCACTGGCATGTGGCACAGGTAACAATCCTGAGATTACCACCCTCAAGGTCTTGCTTTTTTTTTTCATATTCTTTTTATTTTTTTTATACAAACAAAAAAAATGTACGTCTACAAAAACTAAGACCTTAACAAAATCAAATTAAATATTGAGCAGCAAAAGGGAGAAAAATATAAAGGCAAAAGTAAACATACACAGCAGAGGTGCACCGCACCAAAAAACTTCAGTCCTTACCCCGTAAGAAATTCAGGGCCCCATAACCTTTCAAAGATGTCCCCTCTGTCCTCATTACATAGTCTCAGTCTTTCCAAATGTAAAGTATTTGCCAGTTCTCTCAGCCACAGATTGTACGTAGGCACAGAGTCCATTTTCCACATTTGCAGGATTAACTTCTTAGCAATCACCATGCCAAACAATACAGCCATTTTTTCATACATATTGGCTGAAGATTGGGAGCTTGTTGCTCCAAGGATGGCTATGAGTGGGTCTGGTTCCCACCACTTCCCAAAGCTCTCAGAGAAACAGTAAAAAATACTTTTCCAGTATGCATAAAGCTTACAACATGACCAGAATGAATATGACAAGTTACTGTTCACAGATTTACATCTATTACAAACTGGTGAAACATCAGGGTAGAAACTGTGCAACTTTTCTTTGGAATAATGAAGTCTATGTATTGTTTTAAATTGTATTAGTCTGTGTCTGTTGTTGACCGAACGATCATGTATACTCTTTAAACACTCATCCCAGACCTCCTCCGTCAGTTCTATACCCAATTCATCCACCCAAGCTCTCTACAGGACCTCCTCACTCTTTCTTCCTACGTCACTGGTACCGATGTGTACCATGTCATCTGGCTGATCATCTTCCCACTTCAGAATGTTGCACATGCGATCAAAGACATCCCTGACCCTGGCACCCAGGAGGCAACAAACCGTCCGGGAGTCTCTGTCACGACCACAGAACCTCCTTTCTGTATCTCTAACTATCGAGTCCCCTATCATTACTGCTCTCCTCTTCTTCCACCCTCCCTTCTGCACTGCAGAACCAGCCTCAGTGCCAGAGAGCTGGCTGCCGCAGCTTGTCCCAGGTAAGTCATCCCCCTCAACAGTATCTAAATCAGTATACTTGTTGTTGAGGGGAATGGCCACAGGGGAACCCTGCTCTGCCTGCCCTTTCCCCTTCCCTCGCCTGACAGTGACTTCCATAGATGCTGCCTGGCCGGCTAAATTCCTCCAACGTTTTTGTGTGTGTTACTTGGATTTCCAGCACCTGCAGATTTCTTGCTTGTTAGAGTAGATGTCTAGCTTCTCTGTGCAAGCACATTTTCTATTATAATTTTAGAGAATTTAAGGAGGTGAAAAGGACCAGCCTCAAGAAATTTTCAGGATGTACTCCAGTAGAATTATCAAAATCAATCAAATAAATTGTTTTTAAATGACTTAACCTTTGAAAACTGCTTTGTTTCTAGTACTGTATACATAATGTGAAAAATGGGCTGAAGCTGCTGTACAAGTGATAGACCTTAGAACTGACATCCATTGTTCACTCATGCAGAGTGCAGAACTGCCTGGTTGTCCTTGGGATGCAGTCTGAGGAATGACTAGATAGAAGAGGAGACAGTATAGATTATAAGATATATTTTGAAGGAAGTCTAAGCTGTAAGGAATTACATTCTCATTTAATTGTATTTTAAAGGATTTTTAATTACAGTATAAAAATAAATTAAAGTACATACAAGACTGAAATACTTATTAAATCATTTAACTTAAGCAGAATGATTTGAGCAAATAACTTACTTTCCTGTTTAATCTTGAGCCACACATCAGAATCTCTTTGAAATCTATGGGGTTGATCTGACTGGCCATTCCCAAGTACAATTCAAAGTTCAATGCTCAAAGTAAATTTATTATCAAAGTTTACAGATGTCACTATATACTACCCTGAGGTTCAATCTCTTGAAAACATTCACAGCAGAACAAAGAAATACAATAGAATAAATGAAAATCTACATACAAAGACTGACAATCAATGTACAAAAGACAAACAGCAAATACAAAAAAAATGAATAAGTAAATAAATGAATAAGTAATATTGAAAAAATATATTGTAGAGTCTTTGAAAGTAAGTCCATAGGCTGTGGAATCCATTCGGAGTTGAATGAACATATCTACACTGTTTCAGAACTCTGATAGTGTTTAAGGGCAATAATTGTTCCTGTACCCTGGTGGTGTGGGACCTAAGGTTTCTGTACCTCCTGCTTGATTGCAGCATCAAGAAGAGTGTATGACTTGGATGGTGGAGGTCCTCGATGATGACGTTACTTTCTTGTGGCTGTGCCATAAGGAAGTGGCATCCATCATCAGGACAAACTCCATTTCGAAATTACAGTTATATCTACAGAGCATAAATGCATTGCTAATGTCACTAATTCGGCCTCAGCCTCAGAGTGTACAGTTAGCATGCTCTCTCTGGAGCTTCTAGTTACAGCCAGCAAGAGTCAGCCCACATCTTCTCCATCCCTAGGGTAACTTTTGATCTCTTATAGGTCCTCCTGTTTTCTTTGTGACTTCTTTCCTTTTACATGTTTGGAAAACATCTTCTGGTTTTCCTCCCAGCTTGTTTTCCATGCATCTTACCTTAATTGCACCCTACCCTTTTCTTCGGGCAGAAGCATATATATGTTGAGCTGTGAGGGAATGGTAGGGTACTAGGCAGGGTCAGAGACACCCACAAACCCCACACCCCAACGCTTTCCAGTAATCTTTAAACACATTAAGGAAGTTCACATAAGCATCTGTTTAAACTCTCTCTCCAAAACTAGTTAAATTGTAAATGTTGTTTATAGCTTTGCCCCAATTTTTCTTCAGTTTTGAGCTTTTTTTTTCCAATCTATCATTACTTTAACATTTTTGCCATCCCTCCTTACCTGTTCTTTGGTCTTGTAGATTTTGTAGTGCCCCTTTGAGAGTGTAATTAGTTTATCCTGATTCTTTTCTGAATGGTTCTGATCCAAACACATCCTTCTTAGGTAGATTATCACATATGAACGAGGTAAAATTGCCTTCTCCAAAGAAAATCCATAACTAATTCAAATGAACTATGATCAATATATCACAGTTCATAATTCCTTAAGACTACGCTAGAATTATCCCTTGTCATCTTGGATGTCACCGTTTAAAATATGTTTTAATTGCATTTTAAGTTCATTCTCATTATAGATTTTATATGCTGTGAATGATAGATTATTTGAAACTCCCTATTTTTACTGCTCTATTATTTTGCACATCCCAGAAACTCAGTATGTATTCTCACTCTTTGAGGCCTGTAGCATTCTCTCAGCAGTGCAATTGCATTTTTATTGTTCATCATTTTAATACATTATGATTGCATTTGTTGATCTTCCCATGCCTGCTCACAGCTTCAGTTGTTTCTTAATTGGGATTGCTACCCTATATCAATTTTATTCCTTTCCCTTCATTTTCTGTATCCCCCATGACCAATCTGGTTAAAACAGCACTACCAAGAGCATGCAACAGCTCTCTGGTAGTTAAGAAGTTAAGAAATCTAACTAAAAACATTATTAATATACCTTTCCTGAGGTAAATTGTGTTAAACTATTGCTGCAAACTGTAAAGGGGCGAGCGATGGTGAGGAGAGTTCGGGAGATGAGCCGAGGTGGTGTGTTGCAGAATCACTTTCAGGTGGAGCTCTAATGCCTGTACAACTGGCCGGGGTGCGAGGTTGGATCCCTCTGGGCATTGAGGGGAGAAGTTGAGGCCGGGGCAGAGAAGTTTCGATGCCTGTACACTGGCCTGGGTGCGATGATGGGTCGCTCTGGGCGCAGAGCAGATTTGAACAGCTTGAGAGCGGCTTTGGGATGGATGGAGAAATCTAGGCCCAGAGCAAGTCAATGGGTGGCATGGTCTAGGCCCAGTGCCTTTCGTGGCAGCTGGGTCCTAGTGCGAGGTACGGTCTGCTGTTCAGACAATTTAAATGTTGGCCCACATCAAAAGCGAGAGCTGATTTTGCTCGGTCTCTGCACTGCCCTTTCCTCTCTCCAGGGTGCTGGAGCCTTTTGCTGCTCCATTGTTTGTTCAATTTAAATGTCCTTCCAGGGTTTAAGACAGGGTGTTAGAATATGTGGCAAGAGCTGATTTCACTTGTTCTGCGTGATGGTCATTCCTCTCTCCGTAGCAGTGAGGCTATGAAGACTGCCTGGATACTGTGCTCCATGCCCACTAATATGATGAACTGATAAGTGAGGCTTCAGGCCTAGTCTGGGGTTCAGTTCTGAGGACCCAAGGTTTGGTTTGAAATGCTGTTTGGTTCAATTGTTTGCATGATTTGTGTTTTTTTTTTGTTTGCACCTCAGATGTTGGTCTTTTATTTTTATTCTTTAATGTGGTTCTTTCGGGTTTCTTGCAAACAAATTTCAAGGTAGTATAACATACTTATTCTTTGATAAAAAATGTACTTTGAAGCATTCCTTTGAAAAAAATCTGATGATATTCCTGTTCTTAATTAACCCAAACTATAATTCCCACACTCAGTTCTTAACTTTTACTTCATAGATTCCTTGTGTATCAATGTGTATCAAAATGAGTATAATTTATCACTGCCAAACTTCTAATTTCTGTCCTTTGTTTCTCTTTCTCCCCATCTCATTTTCTGCTCTCCATACATTCCTCATCCATTTCTGTTCTGAACACTGTTCAGATTTGGATCTGGTCCCTTGCAAATTCTCCCCAAAAACACTAGTAAATGTGAATAATTTTCCACGCTCTCTTCAAGGTATTTCTGTCTGAATTACAAAGTATCAATTTATAACTGTGATACAATTGCTTAAAATTAATGTATTTGATCAGTATTTGTCCATTGACACTTTCAAATTCCATACAGGTATTTGTGGAATTTTAAATGCAAGTTTTTGAATAAATCTGCAGTAGAAAGGGGTTTAAAAAGCTCAGGTAAGGAAATGGTGACTATGAAACTTCTGGATTGTTGTAAAATTCCATCTAGTTCACTGATATCCTTCATGAAGGTCAATTACCACCATGGCCTGGTTTGGCTTGTATGCGACTCCAGATCCACCTACATGTGGAAATTAGAGATCGACAAACCTGTCCACATTTCCAGTGACATCCACATCTTAGTATAGTCTACCCAGCACAAACTTCAACCTTGCACTCATTTATTCAGTCCCCTTTTTCTGTACTGTTTTCAGGTACTGAAAGTCATCCAGAAATTATCTATGAGTCCTGCATATATATTTTTCTCAGGTCCCTGTAATCTGCCTGCAAGACCTTATCTTTCTGACCTCTAATGGGTTTGAAATGAACAATAGACTCCATCTTTCTATTCTCCATCCACCAATTCTCTAACTTTACTGAAGCTTTTTAGTCATATCATAACTCTGGAATATGGAAGCTAACTAACTATCCTGGAATCCTGTCTATTACTTTGTGAATGCCAGCTGACCCCAGTTACTGAATTCCTTCACTAATATTAGTTCAGCTGCTGTCTTGCTCCCACTCTTTACAACTGAATCATCCATAGCTTGGCTCCGTGTGATTCACTTACCAGTCCAGTTGCTTGGGGGTTAAAAAAAAAAAAAGATGAAATAAAATTAGTCAGAACTAGGGATTTTGCTACAGAGAACACAATGAGAATTTAGTGAATAGCTTCCAATATTCAACCAAGCAGGTATAGTAAAAAAAAACCTAAAGACATTGTCTTAGACAGAATCAGATTCTGTGTTCAGTCCATTTTCTGGCAGATTGCTAAACAGACTAAAACAGCTGGTTAGGCGATATTTGGGATTTTTTGTTCTTGACTGGCCATTTTGGATGCCATCTAATGGGAAAATGTGAAAGTTTTGGATGGGTGCCCAAGAGGTTCAATAGGATGTAGTGATCAGACAAACTTAAGTAGTTTTCTCTGGAACGGTGGAGGCTGAGAAGTGTAGTAGATAGTCAGAGACTTTTGTTCCACCCAGGGTGGAAATGTCAAATACGAGAGGGCATAGCTTTAGTGTGAAAGGAGTCAGTTTAAAGGAGATTTACGAGGCAAGTTTTTACACAAGGAGCAGTAGGTGCCTAGCATGGCGATGGAACCTGATGTGATAGTAACATTTTAAGAAGCATTTGAACGAGCATATGAACAGACAGGGAACAGAGGAATATAGATCTTGTTTAGTCTGGTGGGATTAATTAGATTGGCATAGTTAACACAGGAATAATGGACAAAAGGATCTGTCACCATGCCATTCTATTGTGTTCTATATGTTCTAAATCCCCCACAGATTTAATTAAAAGCAGCAGCATCAATGACACAATCCATTCTCTCCTGAAGAGAGCTAACCTTTGAAACTATGTCTTTAAGTGACAGGGGTCCCACAGATATATACTAACGTCAGCATGAGTATTCCACATCATGAAACATCTTCACTATCTAATTCCCAGCCATATCAACCAGCACATTATTTTGCTGCTACTTCAAATCTAGAGACCATCAGAATTTGCGATTCATGCATGTTATTGACTTATTTTCTCTTTAATAAAGCAGTTTTGCTGAACTGATTTTTTTTAAAAAAAATTCTGGACAACCAGAATTAGAGAAAAAAATTCAAGCCCAATCTTATATAAAAATTTACTTTACTGTAATCAAAAAAACTTATTTGTGGGTACACAATTTTCACAAGGTACTCTACATTTTCATTTAGTTTTAGCCTCTGAATAAGGATTTGATTTTAAATCTCATTTCAGAAATTGATGTAGAGGGAGTGCTACATTGCAGTGAGCTGTGAGCACAGCCTGTTGTACTTGATTTAAAACTTTTCAAGTGGCAATCAGAAAATGCTTTTTCCATCTTGGTCTTCCTCAAGACCAAAAACAGATTAATTGTCCATTTGGTATGTTTATGGAACCCTGCTGTATCTGTTTGGCACTTCTACACACAAAGCAATTCACTTGTTGTAGGGTGACTTGGAGCAGCGGATGAAAGGTCCAAATTACATGTAACATTCTGTTTTGACTCCCTTCTGGATTTTATTTAGAATATTTCCCACTGGTATGTAAAAATTTCCATCGCTATGCTCTTCACTTCCAAATATGGCTTCCTGGTGGTCCATGTTAATTCAATTAATTTTATAACCTATAGCCAAAAATTTCACCTTTTTGCATAAACATTAAAGAACTCTATTTATTGGTATTAAGCTTGAAAACTTGTTAAGTCAAACTCTATCCTTCACTGATGCCCAGTTTTTGGAAGTTCTTACTTCAATTATTTTTCATCTTCACTTTGGAGCAGCAAAACCCCTGCAAATATGGTTAAATATTTTACAAAACATAGGATGTTATTTTAAACTGTGGTATGGAAAGTGGACATAGAGTATATGACTAGAAAGTTTATAAGTCAAATAACAAATGGCATACTTTTGGACTGCAGTCTTTTATTTATGTAAATAAACACAAGGACCAACTTTCCTTCAGCAAACAATGAGATAAATGCAAACAACATGGGTGATATACTGCGTCCGGTGCTCCCGATGTGGCTATATATTGGCGAGACCCGACGCAGACTGGGAGACCGCTTTGCTGAACATCTACACTGTCCGCCAGAGAAAGCAGAATCTCCCAGTGGCCACACATTTTAATTCCACATCTCATTCCCATTCTGACATGTCTATCCACTGCCTCCTCTACTGTAAAGATGAAGCCACACTCAGGTTGGAGGAACAACACCTTATATTCCGTCTGGGTAGCCTCTAACCTGATGGCATGAACATCGACTTCTCTAACTTCCGCTAAGGCCCCACCTCCCCCTCCTACTCCAGCTGTTACTCATTTTTATGCACACATTCTTTCTCTCACTCTCCTTTTTCTCCCTCTGAATATACCTCTTGCCCATCCTCTGGGTTCCCACCCCCCCCCCCTTGTCTTTCTTCCCAGACCTCCTGTCCCATGATCCTCTTGTATCCCCTTTTGCCTATCACCTGTCCAGCTCTTGGCTCTATCCCTCCCCCTCCTGTCTTCTCCTATCATTTTGGATCTCCCCCTCCTCCTCCAACTTTCAAATCCCTTACTCACTCTTCCTTCAGTTAGTCCTGACGAAGGGTCTTGGCCTGAAACGTCGACTGCACCTCTTCCTACAGATGCTGCTTGGCCTGCTGCGTTCACCAGCATCTTTGATGTGTGTTGAATGAGATAAATGGTTGAGATTAGCTGATGTAGTAGTAGTTGAGGGTAATGTGGTCATTGGGCAACAGAAATGTTACCCAGATTCAGACAGAATTGTTACATTCCAATGATTGATCTGGGACCACTCAAGATCAATAGTTCCAAAATTTAACATAAACATGAAGTAACCATTGCAGGAAACAAACCGAGGTTTATGGATGATATGAGATAAATATGTTATACCTGGGTACTGATTAAATATATGAAATTGTGAATATTAAAGTACATGATCAAATCTTGTATATGTGAAGTTTGGGTCATAGAAATAGAAAATAGGAGCAGGAAGAAGTAATTTTGCCCATTCAATACCATTCAACTGACTGATTATTCATCTCAATATTCATTCAATCTCAGTTACTTTGAAGCTTATTTGCATCCTCTTCACAATTCAGATTCCCCCTTCAGTTTAGCGTTAAGGTAAACATTGAAATATTATGTTCTGCTCCATCCAAATCATCAATATATATTCTGAATAACTAAGGCTCCAGTACTGATCCTGATAGTACTACCCTGAAAAAAGACAATTTCCTCTCTGTCAACCTGTTTTAAATCCATGCCATAAGGACTAATTCCGCTAGACGGAGCAGAATGGTGGTAGAGGGGAACTGATTAGGTCTGGAATCCAAAAAGAAGCAGAGAGCTTTGAGACCTTCCTGATGGGGGATGGAAGTATACCTTCCTGATGGGGGATGGAAGTAGCAGAATTAGTCCTTACTCTTAATAATTTCTCCTTTGGCTCCTCCCACTTCCTCCAAACTAAAGGTGTAGCTATGGGCACCCGTATGGGTCCTAGCTAAGCCTGCCTTTTTGTTGGCTTTGTGGAACAATCTATGTTCTGTGCCTATTCTGGTATCTGTCCCCCACTTTTCCTTTGCTACATCGACGACTGCATTGGCGCTGCTTCCTGCACGCATGCAGAGCTCATTGACTTTATTAACTTTGCCTCCAACTTTCACCCTGTCCTCAAGTTTACCTGGTCCATTTCCAACACCTCCCTCCCCTTTCGAGATCTTTCTGTCTCTGTCTCTGGAGACAGCTTATCCACTGATGTCTACTATAAACCTACTGACTCTCACAGCTATCTGGACTATTCTTCTTCTCACCCTGTCTCTTGCAAAAATGCCATCCCCTTCTCGCAATTCCTCCGTCTCCACCGCATCTGCTCTCAGGATGAGGCTTTTCATTCTAGGATGAGGGAGATGTCTTCCTTTTTAAAGAAAGGGGCTTCCCTTCCTCCACTATCAACTCTGCTCTTAAACACATCTCCCCTATTTCATGTACATCTGCTCTCACTCCATCCTCCCGCCACCCCACTAGGAATAGGGTTCCCCTGGTCCTCACCTGCCACCCCACCACCCTCCGGGTCCAACATATTATTTTCCATAACTTCCGCCACCTTCAACGGGATCCCACCACTAAGCACATCTTTCCTTCCCCCCATCTCTCTGCATTCAGCAGGGATCGCTCCCTACACGACTCCCTTGACCATTCATCCCCCCCATCCCTCCCCACTGATCTCCCTCCTGGCACTTATCCATGTAAGTGGAACAAGTGCTACACATGCCCTTACACTTCCTCCCTTACCACCATTCAGGGCCCCAAACAGTCCTTCCAGGTGAGGCTACACTTCACCTGTGAGTCAGCTGGGGTGATATACTGCGTCCGGTGCTCCCGATGTGGCCTTTTATATATTGGCAAGACCCGACGCAGATTGGGAGACTGCTTTGCTGAACATCTACGCTCTGTCCACCAGAGAAAGCAGGATCTCCCAGTGGCCACACATTTTAATTCCCCATCCCATTCTGACATGTCTATCCACTGCCTCCTCTACTGTAAAGATGAAGCCACACTCAGGTTGGAGGAACAACACCTTATATTCCATCTGGGTAGCCTCCAACCTGATGGCATGAACATCGACTTCTCTAACTTCTGCTAAGGCCCCACCTCCCCCTCCTACCCCATCTGTTACTCATTTTTATACACACATTCTTTCTCTCACTCTCCTTTTTCTCCCTCTGTCCCTCTGAATATACCCCTTGCCCATCCTCTGGGTCCCCCCCCTTGTCTTTCTTCCCAGACCTCCTGTCCCATGATCCTCTCGTATACCCTTTTGCCTATCACCTGTCCAGCTCTTGGCTCCATCCCTCCCCCTCCTGTCTTCTCCTATCATTTTGGATCTCCCCCTCCAACTTTCAAATCCCTTACTCACTCTTCCTTCAGTTAGTCCTGACGAAGGGTCTCGGCCTGAAATGTCGACTGCACCTCTTCCTACAGATGCTGCCTGGCCTGCTGTGTTCACCAGCAACTTTTATGTGTTGCTTGAATTTCCAGCATCTGCAGAATTCCTGTTGTTTGTCTCATTCTACTCCTTTTATCTCATCCTTAATTTACCCTCTAGCACATCTCTCCCTGCTGGTCTAGAGTTCCCTATTTTCTCTCTCCCTTCTTTTTTAAAAACTAAGGTTACAATCTGCAGGAATTATTCCATTAGAAATCCGGAAAATAATAACCAAAACATTCATTATTTCCATGATCACGTCCTTTAGTATTCTAGGATACAAATGATCAAACCTGTTGATTTAAAAATGCAAACACGAGGAAGATGCTGGAAATTCAAGCAACACACATCGAAGTTGCTGGTGAACGCAGCAGGCCAGGCAGCATCTCTAGGAAGAGGTACAGTCGATATTTCGGGCCGAGACTCTTCGTCAGGACACCATCCACTGTTGGCCTCCATGCTGCAGGAACCGTCCGACGAAGAGTCTCGGCCCGAAACGTCGACTGTAACTCTTCCTAAAGGCGCTGCCTGGCCTGCTGCGTTCACCAGCAATTTTGATGTGTGAAACCTGTGGATTTATTAGCTTTCTGGCACAATTGTTTGACTATATTACATCCTCATCTTTATGAGATTTATAGATTTCTAATCTTACTGGACAGTTACTGGTGTTCTAGGTTGCTCTGCCATTTTTCTGTATTATGAATTCTCCCTTTCTGATTGCAGGGAGTTATGATTGACTTTAGTAATTTCTTTCCTTTTAACATACTCACAGAAGAACAATGATGCGATAACAAATATTTCAGTCCTCCTGTGAGCTGGAACCCTTCACTGATTCCCTCTCTCCACTGCATCTATGGACAAATTGCTGGTGTTGTTCTTTGGGTCTGCACTGTTATACCATAATCTTTAGCTCTCACATAGTTAGCTCCCACAAAAACGTGGCACCAGAGAATGAATGGCAAAATTTGCAACCTTTTGTCATAGAGCAACAAAATTTTATATAAATCTTCCAACACAATTTCTGTGAAGGAATCTCATCACAAATTTAGTCAAGGTGGCAGCTATGAAGCTATGATTTCACAGATTTCCCAATCTGGTCTAATGTTACAAAGCTCTCCTTTTAATTTAACTTGGTGAATCTTAAGAACATCACGTAATCCAACTGCACTGAATTTATTAATTGCAATGAATTGCTTACCAGTTCAGTATCTACCAAAAATAAAAGACAAAAAGAACTTTCAAATTCCCTTCATGCCAGAAGAAACTAAGGAAATGTGAATAAAGAAATCTCCAGACCTTAATAACAATTTATACCAATACACCAATAAAGTATATACCCAAACAATGCAAAAACTATCTCCTGTATGGATTGCACTTTCTATGGCTGGCTGGCAGTAGGAAGTGGTACAAGTTAGGAATAATAATATAGACTGGGACTATCTCATAAGGCCATAATATGGCTTGACTTTTAATGCCAGCCTATTTCATGGCACAGTTCTGGTCAGATGGAAATATGTCCTTAAATGGATCAAGGGATTTGTAAAGCTGGGCATATCTAGGCAAGAAGAACAAAATCTACAGTTTCTGTCAGCAACAACTTTTTTTGTCTACAGATTTAGTAGATAGAAGCATCTGAATTATTTTGAAAAAAAAACACATTATTCATGTTCTAAAAAATATTGCATCTCAACACCAGGAAAATTAATTTAGGCTATACTATGAAATTTGACATTCTGAGGGGAACTGTCTTAACTATATCTGTGGGTATTGGCTCATTGTGCTCCAGTCAGTGCATTGGAAAATTAAAAATCCAGTTCCATCTGACAAAGTCATATGAAATTATGATATCTTTACATATTGAATTATACTTTGTGATAAGGGATTGTTCTGCTTCATTTAATAACAATAGGACAGGACAATGAAAACTACTGAGTGCTGTTTTCCATTAATAATTTGTATGTTCTACGTTGGAATTATTAAGAATCCGTTCAACTGCAATTTAAAAACACCATAAATTATGAAAATATTTAATAAATAAGTTATGCTGCTGGGCATGAAAACTTATTTTTTATTTTGGGAATTGTTTAAGACATTGTCGAGCAATGGCTGAGGAATGTAAGATATTGCCAGAACTGATGAATTATAAATGCTTAATTCGGCAAAATTATATTTTGATAATGTATAAAACTTTTCTTAAAGCCAAAGTAAGGTTTTAAAAACTTATTCTCTAATTCCTTTAACTGAATTTTCAGGCAGAATGCAGTACAAGCTCAGTGAGTGTGTAGTTCAAACCATTCCTTCAGGTTCTTGAACTCTTAACCTCTTAGGTGTACTTTCCACTCTTAATTAATGGATGCAAGATAACCAGGCTTAGTTACTGCCACCAGCATTTTGCTGCCAGTGTTTACAGTTTGTTAAGTACGCAGTAGCACTGTTATCTTAAGGAGGTTGTGGTTAGTGTAATGGAAGTCTGAAATGAGGCATTTTCTTAGCATGAACTGCTATGCTCACCGACTGCACAGAAAAATAGTGCAGCTTGATGTTCCAAATGTGCTCTCACCTACAAACCAGGCTTGGGTCCTGGCGAAGATCCCAGAAGAAAGCTTGAACCAGAATTGTTCAGGGTTTGGTGTCAAAATTCACTGTATAGTGGTGTCACAAAGAATCCATTGTGGAATGTTCACCTGCCATTTTTACTCGACACACTGCTCAACTCAGTGCTGACAATGAAGCAGTCTATTGTGGACATCGTGGCATCAGAAAAATCTATAGATTTGGTAATATTAAAATCATAGGACTGTGAAGGTTTCCAGTTAGAAAAGTCCCAGAACGATATTAGCATAACAACACCTTCAACTATCAACACTTGTTGGAACAAATATTTTATCACTTATTTGACAAAACAATGGCTGAGTTTGGGTACTATGTAATGATGGGTATAATCTCTGGATGCCCTACAATCAATCTATTAAATGCAAAATCTCAATCAGATGAGTAAGGATATGCATGTGTCTGCGTTGGTGAGGTCACAAAATATTCAGAAGGTTTAGCAGCATCCAGTATGGTTGGAAAACAGTGGTACAATTGACAGGATTAGGTAATAGGATTATGTGATTTAAACAGCAGGAGGGAGAGAGTGAACATTTGGAGTGATGAGTCAAGTACAGATCAAAAATTCATTGCACTGTCCCTCAAGTTCTGCTGAAAATACACTGATTTAAAAATATTTCATCATATCCTAATTTGCCCATTGTAGATGACAGAAAGCTTTGTGGAGTTTGAAAGTGAGATGCTCAACACATGACTCACAGCCTCTAATTTGCTCTTCTTACCACAGTATTTTTGTTACGACCCAGTTAAATTTCTGGTCAATGGTGACTACTATTCAGCCACTCCCCAGAATATTAAGACAGAGATCTAGCTTTGATGGAGCTATTAACTTTCAATGGTATAACAAGAGAGACACAGAGAGAAAATATATATATATATATATATATATATATATATATATATTTTCATTCTGCAGATGCTGGAAATCTTGAGCAATACACATAGAATGCTGGAGGAACTCAGCAGGTTAGGCAGCATCTGTGGGAGGAAATAAGCAGTCTACATTTCAGACCATGACCCTTCATCGGGACTGGAAAGGTACCTTCATAGATGTTGCCTAACCTGTTGAGTTCCTCCAGCACTTAGTGTGTGTTATACAAATATTACTTGCCACTTTTCAACCCATACTGGAATGTTGATTGGACCCTGGTCTACACAGTGGTTGGAATAATTTCATTAACTGAGAATTTATGAATTGAATATTAACACATATCCCCAATTCTGACCTCATTCAGTTGAAATTCATGAAGAGCTGTAAGTACCTAATATAGGAGGCCAATACATTGTAATAAGGTACTCCTGTAAAGTCCTGAGGTTAAAATAATCAATACCCACAATCACAACAAAGTTTGTGGTGATGAATAGGACACAAACATTTGCAAATTTTCCCCTTGATTCTCATTGACTTCAGTTTGACGCAGACTCTATGATGTCATACTCAGTAAACTGTTAGCCTGATGTCAGAGCAATCAATCTTACTTTACTTTTGGAATTCAACTCTTTTGTCCTTGTTTGGATTAAGTTTGTAACATGGTCTGGAGCCCAAAAACCTGAGCAAAGTCCAAGCAAATTTTGATTTAAAATGTAACTTCCATTGACTAAAAATATTGCTTGGAGAAGTTATGAACAAAGGAAACCAATGACATGGTTAAAAAGTAGCTTTGCAAGGTAAAGAGGTAGAGGCATATAGAGGGAAGTAGATTGATTTGGGATCAAACAGCTGAAAGCTTTACCACAGAACATGATAAAGTTGTTACACAGACATGGCAGTAGACAAACCCAAGTACAGAACAAGGGTGCAGGAGCAGAATCAGGAGGTGTTATTACCATAGCAAGTGTGGAATCTGTTTCCAGGAGAGTCTTTACCTGAAGTCTTGGGTTTGGAGAGAATCCAGGAGCAATGCTAGACTTAGAGCTAACAGTCCTCAAAACCATGAAATAAGGTTACTCACACTAGAGTCAACCAACAAACTAGCAGCTCCTTGTTGTGATCACAGGGTCTTTATCCTGCATTTTCTGATGGAAAGCAGGTGTGTGTAGTTGGTGGAACCTGGGAATGATTGGAAATTAAATGAGGGGATTGAGGCCCAATTCCTGAGGTAAATAGCAAGGTGGGGGATTGCCAGAAGGGACCATGACAAAAGTAGGCAGATGGAGGAATGGAACACTCAGAAAGATTGAGGATATTATAGATTTTTAAGGAGACAATGTCAAGGGGAAGATTAGGATAAGGATTGCAATTGTTGGCTGTCCTGCCACCATTGATTGCACAGGAGTTGTGTGCTTTACCAAATGTTCTTCAAAGTTCCCAATATCTACAATAAATAGGGTGCGACATGCTGAAGGACTTTGCATTAACTTCAGTACAAATTAGTATCTTTCCTTTTAGAGTGTAGCATGACTGAGAGAAGGAGCAGAGTTGAACAAGGTTCTAGAAGAGGGAGGAGGAGGAAGTTCCAAATGATACTCAGCAGAAGGTCGTATTCAACTAGCGTTATCAAAAACACTCAGAACCAGATTTTGTTCAAGATAAATCAATTTTTAAATCACTTTCAGAATCCGTGTTCCATTTAAAGCTATTTTTTTGCACACACCCGGTGCTCTTGAGTAGTGAACTCCCTTCTTAATCATGTGATCCTTTAGGTGAAGGAAGACCCACAACGCTGCTGTATATGGTCCTTCTGGGAGTTAGATCATTGATGAAAAACTAGTGATACACTAATAAGAGTGGTAGTCACTTCAAGAAGAGCTCACAGTTGTTGTTTTCCTGCACTTCCTTCCTTGTCCTTGTTTGTAGAGGTTGTAGGTTGTTGGAGTATCCTAAATCAATGCATTTTTCTACCTTGTAACCACTATGCACAATTAGTGGAGAGGATGAATGTTGATGGTAGTTTATGGAGTTATAATAATGTGGGTAGCTTTGCCTGAATGGATATTTTATTAACAATGTAACCATTCATTTCTGATATGCAGTGTTTGGTCAAAATAAGCTTCTCTGTTTCCATTAGCATGTTGCTTGAGAGCAATACAATTGATTCTGGAGGTTTAAGTTGTAGCTTTGAACTGGCATGAGGTCCAATGGATTATCCAGGCTATTGTAAGAAATAATCTTCAAACTTTGAGAAGATAATGCGAGGAGAATTATGGCACTTTGAGAGAGTCTTGGGAAGTCTTGCTCCCCTGTCAATTTTTTTGGGTCTGGTTAAAAATGCTGTCCAACTCAGTGTTAATTAAGTTGTAAATCTGCTCCAAAACTCGCCTTCTGTTTGGCAACTCATATCGTTGAATTTATTAATTTAATTTTTTGCAGATGGTACAGTGCACCTGCTTGTTAGAAATAAAGAACAAATGTAGTTTAACTCTTATTACACCAGACTCATGAAGTCCAACACGGTATACACCTTCTTAAACCCTCTAGCTTCAGTCAGAGGTGCTTGGTTTAACTACATAACGCTTACTGCAGTGCATTATTGGAAAGTATATCATTACAGTCAAAACATTGCAATATAAAAAAGTCATTTTCTTTATACTTCACTGCTTCTATAAAACAACGGATCAAAGATGGATCTGTCATAATATTACAGCTGTTGTGGGCATAATTGATGCAGTATGGTTACCACCTTTGACAACCTTGTAGTGGTCATTTTATGAAAATATAACTTAATTTAAAAGCAGCTGTAGTGTATTTAATATTTGAGTAATACTTGAAATATACTGTTTGATCGAGTGTTCTTTGTTGTTTAAATAATTTATAGCAGATTATATGCAAAATTTAACATCTGGCATATGCCATTTCACCAGCATGTCATATGTATGCACCTCACAAAAAATAAAAAAGGAAGCAGACACACATTTCCTCAACCTATGTATTTTTTTTCAAATAGTTATTGAGTTACCAAACATAACAGTGCTGATGAGTACCTTTTAAAATTAAACCAAGAGGACTACCTACCTGTTGAAGTGCAGTGAGATATTAGGATTTTAAAAAGAAGCGCAGGACATTTTTACTTCAGATGGGAGAAAGAGACGATAGAAATAAAAATAAGTGCAGAATGTTTTTTTTCTTCAGAAGGGGAGAGAAAGACGATCAAGTGGAAAAAAAAGGCAGAAAAGAGATGACAGTCACAGGTTCACAAACCATGAGTAGCAGGTGATAATAAAAAAAAATTTTAAACCAGTAATGTTGATAGTAGACACATTCAATTGCACAACAGACAACTGGATCATTTGTACGGAACAAATTGAGCAATATTTTGAAGAAAAGGTGAAATAGCCAATGAAAAGCAAGTACCAGATCTGCTGAGTGCAATTAGTGGAAAAACATACCGTTTGCTTTGAAGTTTAACTGCTCTGAATAATCAACTGAAATGAGCTTTGCTGATATTGTGAAAGTAATGCAGGAATATTTACAGTGCCTATAAGCATTCACACCCCTTGGAAGTTTTCATGTTTTATTGTTTTACGACATTGAATCACAGAGAATTTAATTTAGCTTTTTTTCACTCTGATCAACAGAAAAAGACTCTTTCATGTCAGCGAAAACAGATCTAAATTAATTACAAATATAAAACACAAAATAATTGATTGCATAAGTTTTCACCCCTTTCAAGTCTGTATTTAGTAGATGCAACTTTGGCAGCAATAACAGCCTTGAGTCTGTGGGGATAGGCCTCCATCAGCTTTGCACATCATTGCTATTTTTATATCACATTGCTATTTTCCCCCATTCTTCTTTACAAAACTGCTCAAGCTCTGTCAGATTGCATGGGGATCTTGAGTGAACATCCCTTTTCAAGTACAACCACAAATTCTGAATTGGATTGAGGTCTGGATTCAAACTTGGCCACTCTAGGATATTAACTTTACTGTTTTTATGCCATTCCTGTGTAACTTAGGCTTTTTGCTTGGGGTCATTGTCTTGCTGGAAAACAAATCTTCTCCCAAGTCACAGTTGTCTTGCAGACTGCATCAGGTTTTCCTCCTGGATTTCCCTGTATTTTGCTGCATTCATTTTACCCTCTGCCTTCACAAGCCCTCCAGGGCCTGCTGCAGTGAAGCATCCCCATCAGCATGCTTCATGGTAGGGATGGTGCGTTTTTAATGATGTGTAGTTTTGGGCTTACGCCAAACATCGTGTTTAGTCTGATGGCCATAAAACTCAATTTTGCTTTCATATGACCATAGAACATTCTTTCAGTTGACTTCAGAGTCTCCCACATGCCTTCTGGCAAACTCTAGCCAAGATTTCATATGAGTATTTTTCAACAGTGGCTCTCTCTTTGCCACTCTCCCATAAAGCTGCAACTGGGTGAAGCACCCATGGAACATGTTGCTATATGTCTAGTCTCTCCCATCTCAGCCACTGAAGCTTGTAACTCCTCCAAAGTTGACACAGGCCTCTTGCTGGCCTCCCTCACTAGTCCCCTTCTTGCATGGTCTCTCTGTTTTTGAGGATGGTCTGCCCTAGGCAGATTTACAGCTGTGCTGTATTCTTTCCACTTCCTGATGATTGACTTAACTGTACTTCAGGGGATATTCAGTGACTTGGAAATTTTCGTATCCATCTCCTGACTTGTGCTTTTCAATAACCTTTTTGTAAAATAGCTTGGAGTGTTCTTTTGATTGATGGTGTAGTTTTTACCAGGATACTGACTCACCAGCAGTTGAACCTTCCAGATACAGGAGTATTTTTGCTACAATCAATTGAAACACCTTGACTGCACATAGTGATCGCCAACTAATTATGTGACTTCTAAAATCAATTGGCTGGAGCAATCATGATTAGGTGTGTCATATTAAAAGGGGTGAATACTTATCCAATCAATTATTTTGTATTTTATATTTGTAATTAATTTAGATCACTTTGTAGAGATCTGTTTTCACTTTGACACAAAAGAGTCTTTTTCTGTTGGTCAGTGTTAGAAAAAGCCAAATTTAATCCACTGTGGTTCAATGTTGTAAAACAATAAAACATGGAAACTTCTGGGGGGGGGGGGTGCTGAATACTTTTTATAGGCACTGTACTTCAGCTGAACTGATGAAAATATCCGAGCATTTTCAGTCAGTGATGTGCTTAATAGTACACTGAGAGATCACTTGGCTTGTGGCATCTTACAAGAAAACATTTAAAAAATAGCTCTGAACAGAAGCACAACTATATTTAAAACAGCATTAAAATTGCTGTATCTATGGAAACTGCAGTCAAGGAATGAAAGAGAGCATGAACAAAATTGAAATGTCTAAACAGAAACCTGCCTTGTTGAAGAAATAGTGTTACTGTTGCGGTAGGTGCTCACATACACCAGGCCAATGCAGGCTTAAAAACAAAACTGCCAGAAAATGGAAAAAAGACACAAATAAACAGACTGCACAGAGAAGAGATAAAAATAAAAAGTCAAGTTGCAGTTGCATGCTATTGATGAAAAATCTGATAATAATGAGAGTGAGTAGCCTTGAAATCTACAATGTGAAAACTAATAAAGGACAAGCAGTATGGCTTACACCTGAAGAGAACACAGAATTAATTAAAATGGAATTAGACACTGGCCCAGCTGTTCCAGTCATCCCACAAAATGAGTCTGAGCGGCATTTCACAGATACAGAACTGAAGGTTGCAGGTATCCAACTAAGAATTTATATAGGAGAAACGATAACTTCTGTGGGAATAACATTCATAACAGTGAAATACAACAACCAACAGCCACATTGAGCTTGTATGTGGTAAAAGCAGGAGGGTCATCATTATGGGGTGGTGGTTGGCCGAGAATACTACAACTCGATTAGAGATCTATTCACAATTTGCATGCCACATCCCCTGCAATAGTGTCAACTGAAGGCTGATTAAGAAGGGTGCTGGATGGTGCCAAAACAGTGATCAAGGATGGCATTGAAAAATTGAAACTTATCAAGGATAAAATAGTGTTAAATGAAAATGCCACACCCAAGTTTTGCAACACCCGATTGGTTCCGTACACCATCTGTGGCAAAATAACCAGTGAACTGTACTGCATGGAGGCCGAAGGAATTCTTTCCAAGGTTCAGCGGAGTTCATGGACAATGCCAGTTGTCCCAGTAGCTAAGTAGAGTGGGTCTGTCACAATCTGTGGTGATTTTAAGGGCAGTATGGAAAGCAAATCAATACACTAAGCCCTGGATAGAGGATATCTTTGCAAATCATTTTGGAGGAAAGCACTTCAGCAAAGTGGACTTTGCTGAGTCCTGCCTACAAAGATGCACGAAGAGTCCAAAGTGTTTCTCATAATAGCCACTCACAAAGGGCTTTATCATTTCCTTTATCTTTTTGAAAGCCACTTCACATTGTTTTGTCCACTGCCATTTCCTCCCAAACTGTAGTATAAAAGCTACAACAGGGTTACTTTTGGAGCAGCAGCTGCACTTGCACTCTGGCAGAAAGCTAACGACCAGGCGCTGCAAGGTTGCCCAGGCAGCCAGTGTTGCTGGATGACATCATGGTCACTGTTGGGAGTGACAAAGAATATCTTCAAAATCTCAAGACAGTGTTAAAAAGATTAGAAGACTGCTGGTTCAGAGCACAATGCAGTAAGTGTGAAATTTTTAAACCAAACGTCACTTACTGTGGTCACACCATTGATGCACAAGTGTGTTGGGAAAATTCAAGCGTGGCATATGTCTCAAGGCCAAAGGACGTGTCACAGTTATGGGCCTTTTTAGGATTTGTCAATTACTATAACAAGTTCCTGCCAAATTTCAATAGTTCCATTCAATATCACCGAATGTTTACAATATACAACTTGAAATTTTTGCTCTTCACAGACATCCACGAAAACAGAAGTGTGCCCCAAAGAAGGAGTGACATTTAAAAAAAAGTTAGATCCTCAAAGGCCCCCCTACCTCCCTCCCACACACAAGCAGCAGCAAGCATCAAACCTCCCCCTCCCCACTTACTTCAGCAAAAAGCATCAGCACCCTCCACCCACCAAGCAAGCAATAGCAAAGCCCCTAGGAAAGACCATGATCTGCAGTACAACAAAACCTAATCATTCACCCGCCAATTCAACATACCACAGGCTCTGTCTAAAGGGACAGAGAGGAGTCACTCAATGAGAGGGGATACATAACCAGAACAACTCGCTGAATTACAGTGTTAAAGTCAGCTGTGTCACTTTTTCTGAAGTCTCCAACTCAAGAATTGGCTGCAAACTCTCCTCCACCAATGAGAGAAAGAGCTTGATCTGAGAACAGAGCCCCGATACCTGATAGGCTGTTCTCAATGTCCCATTTTCTCCTGTGATGCTTCAGTCGGTGACACTGGCATAGAATCAGTTCAGCCCCAGGGCTGTAAATCATTAGAACTCCGAAGGCATGTTCATCTCCTAGGCTACATCCTTGGGACATCTGGAAACGGGAGCAGGTCCCATACCGCAAACAACCGAAGATTGAGTATAGCTCTAGGCCAGGGTCTTCAACAGAACCCCATCCACCTTGAAAAGGAAAAAGAGAGATGAGCCGTTTCCACAGATGAGCTCGAAGAAGTCGCTGTTGAACACCATCCTAGCTCTGCTTATTTGGCCCACAGAAACTTGGCTACTGTGTTCCACCCCTTGAACTACAAATTGAGAAGAAATGGCAATGGACAGAACAGTGTGGGGTGGGGTGGCTTTAAAAAAGATGAAGGAAATGGTGACATCAGGCACACTGTACTCACACACCATGATCCATATTGTCCAGTAATGTTTGCCTATGACGCCTCGCCTGATAGTACAAGTGCAGTCATGTTGCATGTTATGAGTGAGGGAAATGAGCACCCTATTGAGGTCACGGTGCACTACCTTACTTTCCACTTTCCTATTTTCTATTTATGATTTATAATCTATATTTTTAATATTTACTAATTTTTACTATTTTTAATACTTTTAATATTTAATATTTGTAATCCAGGGAGTGGGAAGCACAGAATCAAATATCGTTGTGATGATTGTACGTTCTAGTATCAATTGTTTGGCGACAATAAAGTATGAAGTATATCCTTTGCATCATGTTCCCTGACCACTGAAAGAAAAATTACACCCAGAGAGGTCTTGAGTCTGGTTTGGAGTGTATTGCATTTCAATCACTATGGCAGAGTGTTGATCCTCATTACTGATCATCAACCACCCTAGAGTCCATTTTCAATTCACAGAAGGATTTCCCACTTCTAGCATCAGCACAAATACAGAGATTGTCATGGTCCGGATTGGGGTCCCTTTAAATTTACCTTCTTTATGTTACCATCCGGACCGTTGATTCCCTGTTTTCCCATGTCCCTCGGCTTTGGTGATTAGAGGCAATTAATGCTCGGCTGAACCGGTGGTTTATAGTCTCCAGCTTTCAGCTGTTGGGAGCGAGAGCGAGAGCGTCTGCAAAGTCATCAAAGGTACGGTGTGCCGATGTCATCTGGCTGGAGCTAACCTAGTCTCTGCTGAAGCAAGTGCCAGTAATTCACCCTTCCTCACCGGAGCAACCCTGTCCAGTTACCTCGCCGAAGCGAGCCTGCAAAGTTTCCTCATCAAGGTGGGTCCGTCAGTTAACCCGCCGGAGAGAACCAGGAGCTGCTGGCCGAGTCTAGAGCTCACCACTACCCGGAGGTTCCAAGTACCGCTTCCTGGCTCTGGCGGCATCCAAGTACCACGTCCAAGTCCTGGCTCCGGTGGCATCCAAGTACCACGTCCAAGTCCTGGCTCTGGTGGCATCCAAGTACCACGTCCAAGTCCAAGTCCTGGTCCTGGCAGCATCCACGTTCCAAGTCAAGTCCCGGCCCTGGTGGCTTCCAAGTTCCAGGTCGAGTCCTGGCCCTGGTGGCTTCCAAGTTCAGAGTCGAGTCCTGGCCCTGGCGGCTTCCAAGTGATTCCTGTCCTACCCCCCTGTCTGAATCCCTTCTCTGCCCCTCTCGCCTCTAGCCCTCGTCTGCAACCCTCACCTGCACTTCTGTTTAGCTCTGTCGCCGGGGCTAGATAGGTACTGTCTGGTGTTCTTTCGTGTTGGTCTTGTCTTGTCTTGTCTTCACCTCCGTGGGGTAGTCTGTCCATCTTGCCGTTGCCCCATGGGGGGTCATGTCTTGTCTAGTCCTCGCCTCCGTGAGGTAAGTTAGGCCGTCTTGCCGTTACCCCGCGGGGGTCATGTCTTGTCTTGTCTTGTCCTCGCCTCCGTGGGGTAAGTCAGGCCGTCTTGCCGTTGCCCCGCGGGGGTCATGTTTGTCTTGTCTTGTCCTCGCCTCCATGGGGTAAGTCAGGCCGTCTTGCCGTTGCCCCGCGGGGGGTCATGAGTCCCGGCCCTATGTCCTGTACCCAAGGAGGAGTCCCGACTCTCTGTTCTGTGTGTGAGTCCTGGCCCTACGTCCTGTACCCAAGGAGGGGTCCCGGCTCTCTGTTCTGTGTGTGAGACCCGGCCCTATGTCCTGTCCTGTTCCCAAGGAGGGGTTCCGACTCTGTGTTCTGTGTATGTGTCTATGGTTCCCTGAGACCGAGGCTCTGTGTTCCCATGTTCCTCCTCTCCCTAGCCCATGTCATGTCCTTGCCTGGTTCTAGGGTCCGAGCCCGAGGCAAGACCCAGGTACTGGGTCCTTGCCCGGTCTCTGGCTCGGAGTCCATACCCTAGCCTCTTCATGTCTACTCTAGTTCTGGGGATCCGATTCCGAGTCCTAGCCCAGACCCTTAGTCCCAGCCTAGTCGTAGTCCTGAGTCCTTGTCCAGTTCGTTATTCCTGCTCCTGCCTTGCTTCCTGGTATTGAACAATAAACTAAATAAGATGTGTCTTGCATTTGGGTCCACCCTTGTCCCCAATGCCCCCACTGTTGTGACAGAGATGGGCTTTGTTTCTTTGAGGATACAACCGTAAGATCGAATTCAAGAGGACAGCTAATTATGGAAATGCTGATGGATTATCTTGCTTACATTTGGGAAAAGAAATACCTGAAATATTTATAAAAGAGGGCACTCCTCTTGATGTATTCCCCCTAGTGAAAATGGAAAGCCTCCCTATTATGGCAGAAATCAGAAATCAGAAATAACCTACACTGTTTCAAGTCTACATGGCCTCCCAAAGTGGTTGGAATGTGCAGCAGAAATTCCAGTTCCACCATTTTTGGTAGTGCTGGGATGAACTTGCCCTTGAGAGAGGTTGCCTTTAATGGGATTAAGGGCTGTGTACCTTCCAATCTGAGAGGTAGAGTGGTGTAGGAGCTACAGGCCGGTCATCCAGGCATGTCAAAGTGAAAGAATTGGCTCAAACCTTTGTCTGTTTGCCTGGGATAGATCAGCAGATCAAGCACTTTGCCACATACTGTTTGGGATGCCAACATGCCCAGAAGATGCCAACAATTACACCAACACTGAAGCAGAAGCTCTCCAATTTCTTCCTTGCAAATGGCAATTCAGCACACTCCACAACAAACAACTCATCAGCTATGCTGCTCCTGGGTCATCCCTTGCACTCACACTTGGATCTCCTCAAACTCAATCTCAGAAGGAGCATGCAGGACCAACCTCTGAGACAACTGCAGGGTTCCTCAAACAAAGAGGTTTGATGTTTCACTCCTAGATAAGTAGTCCTGGTGAGATACTATAGAATGATTAAAAGTAAGTACTTGGAAAGATTAAGGACAGAACTGAATCACTCTCTTACAGAGTAGAGATTGCATCTGATATCATCTGAAGATAACATTTGTTAGATTTAAAAAAAAGATGTCCGGAGCTGTTGTAGCCACTTCCTGCAGACCCAGAGTCAAATCCTACTACCGCTGCAGAGGAGGCCCCAGAGCCTGGAATTGTTTCACAGCCTTAAATCTCACCTGCCAATCAGTGTGACCACCAACTCACCTCCCCCCCCCCGCTCCCCCCCCCCCCAGTCAGGTAAAACGTTATCCCACAGGAGTAAAAGATCCTCTGCAGTGATTAAATTTTTAGGCCTGACTGGGACAATTTAAGAGTCGCTGATTGAGTACTGCACAGACGCAGTAGAAGCATTCCCATGCAAGTCCAGTAAAGAGTTCTAAATACCCAGTCTCCATAAACGACAGGTACTGTCTAGCGGAGCAGCCGTTGTGGGAATGATCATCGTCAGAGTGGTAAAGCTTTGGCTCAACAGGGCTTTGACGAGAACAGGTGGAGGTAAAGAAAGTAAATAGATCTATTCCATAATTCTTATATCTTTATTCTTATTTAGCTCTTGAGAGAATAGGGATTATGTCTACAGGGTGTGTGTTCTGTTCTTGGTGTCAGATGTGGGATTTCTGGGAGACTACTAGCCTCCCCGATGACTACACCTGCACCAGGTGCATCGAGATACAGCTCCTTAGAGACAATGTTAAGGAACTGGAGCTGGAGCTCAACAACCTTTGGATGGTTAGGGAAAGTGGAGAGGTGATAGACAGGAGCTACAGTGATGTAGTCATCCCAAGGCTACAGGAGACAGATAAATGGGTGACTGACAGGGGAGGGAAGGCAAAACGTCAGATAGTGGAGAGC
This sequence comes from Mobula birostris, assembly GCF_030028105.1. Taxonomy (NCBI): domain Eukaryota; kingdom Metazoa; phylum Chordata; class Chondrichthyes; order Myliobatiformes; family Myliobatidae; genus Mobula; species Mobula birostris. Next base: position 29,333,056 of record NC_092386.1, read on the forward strand.
GCTACTGTTGCTGTCCCCCTCAACAATAATACTCCATTTTGAGTACTGTTGTCCTGACCTGCCTGGGGGGGAAGCAACAGCTGCTGTGCCTCTGGCACTGAGTCTAGCCCTCTGGCTCAGAAGGGTAGGAAACTGAAGAGGAAGGCAGCAGTAATAAGGGACTATAGTTAGGGGAACAGATAGGCGATTCTGTGGATGCGAAAAAGAAACAGGGATGGTAGTTTGCCTTGCAGGTATCAGGGTCTACAATGCTTCTAAGCACATCCACAATATCCTAAAAAGAAAGAGTGAGCAGTCACAAGTCATGGTATATATTGGTACCAACAATATAGGTAGAGAAAGGGAGGAGGTCTTGAAAACAGGATACAAGGAGATAGGAAGGAAGCTGAGAAGCAGGACCTCAAGGGTATAATCTCGGGATTGCTGCCTCTGTTACGCACAGTGAGGATAGGAATAGAATGAGGTGCATGGCTGAAGAAATGGAGCAGGAGGCAGGCATTCAGATTTCTGGATAATTGGGATCTCTTCCCACCTGGGCAGGTGTGACCTGTACAAAAGGGACGGTTTGCACTTGAATCTGAGGGGGACCAATATTCTTGTGGGCAGGATTATTAGAGTTGTTGGGAGTGGTTTAAACAAACATGGCAGAGTGATAGGAACTAGGATGATAGAGCTGAGAATGAGCCAGCCGGTTGTCAAGTAGATGATGGGTGTAACATGAATGTAGGGAAAGATATGCCAATGATTGGGTACAAATGCAGACAGAGCAAAGAGTTAAATTGTACCACAGATGAAAAATTTAAAAGGGCGAAGAACGCAAGACTGGAGGTATTTTATTTAAATGCACGTAGCATTCAGAATAAGGTGGATGAACTCATGGCATAGTTAGAGATTGGTCGATATGATGCTGTGGGCATCACTGAGTCATGGCTGAAAGAAGGCCATAGTTGGGAGCTTAATATCAAAGGATATACTTTGTATTGAAAGGACAGGCAGGAAGGCATTGGCGGTGGTGTGGCTTTGTTGATAATGGACTTACATCTTTAGAAAGAGGTGATATGGGGTCAGAGAAAGTTGAATCTTTGTGGGTGGAGTTAAAAAACTGCAAGGGTGAAAAAAACCATTGTGAGAATCATATATAGGCCTCCAAATAGTAGCCAAGATGTGGGGTTCAAATTGCAAAGGGAGCTGGAAAAGGCAAGTAGTAAGGGTAATGTCACAATTGAAATGGGGGATTGTCAATTTGCAAAGGGATTGGGGAAATCAGATTGCTGTCTGATCAAAAGAAAGGGAATTTGTTGAATACTTTTGAGATGGCTTTTTAGAGCAGTTTTTGCTTGAGCCTACTCAAAGAAAGACTATCTTAGATTGGGTATTGTGTAATAGCCCAGATCTTACTGGGGAGCTTAACATAAAGGAACACTAGAAGACAGGGAGCATAATATGATTGAATTCATACTGTACTTTGAGAGGGAGAAGCATACGTCACATGGATCAGTATTACAATGGAATAAAGGGAATTACAGAGGTATGGGGAGAAGGTTCAAACATCAGAAGTGCAGAGGGAATTAGGAGTCCTCGTGCAAGGCTCCCAGAAGGTTAATTTACAGGTTGAGTCTGGGGTAAATAAGGCAAATGCAATGTTAGCATTTATTTCAAGGGGAATAGAATATTAAAGCAAGGGGATAATGCTGGTGCTTTATAAGACAACAGTCAGGCCATACTTGTTGTATTGTCAACATTTTGGGCCCCATATCTCAGAAAGGATGTCATTGGAGAGAGTCCAGAGGAGGTTTGCGAGGATGATTCCAGGAATTAATGGGTTAACATATGAGTAGCGTTTGGCAGCTTTGGATTTGTAAGCACTGGAATTTAGAAGAATGCAGGAGGGATCTTATTGAAACCTGCTGAATGCTGAAAGGACTAGATAGGGTTGACATGGAGAGGATCTTTCCTATGGTGCAGGTATCCAGAACTAGGGGGCACAGCCTCAGATTTGAGGGATAACCTTTTAGAACAGAGGTAAGGAGGAATTTTTTTAACCAGAGAGTAGTGAATCTGTGGAATGGTCTGCCGCAGGCTGTGGTGGAGGCCAAGTCTGTGGGTATACTTAAGGTGGAAGTTGATGGCATCCTAATCATTCAGGGCACCAAAGAATATAGCAAGAAGGTAGGTATACGGGGTTAAGTGAGATCCAGGATCAACCATGATGGAATGGTGTAGCAGACTCAATGGGCTGAATGACCTAATTCTGCTTCTATATCTTATGGTCTTAAAATTTACAATGCTGTGGATGTCTATGTAGCAGCTATATATAGTGTTTTGCATATATAGAGGATATCTACATGCATTACATATTTGAAGATACATTCTATATTCAGTTAGAATATATAGCTCAGCAGGGAGACGTGTTGTGTATTTAATATTTCAGTGGTATTTGAATAATATTGTAAATATATATTTTGATTTAACTTTCTTTGTTGTTTAAATACTTCATTATGGTTATATATAAAAGTACGTGAATGGCAGATGTCAGTCTGCCACCACATCATATGTGTGTGCCTCATTAAAAGTTAAAATGAACACATAAAAACAGTTATGCATCGCCCGACTGCTATCTGTTTCTTTCAATTAGTTTCTGAAGTTACAAATCATAACAGTAGCTTGCTCCAAGAAGCAATCAAATCTGATTTTCAAGTAGGCGTCATTATGATTAGTAAATGCTCTTGCTTGAAACCAGTGAAATAATGTATTTCAATATGTCATCTTGCCATTGTGCCGTCACAACAGAAACAGTGGGTTTGACATTACTAATTGACAAAGAGTGACTTGGCTAGGACTATTATGTAAACATGGTTTATATTATTTTTAATGGCTCTTATTGGACTTGTTCATTTAATAAATAATTCCTATGAATAGTATTTCTCCTCATTTATATTTTTCTTGCATGACACAATAGATAATACCCCGGAATTACTCTCTCATGGTTGAATTTCTGCAGATGGAAAGCAATTTTTCCATCAGGTCTCCAGCTGGTGCTAGTTATGGATGTACCACAATTACTTAAGCTCTGATCTACCCAGTTAATATGCTTCAATTTCTACTATCATCACCAAAGTATATATGTACTTTTACTGTATGTTTACTTTGTATTGTAATGCAAAAATTGTCTTGTGTAAATACATGAAGATAGGTTGCACGGAGAGAATAATTTTTAGCAACACTAGTAGCTTTGCTTCTAATTACAGACTGGTTGGATCATCAAAACAGCCAAATGAATTTGAAGAAAAACATAGAAATAGATAGAGATTCTGTGATATTCCTTTAAATTAAGTGTTGACTTAATCAGCTTAACCTCTGCTTCAAAATCTCGGAATTTTTCTGTAATCACAGTGAGTGGCGATGTATAACCATAAGAGTGCTATAAATTGTGAGTAACTCACATTAAGTGCTGGAGGCACTCTACAAATCAGGCAACACTTATGGAGGGGAATAAAGGTCAACATCATGTGATGAAACACCGAATGTTTATTCCTCTCCATAGATGCTGTTTGATTTGCTGAGTTTCTCCAGCACTTTGTCAGTGGTGATATATTCCTGGCAGAAAAGAATGATGCAGAAAGAAATCGAGCAGAAACTAGCCACAAGTGTTTATTTTATCACCTTATGTAATGAAATCGTAAGCCCACTTTTATAAATGCACTTTGAGTTTCCCAAGACTTAAGACCCCTGAGGTATTTCTTCGAGGATGTGGTTCACATAATTCTCCTGCTGCCATTTTCCATTCTAGTCAGAACTCATGCTCTCTACCACTATAAGGACTGCTGTGTCACTTCATCAATTTCAGTGCCTTCATACCTGTCCTCCCGTGGTTCAATCTTCAAAAACCTCAGTACACTGAGTAAATTCTAACATCATCATAAGTCAAACTTGAAGACATGTCAATATGTCATCTTGAAAGGAAAGGCACAGACTGGAACAATTTATTTCCTCTTGTATATTGGATGATGATGACAACATTTCAAAGTAATTAAATTAATTCCATGAACTGTATTTCATACTATAGGCTATCAAAACTCACAGCATCTTTGGAATTCATGAGCTTATGAGTTTATGCTTAGATATCCTTAATCTGCCATCAGCAGTCTGATGTTAAAACCCACGGAGAATGAGAACGTTGACTTATTGCTCCTTACTTGTGGAGTTACCTCACCCAATTATCCATTTTCGGGCCCAAGGAGGTGCAAGGGGAGTTTCCTTGTCAGTCTTAACGCAAACAAACAGCTGCATGAGATCCAGTTAACAGGTTATCAAGACTTCATAAGTTTAAAAGGACTCTCCCATAGCCTATAAATTTAAACAGACTGTGGCATCATCTTCCAGAGGATTTAAACTTAAACATTAAAGTAAAATGTTTTGAAGTTTTTCTAATGAATCTGAATGTTTAGAGGGTTTTTCTCAGTTAAAGTATTTTGGCTAAGGCTAAGAGCAGTCCCAGCCTACGGGAATGGGATGTGAATAGGTGAGTGGACATATACATACTAGGTGCAGTGATCAAGGCAATACTGCTGGCCACGGTCCATCTATGGCAAATGCTACATTATCAACATAACAATCTCCTCCACAACAATGAGCAGATGAATACAGACATTGCCATTCTGTTGCCAACCACATTTTGGTGAAAGAGGGAGGGAATGTGAATGAAGCTATCCATCTGGCTGTTGTGCCTAGCATTGTTGGATGGCTGAGAAGGTGTGTAAACTATGGGATATGGAAGTCAGTGATGGCTTAGTGGTCAATGTGAGAGGGTATATGAATTCTAAAAAGTAGTTCTGGTTGACAGAGCTTCCTGTAATTGAGAGATGTGAGTGCAGTGTGTGGGGTAGTGGTGCTGTTGGTGAGAGAGGGACATCATGAGTTGATTCACAGTGACCATGCATACGAGGTTAGTAAACTTCTTTTGATCCTGCATTATGAACAACTGCACAAAACTCCTGGAAGTGATGGAACATCAAAAAGAGTGCTGATGCTGGAAATCTAAAATAAAAACTGAAATACAGAAGTGCTGAATGTGTAGAGTATTCTTTAGGCATCCGTTAGTCTCATGAGACCATGGATTTGCACCTTGAAAGGTTTCCAGGGCGCAGGCCTGGGCAAGGTTGTATGGAAGACCAGCAGTTGCCAATGCTGCAAATCTCCCCTCTCCATGCCACCGATGTTGTCCAAGGGAAGGGCACTAGGGCCGATACAGCTTAGCACCGGTGTCATCATAGAGCAATGTGTAGTTAAGGACACAACACACTACCTCAGCTGAGGCTTGAACTAGCGACCTTCAGATCACTAGACCAACGCCTTAACTTGGCCACGCACCAACACAGCGTAGAGTATACTTAAAATAATAAACAGCAATGTGAAAACAGAGCACAAAAATAATAGTGTTATGCTACCCTAAGGAAACTTCCAAAACATTTAAACAATATATTAATGATCTGAGGGTAAGCAGGAAATGTATAGGGTCTATTTATGACTGAAGGGGTAATTTGTGTGTGTACCTTGAGGATATAAGAGAAGTCTTAAATAAAACTTTCTGTCAGCATTCACTGTGGACAAGGACATTATAGTTAGTGAATTCATGGCAGGGGACTACTATTAAATTGGACAAAATAGTAGATGTCTTAATGACCTTGGAGACGCTTAAACCCCAAGTTCTGATGTGGTGCTATAGGAGGCAGGGAAAGAGATTGCTGGGGCTCTGTCAAAAGTTTATAAATCTTCTCTGGGCACAGAAAAAGTGCTAGATGATTGGAACACATACAATGAAGTATCTTTAACCAAGCAAGAAAGCAGGATAAACCAGGTAATTAAAAAATAGTGAATTTTATATCAGTGATAAATTATTGGAAAGATTCTGAAGGACAGGATTAATCTACTCGTGGAGAAACGAGGATTAATCAAGACTTGGCAGCAAAGCTTTATTAGAGGAGAGCCTCTGACTAATTTAATTACATTTTTTAGGGGAGGTGAATGAATGTGTCTATAAGGGATTATTGATAGACACTTTAAAGGCCTTTGTTAGGGTCCCGCATGAGAGTGTGATCCAGGAGGTACAATCTTGTGGAATGCAAGGCAATTTGGAAAATTTAGATCCAAAGTTCCTTGGTTATGAGAGGCAGGGATTAATGATCGAGGATTGTTTATGTAATTGGCATCGGGTAGGGAGGAGAAGAAGAGGTTTATTAATGACCAAAGGACTTTTGACAGAGCCCCACTTGGCCAAGTGGTTAAGGCGTTCGTCTACTGATCTGAAGGTTGCTAGTTTGAGCCTCAGCTGTGGCAACGTGTTTGTGTCCTTGAGCAAGGCACTTAACCAAACATTGCTCTAGTGTCTGTGCGAGGAGTGGTGCCCCACACAGACTTCCTACCTGTGCCTTGTGATGAAAATGCCTGACGCAGGCCTCTCATTGTCTGAGTTGATGTACCCTCCCTCCCCAAAGGATAATCTGTGTGTGAACATGGAGAATGTAGGAGATACCTTAAGTGAATACTTGTCATTGTCATTCACTGTAGAGAAGAACATTATAGAATAGGATAGAACAAAACTTTATTGTCTTTGCTTATGACAATAAGATTGTGGTGCTACTCCAGTCCTTGCAAAACAGATATTTGCAATACATTTAAAAAAAATCCTGTGTTCAGATACAGCAAGTGACTTCGATAGTCCATAACGTTCAAAAGCAATTGGCAAGCCTGGGTGTAGCAATATTCAGTTGCACACCAGCCCACGGAAAGAAGCTGTTTTTCAATTTTACTGTCTTGCCTAAGATGTTTCTGTATCTCCTACCAGATGGCAGGAGATTGCACAGACAGTGTCCGGATTCGTCTTTAATGATGTTACAAACGCGCCGTAGGTATTGAGAGTTACAGATCATCTCCAAGTCTGGTAGTTGGATCCCAGTGATGTTGATATATTCATATATATAAAACTGGTAAATTGTGGGAAGGGGGCAGTGGAATACTGGAAAAAAAAAACTGTTTGGTGTACTGCAGGGATCGATGCTTTGGTGGCAAAGTCCATTACTGAACTGGATGTGAATGAAGAAGGTCGAAGAGTAGGTTTGCAGATGACATGAAGCCTGATGGTGTTATTGATAGCCAGGAGGATAGTTTAGACTGCAGGATGAAATTCATCAATTAGCAAGATGGGCAAAAAATGCAGTTGAAATTTTAATCATGATAAATGTGATGTGTTTTAGGAGGACTAGTAAGGAAGTAGTGAGGAACAGTGGGAACTTGGTGTACTTGTCTAAGTTTCTGTGACGGCAGCAGCACAGGTGGATATGGTGGCTAACAAGTCATACAGGATACTTGCTTTCATTAACTGGGGCCTAGATTTTGAAAGCAAGAGGCTATGGCACAACTATAATAACTATGGTTTGACCACAATTTTGTGCGATCCTGATGGACATATTATAGGAAGGGCATGATTGCACTGTAAGAGGTGCAAAGGACATCCACCTGGATGATGGATTTGCCTCTGCCAGATGCTTCCTGGTATCAGTCATAAGGCAATAATCACAATCTCAGATGATTATGTACGGGGTCTTTCTTTTGTTACATTTAAAATGGCGACTTTGTTATGTTAATCTGGGGAATGCGGCTTTGTGCTTTAACACTGAAGAGAGTTTGCGCTAACAGTTTGTTTTACTTAAAAATGAGATAACAGGGTTCTATTAGCCAATGGGTGGTTATGTATCGTTTTGTTTTCGGATACCATGCTGTATGATATGACTGTGGACTGAGTTTTGGCGGGGAGTCGGAGGAGAGATGAGGAAGACCACGGACGTGTGGAGAGGCTCCGGTCGATCACTCAGGGTGGTCCTGAGCCGTGAGGCGACGGAATTCGGGTGGTCGTCTGAAGTCGAATTGAACTCCAACGTAACGCGCAAAGAACTTGGACTTTGATAAGTGTTGGCATCTTTTTTTTCATTACTTTCCTCTCTGTATCAAATGTATATTAATGCCATAGAATTAGTAATATCTATAAAGTGTATTTGTTAAAATTCACTGGGTGTGCTGGCTGATGATTGATGTTTGTGATTGATTCGGGCAGCAACCGACCCTGAGGGGAGTGTTGAAGCAGATGCTGGGCGGGATTTCCCCTAGACATACACGAGCCAATATAACTGAACATTACAAGTGGGGGCTACCGTCCTGGATTTGGACTTTTTCGGGAAAGTTGTACTTGTCGTTGTGGTAAGTGGTGTGAAGATGGATCGAGATAAGATTGTAAGTTGGTGTGAATTGGAGGAGGTACCGGTGAATCATGCGTGTGTGGTAAGCAGGGTCGATTATCGCATTCTGGCAGAGGTACTGGTGCGAGGGTTGAGTTGGATTAAAGGTATCGAGCAGGTAGAACTTGTAGCTAGAACGGGTGGGAAAGAACTGGAGGCTAGCTGGATGTTGCTGCGGACGAGTGCCGACGTCATGACTTTAGAATTACCAGTGACAGTCCACGCCCCGGGGGAGGTGGGGCCGTGGGGTCACACTCTCTCCCCGAGGATGCAAGTGAGGAGGTGCCGGAGGAGGAGGAGCTAGATGAGGCCCCAAGGGAGGTGCTAGTAGCCAGGGGTGGAGGTGTGGAGTGGGAAGGTTTGGCCAGGCCCGGCCCCCATGGGCGGGATGAGACTGCCAAGTTAACGGCTGCCATTACCTCCCTGGCGAGAAGGGTTGAGGGGCACCACCTGAAGCTGAGAATTTTCTCGGGAGCCAAGCCCACCCCGGAAGGGGAGGATGACTATGAGACCTGGGTTGAAGATACATCCCAATTGTTAGAGGTGTGGCCAGTTTCGGATGAGGAAAAGAGACAGCGATTGGTGGAAAGCTTAAGGGGCGGGGCGGCCTGGGTGGTCCGCGATCTGAGAGCGGCACGCCCCTTGGCTTCCCTATCGGAGTGTTTGGACGCTTTGGAGGAAGTGTTTGAACTGTCAGGGGATCCGTGGCGGCATTTAGCGGAGTTTCAACGGATGGGGCAGAGAAGAGGGGAAAAGCTCTCAGACTATGCTTTCAGGCTGGAAGGAAAGCTTACGGGGTTGTTGCGACGAGGGATAGTGAAGGAGGACGAAGTGGCGGAGTTAAGGATGAGCCAGATATGTAGCGGTTCCTGGGAGGATGACAGAGTGGCTTGGAGTGTACGGCAGTCATTTAAGCAGAGCCCCCCTCCATCATTCGGACAGCTGATCCGAGAGGTACGGGCCGAAGAGTGTGCTTTGGGTCGACCAGGGGGCTCGGACCTTCAGGGACGGTCTTCAGCGGTTCAGGAGGTGGTAGTCGGGGTGAGACCAGAGAAATCCAAGAGGTCTCCGGGGGGGCCGCATCGGGAGGAGAGAGGCGGCGAGTAGTGGGTGCTATAACTGTGGGAGAGAGGGGCATTTCCGCCGGGAATGTGAGTGGCTGGGGGCGTGCTACCGCTGTGGGGAAGCTGGCCACTTGCGGAAGGATTGTGAGAGACGAGATGCGCCGAGGGGAGTGGGCCCCCGGGCCACTAAGAAGGGAGAGGTGTCGGGAAACTTAGGAGAGGCTCAGTGAGGGAACGGACTGGAGTCTCGGGAGGAACACGTTCCCAGAAAACCGCTATGGAACCCCAGAAAGAACAAGCCCAAATTCCTGATGGACTGGTGGGACCCCGTTCCAGCGTGTCCCTATGGATAGAGGGAATCTTTGCAAAAGCCATCCTTGACACCGGGTCGCAGGTTATCTTACTGTACCGGTCGTTCTACAACAAATATCTGAAACATTTGGCAGTCAGTCCGTTTAAAACATTGGAGATTTGGGGCATAAGTGATGGTGATTACCCGTACGATGGATACTTGTCAGTGAGATTGGAATTTTCAGAGGGAGATGTGGGAGTATCGAAAGCCTTTGGGACGCTGGTGTTGGTTTGTCCGGTCCTGGTGGAGACCGGTGGTGCTGCCCTGTTGGTGGGGTCTAACTCCCCTCTGGTGCGACGGCTTTTGGGAGCCTGTAAGAAAAAGGGGGAGGAGAACTTTTTGGAGACCCTCTCGGTCCACCCCGTGTTCCGAGCGGTGAACGAAGGAGTGAGTGACCCCCAGAGGCTGGATCCTGAGTGCAAACGAGGGACGGTGTGGTGCACTCAGGCGAGGCCTAAGGTGATACGGCCAGGGGAGGTGGCATTAGTGATGGGGACCCCCAGATTCCCCGGATTACCACCGGGCGAGGCCCTGCTAGTAGACGCCCCCGACGACCTGGAAAGGGAGTCCCGGTTCCCGGCTGGGGCGCTGGTGAGACCTGAATTGCAGAGGCCCTCAGCTGTACAGGCACGGCAGATGGGGGTGATGGTAAGGAACATAACGGAGAGGGAGATCACCTTTAAGCGCGGGATGCCCCTCGCGCACTTGTTCCTGATGACGGTGATGTCCAGCGCCCCCGTGAAGCCCACTGGAGGGAAACTATTGGGAAATGGGGGGCGGCTGACCGAGGAGGCCTTTAATTTTGAAAACTCCCCTGTACCGCCAGCGTATAAGAGCAGGCTGGTAGAGAAGATGCTGAAGTTAGGGGGTGTCTTTTCTCAGGGCGAGTTTGATGTAGGGTGTTCCAAGAGCACTCGGCACACTATTCGGGTGACAAATGACACCCCGTTTAGGGAGAGGTTGCGGCGGTTGGCCCCAGCAGAGGTGGAAGATGTGCGGCAGCACTTGCGGCAGTTGAAGGATGCAGGGATTATTGCGGAGTCCCGAAGCCCATATGCGTCCCCCATAGTGGTGGCAAGGAAGAAAAATGGGAAGGTACGCATGTGCGTGGACTATAGGACCCTGAACTGCCGCACTGTTCCCGACCAATATACGGTCCCGAGGGTGGAAGATGCCTTGGCCTGTCTGAGTGGTGCACAGTGGTTCAGTGTATTGGATTTGCGGAGTGGGTATTATCAGATTCCGATGAGCGAAACTGATAAGGAGAAGACAGCCTTTATCTGTCCCCTGGGGTTTTTCCAGTTCGAACGAATGCCCCAGGGCATCTCGGGGGCCCCAGCCACCTTTCAGCGGCTCGTGGAGCGGACAGTGAGGGACATGAACCTGCTAGAGGTATTGGTGTACCTGGACGACCTGATAGTGTTTGGATCTACGTTGGAGGAGCATGAGGAGCGGCTGCTGAAGGTGCTGAGTCGGCTGAAGGAGGAAGGATTAAAACTTTCCCTGGATAAATGCCAGTTCTGTAAGACGTCGGTCAGTTATGTTGGGCACATAATCTCGCGAAATGGAGTGGCCACTGATCCGGATAAGATAGCCGCAGTCACCACCTGGCCGAGACCTCAGAAGGTGAGCACCTTACGCTCGTTTTTGGGGTTTTGCGGATATTACCGGCGGTTCGTGAAAGGACATGCGAAAGTGAGTCATCCATTGAACCAGCTGCTGTGTGGCTATCCACCTGTGGGGAGGAGGAGGAAGGGAGACCGAGGGTCGGAGGTAGGAGGATACTTGAACCCGGGAGAGCCTTTTGGATTGAGGTGGGATGCTCAATGTGAGGAGGCGTTCCAATCTCTAAAAAGGGCGCTGACGCAGGCCCCAGTGTTGGCATTTGCTGATCCCCGGAAGCCGTATGTTCTACACACTGATACCAGTCACGACGGTCTGGGGGCTGTTCTGTGCCAGGAACAGGGAAACGGATTGAGGCCGGTAACGTTTGTCAGTCGGAGTTTGTCGCCATCTGAGAGAAACTATCCCACTCACAAGCTGGAGTTTTTGACGTTGAAATGGGCGGTGGTGGACAAGTTGAGTGACTACCTATACGGGGCCCAGTTTGAGGTGAGAACTGATAACAACCCCCTCACTTATATCCTGACCTCGGCGAAGCTGGATGCTACTGGGCACCGGTGGTTAGCAGCCTTGTCTGCCTATGAGTTCAGCCTGAAGTACCGCCCGGGGAGTCGGAACATCGATGCAGATGCCCTGTCTCGTCGGGCGCACGACGAGTCGGGCATGGCCGAGGAGTGGAAGAGTGTCCCCGCCCAGGGAGTAAAGGCCATGTGTCAAGTTGGGAGTGACGGGGAAGTAGGAGAACAGATGGGAACGGATCGGGCAGTAGATCAACTGGGGGCTGACGATGACGCGCTACCCACTGTTTACTGTAATGTGACTGCTCTGAGGAACAGGCAGCTGCCGGAGTTGAGTCCCCAGGAAGTAGAGGCGGCTCAGCGTGATGACCCAAGCATTGGCACTATCTGGTACGCGGTTAGCTGGGGTGATATGGGGCAGGTGGAGAAGGCGAAACATGCCTCCGTTCCCCTACTACTGAAGGAGTAGCCCCGGTTGAAGCTGAATAACCACGTCCTGTACCGAGTCACGTCACCTCTGGACCACCCCCGGCGCTGGCAGCTGGTCATGCCTGAGAAGTATCGGAAGACTGTGCTCCAGGCTCTACATGATGATTCCGGGCACTTAGGGGTAGAGAAGACCTATGGATTAGTCAAGGACCGGTTTTACCGGCCCCGGATGAGGGGGGAGGTGAAAGAATACTGTAAGACCTGTAGCCGTTGCATCAGGAGGAAGACCTTGCCTGCGCAGGCGGCTCCGTTATCCCACTTGCAGAGTGCGGGACCCATGGACCTGGTGCGTATGGATTTCCTGTCTATTGAGCTGGACACCAGCAATACCGCGAATGTCTTGGTCCTCACGGATCACTACACTAGATATGCGCAGGCTTTTCCTACTGAGGATCAGAAAGCGACTACAGTGGCGAAGGTGTTATGGGAGAAGTACTTGGTTCATTATGGCCTTCCCCGGCGGATCCACAGTGATCAGGGACGGGACTTCAAGAGCAGGCTTATCCATGAATTGCTGGATATGCTTGGGGTTGAAAAGTCCAGAACCACCCCCTATCACCCGCAGGGTGATCCTCAACCTGAGAGGTTTAACCAGACCCTGCTGGACATACTCGGCACTTTGGAGATTGGACAGAAGAGTAAGTGGAGTCAACACATTGCCCATTTGGTTCATTGTTACAATTGTACTCGCAATGATGCTACGAGGTACTCGCCCTACTATCTGATGTTCGGACGGGAAGCGAGGTTGCCCATTGATCTGTGTTTTGGGACTGAAGCGGGGGAAATACCTTCGAAGCCATGTCTGAAGTACGTGTCCGATATGAGGAGAGAGTTGAAAAGGGCGTACGAGTTGGCTGAGGTGGCAGCCACCAAGCAGAACCAGCGGAATAAAAGGAGGTACGATCAGAAGGTAAAGTTCGTCCAGCTATTGCCGGGAGACCGAGTCCTTATCCGGAATTTAGGACTACAGGGTAAGCACAAGTTGACGGACCGTTGGGCAGCCACCCCCTATGTGGTGGAGAGTCAGATGCCGAATCTCCCAGTTTACCGGGTGAGACCTGAGGGCGGGCAGGGGCCTGTCAAGGTACTCCATTGGAACCACCTGTTGCCTCTGGGTCAAGAGGTGAAGGTAGACCCAGAGCCCAAATGGGAGTTTACAGCTAGTACGAGGACTCTGTGAGGGCGCGGGGCGAGGGAAGAGCCTGCTGCGAAGAAAACGGGGCCGGTCCTCACCTCGAGAAGGGATACGTCATCGGAAGATGATGAGTTGGATGTGTGGTACCTGCTTCCGTTTGCTGATTCCCCGGTGGCGGGAGAAGAGACTCTTGGCCCTTCCATCACTGAGTCAGGGGAACCGAGGGAGGGTGTTGCAGAGCTGCCTGTATTACAGCCGGGATTGGGGGAGGAGAGGGAGGAGGCAGAACCCGAGCCAGAGGGCTCACAGGGGCAGAGGGATCCCGGTGAAGGGGAAGGTCTGACAGATAAGCCCGAGGGGTCAACTGGGGTGTCTGAACAGGGAGAGTCAGCAGAGGAAGTACAGAGGCCTCAGAGGAGTAGGCATCCCCTGGAAAGACTCACTTATATAGCGCCGGGAGAACAGGGTGTGATCTCTACTGCCCTGCAAAGTTATGTCACTGCTTTATGCACCTGGGTTGGGTTTTGTGTTTTACAAGGAACTCTGTTAACATCATGAGGGCATGACTTTTTGTGGTGGGGGGAGAGTGTACGGGGTCTTTCTTTTGTTACATTTAAAATGGCGACTTTGTTATGTTAATCTGGGGAATGCGGCTTTGTGCTTTAACACTGAAGAGAGTTTGCGCTAACAGTTTGTTTTACTTTAAAATGAGATAACAGGATTCTATTAGCCAATGGGTGGTTACGTATCGTTTTGTTTTCGGATGCCATGCTGTATGATATGACTGTGGACTGAGTTTTGGCGGGGAGTCGGAAGAGAGACGAGGAAGACCGTGGACGTGTGGAGAGGCTCCGGTCGATCACTCAGGGTGGTCCTGAGCCGTGAGTCGACGGAATTCGGGTGGTCGTCTGAAGTCGAATTGAGCTCCAACGTAGCGCGCAAAGAACTTGGACTTTGATAAGTGTTGGCGCCTTTTTTTTCATTACTTTCCTCTCTGTATCAAATGTATATTAATGCCATAGAATTAGTAATATCTATAAAGTGTATTTGTTAAAATTCACTGGGTGTGCTGGCTGATGATTGATGTTTGTGATTGATTCGGGCGGCAACCGACCCTGTGGGGAGCGTTGAGGCGGGTGCTGGGCTGGATTTCCCCTAGACATACACAAGCCAATATAACTGAACGTTACAATTATGAAGTGTAGATAATTGGAGACTGATTATTATCAGTTCTATACTATCTAGAATTTTACTGAGATCTTGGGTAAGAAATGATCAAAGGTGATGTTTTTCATTCCTCAAGGAGTTTTCTTGCAGAAACTTCAAGTTCCTTATTGAATATAACCATTTTATCTAATTTACTGACAGTGCCAAAAAGCAATAGGACACATCTGATGATCACTTTTGTCGATCCTGGCCAAGGTATGTCAGTTGGATAGGGAGTCTGGATAGGCTGGCTTTATCATGTTTGGTGGATAGAAGGCTGAAGGTGGAGAGGATTGAGATTATATAAAACTATAAACTGCATTGACAGGGTACATAGTAAGAAACATTTCCCCTTAGCAGTGATGTCTATAACTAAAAGCTCTAGGTATCAGGCAAGGAGGTAAGAGACGTAGAGTGAATTTGAAGAAGAATTTTTATTTTCACTCAGGGCATGCTCAAAACCCGGATCACACTGATTAAGGGGGTAATGGAAACAGATATTCCTGCAACATTTAGAAAGTATTTGGAAGAGCACCTAAAACAACTGAATGCTAGAAAATGACATTGGCATAGAGATAGATCTTTGATTATCATGTGAACACAGTGGGGAGAAGGGCTTGTCTCTATGTAATGTGAGACCATGTCTTTGTCGGAAGGGAGGAAGTGCAGGCAGCAAAAGAAAGTTCTGTGATGAAGTGAAGACCAAGAGAGACAGAATGCTGCAACTGGTGGTGATGATGTGTTAGCGACAACAGGACTGATTGATAGCGATATGAACAGAAGGAGACAAATGAGAACAGTGCAAAAAGAGAGAGAGAGAGAGGAAAAAAAAGAACAGTGCTGGAAATGTCAGCCACAGAAAATTGTAGTTGTTGGAGAATAAAAATAAATGGAAGAACTGCAAAAGTCTTGAAGGTCTGGCGGCATCAAAATCTGAATTAATTTTCTGAATTTATGATATTTTTAGCAGAACAGACCAGTTCTGAAAAATAAACTGTGAACGGTGATTATCTGAAATTGCTGAATTCAGTGGTTGAGGCCTGAGGCCTATAAAATGCCTAATCAGAAGTGTTGCATTGGGCTTTATTTGAGTAGTGTATGTGGATAACAACAGGGAAGTCAGGGCGGGAGTGGAATGGAGAATTGAAATAGCAGGAAATTACAAGATTAGGGTCACCCTGTGATGCCAAGACATATTATTCTTATCACAAATACTGACAATCTGTTGGATACCTACAGCAAAACTTTTATTTCAGGCTACCAGCAACTGCAGTGTTCTGTATCTAATAGTTCCATCAGAGTTTTTGTTTTTTTTCTTTCTTTTCTGCTTTATCCATGTCCTTTTATTTATATATCCTCTGTTCTGATCAGCTGAAATAACCAATTCTCATTCTCCAACACTATCATTATTTAGTTTTCCTTGGACTCCACCCTTCCTGAAATATCCTCATTATTCACTCCATTCCCCTGTGACTTAAAACGTGCTTGTTTTCAAACTTTTCTAAGTTTTGATAAAAGATCGTCAATCTGGGGTATGAGCACTGCTTTTTCCCTCATAGCTGTTGCCTGAACTGTTGGGTTTTGCCAGAATGTCCTGTTCTTATTTCAGATCACCAACAGCTGCAGTATTTTGTGTTATTCCCCCTCTCTCAATTAAAACTTTATCAGAGTTACAGGTCTTTTTTGTGCCAAGATGAGAAAAGCTAGGATTGTTTCCCTGACAACAGGGAAGTTAAAGTGAGACTTGATAAGAATGCCCAAAAAGTTCTTAAACCTCTAAAGAGAAATTGTTTTCGAGAGAAGAAATATCCATAAGCAAGCAATTAAGGTAAAAAAGTGATATGAGAAATACCATGGAATGTCCTTATAGAATTGGGTTAATTACTAATAGAGAAAATACAATAATATAGGAAGAGTAGTAAGTAGTGCTAACTAAATGGCTACTTTAAGAAAACGCTGCATGATGTGCTGAATGGCTCCAACTTTGCTGCATCAGTCCATGCTTAAAATTGAGAATAAGTTTGACAGGTTAGGAAGTGAGCAAAGCTTGGTTCACTTTCAATAAAATTAGCTTGTACTTCGCTTCGAAAAAGATCCCATCCTTTCCCTTTCTAATCAATAATTTACTTGGCTGTTTCAGGACTGACAAGGAAGTTCACTCTCGGGAGACCAGGTGACATTCTTGGAGTCAGAATTGAATCTATTCCCTGTTTATATATTTCCCAAAATTTGCTTTAGCAACTACAGCTTTGCATTGTTAATTCTTCATCATCAAAGCTTTTAAGTCTTGCACAGTTCAGTCCCCTCCTCCAATGTCTTTGAAGTCAGTCACCTTCTCAGTCTAAGAGCTATGATTTGGCTTTCATCTGAACATGCTGCTTTGTGTATTGCAATTAAATTAGTCTCCAGAATACTGACTTCATTTGTTCTATGTATACTCCACCTAATATATTCTTTTCATGCATTTCAAGGTCTAACCTCCTTTAAATCAGTTCAACAGCTTCTTCACTGCTACTTTACAGTTTATGGAATTCATTTCAATGTTCTCTGATGTTCTGTATTTGCCCAGCTTTATTTTCACCATCTATAAATGACATAGCAAATACTTCCTTTACCAACAACTGAATTATCAAATAATGAAGTACATCAAGGGATCAAAATTAACATTTAGGTTAATAGTACAAGTGAATAGCACGGACAATAAATAACATGCACTACTTTGTTATGAGTTAAATAAAACCAATGGTATTGAAGAAAATGCCTGCCTTTCTATCTCATATTATATTTGAGGAATCTGAATTTTGACTCCCCTAACAATAGTCCTATATGAGTGTTACCAGTCTTGGGATAAATAATGCAGTTTGTTTACTGAATCACATTTTGAATAGACACTGGTCTGAAATTTTAATCGTGTTTTTCTTTCTTTCCACAGATAGACTCTGATCTGTTGATTGTTTACTGCATTTTCTGAGGTACTGCACACGGTTCAGCAAAACCACAACCACCTAACTGTAGTTATCTAGGCCTATGAGTATTTCTTTCTTATAAAACAATAAAAGTAAAATAACACAGAATTATACTCCAGATAGTGCAAATTCAACGGAGAAAATACTGGAAGTACATAGCAACTCAAGCAGCATCTTTGTGGAAAAAAACACATTTAATCATAATGTTTGGCAACAAGTTAGGCTATAAATATTTACAATGTTTTATGAATTCTGCACTTATGGCTGAAGATGTTTTCAGGTGTTCTGCTTTGTCATTGCGCCTATTTCAGAGATTAAGGGAGCTAGGGCTTTACTCTTTGGAGAGAAGGAGGATGAGAGGAGACATGATAGAGGTGTACAAGATAATAAGAGGAATAGATAGAGTGGATAGCCAGCACCTCTTCCCAGGACACCACTGCTCAATACAAGAGGTCATGGCTTCAAGGTAAGAGGTGGGAAGTTCAAGGGGGATATTAGAGGAAGGTTTTTTACTCAGAGAGTGGTTGGTGTGTGGAATGCACTGCCTGAGTCAGTGGTGGAGGCAGGTACACTAGTGAAGTTTAAGAGACTACTAGGCAGGTATATGGAGGAATCTAAGTTGGGGGCTTATATGGGAGGCAGGGTTTGAGGGTCAGCACAACATTGTGGGCCAAAGGGCCTGTACTGTGCTGTACTGTTCTATGTTCTATGTGCTGGCCTCTGCAATCTTCGAAGATGAGAATATTCTTGGAAAGATGATGGAGCTCAGCATGTGAGAATGGAAGGAAAGAATCGACATTGTTATACTGAAAAGTGGTCGCCATGTTCATTTAGAACTGCCAAATATCCAAATCACCTTGGCTTCCTACTGAAATCTCCTGCATTACAATAGCAAGCATTCAACCGATTGAGCAAGTGATTAAGTAAGTAGTAATAAGTGAAGCAACAAGAGTGATAGTTCTACAAATTTATCTTCTACAGTTTCACAGGAGGCCCATCTGTTCATCACAGCATAACAGAAATGACCACTGGTGAAACAGCGCCTCGTTCACACCAAGGACACTACCCTTCCTGTTTTGCAGCATTACAATTCTGCTAAATGGAATGCAATCAGAAAAGATCTAATGGCTTAAAACTGGGAATACATGAGGTGATTTGGAGTAGAAATTTATTACTCTTGTGCCTTTGATACTATCTAGCCTGGGGAACAGCACTGGCTCCCTGAGGGATGCATTAGGGCATGGTGAAAGCAGTACCAAGCATATCTTAAAATATTGAGATGCCATTCTAATGAGCCTGCAATACAGAATCGTCTGTGTGTGTTAAATTGGAAAATAGCATGCAACAAACAGAACTAAACTGTCACAAACAATAGATCACATCAAAGCTCTGCATTTGAATGTGGGTTCCTAAGAAAAGCTGTAGCAGTCACACACTTGTTAGCTGGAAGTGCTTTATTTATGATTCCTCTCTTTGTTGTTCATATGGAGTTTTAACTATTTCACAGAAAATAAACATACTTTACCATTTGCCAGAAATTATGGAATGAAAGCTTAGCAATAATAGAAGTGTGGTCCTCCTACATGGTAACACACACAAAATGTTGGAGGAACTCAGCAGGCCAGGCAACTTCTATAGAAAACGGTCTTAGCCAAAATGTTGACTGTCTACTCTTTTCCATAGATGCTGCCTGGCATGTTGAGTTCCTCCAGCATTTTCTGTGTGTTACTTTGACTTCCAGCATCTGAAGATTTTCTGTTGTTTGTGATCCTCCTACTGTACGCGGATTGGATACACCATCCCATAATAAGAAAATCAATGAATATTTTCATTCCACTGGCATTAAAGTAAGTCAAAACACTGCTTCATATCAACAAAGTATGTCACAGGTCTGCATTTATTTGAGTAACGGAGAATTATATATATCTTGGGGATACTTGCAGAGTAGTTTCCATTTTATTTACTATTTTTACTTTTAATTTATACTCAAATAAATAAGGGGCCCTGCAACAACAGCTTGTCTCAGCACTGCAAATTTTATTCAGAGCAAAATGCCCCGCCACATACCAGGATATATGGCTGAACAAAACTTGAGATGATCACACAAGCATGTCTGGTATGGATAGAAAGAAGCTTGATAACAAAATGAAGAGAATCTTAAAGGAGCAAATAAAAATCAAGAGATTTAAGAGAGGAATACTTGAGCATACAGCCTCTGTGGACGAAACCACTGTTGTCAGCAGTAGACATCAAAGAGCAGCCAGATTTGTGGATGTGTATATATCTTGCATTGCGGTTCTCAGAAAGTTAAATCAAAATTAAGGAGCAATATGAAAGTTAGGATATGAATGTTAAAATCAAGGCAACACTGAACTGAATACTGATGTAGATCAGCAGGCAGAACTTATGTAATTGAAAGGAATATTTATTAGTCAAAAATATATGCTTCATAAAGATGAGCTGGGTCAAACCAACTTTTTCATTAACATCTGTTTCCTCTTCAGCTGAGGTATTAGTGATGAAATATAATACATTAGGTTTTAGATTGATTTGTAAACCAGACTATTTATTTGAGTTGATGCTTATATAGTTACAAATGTTTATGACTTGTGCATAAAATAATCAATGACATTTGTAATATGTATCATTCGATTGAGATGATATTTTGCTGAATGAAGTTAATATCTCACAACACGTTGAACTAATTTATTTTCAAGTATTTAATATACACTGACAAATGTTTCAGTCAGAGGTTTAATTTATCCTATAATAGCTTGAAACTGAGAGACAGTTCCACTTAATACAATTTTGTATGATGTAAATTCCTTACTGCAAAATACAATTGCACAGTAGTGGAAGCAGAGTTAATGCCAATAGCTGTTTTCTGCTAACTGTGGAATGCAGATAGCTTGAGTGTAGATTGACATGAAATGCATGTGCACAATGCTACGTGTCCTGTGGAGGGCTAGATAATTATTTGTCAAGCATAGGTGACAGCTGAAATGTCTTTGAAGCTACATACTCACTTAGGATATGCATCAACCTGTTCTAGTACTGTCAGTCATTACTGTAGGAAACTATCCGTAACACCCTCACAAGTGAAAAATCCAGGGGGTTATTTTAAACAACAGAATGTGGTTCTCATTTCTCTGAAACATATGTACTTGGGAATCAAATATTTAGAAGAAATAATAAATTCAGTGCAAGATATTCAAAACAAGTGAACTTCAAAATCTTTCATCCTGGAAGGCAATTATTTGTTAATGGCAAAATGTCCATCAAACCCTATTCCTTGAAAGGTCATTTTAAGCTACAGGCAAAACACTCCCAATTATTATGAATCTTGGTACTTTTCTAATAAGATACTCACAAACATTGGGGAATCATTGCATTTCTATTGAAGTTTGGAAAACTCGTGCTTTTTTTGAGTTAAAAATCAAGCCATGTCTTTAAGTTCTCTGTCTTGCTTGTTACATTGTTTCCTTTCCTGACTTTGAATGCACAATCTCTGTTCTGGAACTTCACCTGCAGTGACTGACAAGGTACAGCCAACAGCAGTTTGTAGGAAGATTTTGATAGTACATATATTGTTTTTAATTTGAAACTATATCTCTTGTACATGCCAGGATCCAAGGAGTAAAGACTGAAGTCTAGAAATTACAACTCCAGCACTTCTGCTAACCAAGACTGCAGCAGTCATGATAAGGTTGAATTTTCATTGTCAGGACTATCAGCACTAAAGGAAATCTGTATAACATTTGGCAGTTTAATTGTCTAGTGTAACCTCTTGACAGACATTCTGTGTCCCTCTAAGACCTTGGAGTATTACCACATTGGCAACAATGTCAAAATAGCTTGTTGAATGGCCGCGCCATTTTCTCTTTTGCAGACATCCCACCCTGCAAAAACTCATTTCAGGGAGCTCTCAACCTCAATTCAGGGAGGTCTCAACCAGAAGTCTCAACCTCATAGCAGTCTGTGTCAATGAATTTGTTAATTTTGCAAGACATCAGATTCAGAAGTGTTTTATGAGACAGCTGACTTCTGAATTCTGTCTTAATGTGCCATGTTCACAATAGCTGCTGTCTTGGTTGATGAGTAGGCATAGTTTTTTGCTATTTCTGAATCAGGAAGCATTTTCCTGAATAGCTTGCCTGTGTGATTACACACCTGGAATGGCAGGTTATGCTCAACGATGAAAGATGTAAAGCACACCTCAGCTCTAGTGACATTCTCTGTCAGACTTTGGTTTTCTGCTGAAAAGAACTGTGAAATATTTGAGCAGCCTTCCCTGTGCTTAGCCTCCCTAAAATGTTGTGGTCCCTAAAGGAAATAAAAGCATAAGGTGTATGCTTTTTACAGGTGTGCACCGCTTAACGTCCATTTGGACAATATCCAATCGCATATACATCCGTAGTCACATACACACACATACACACATTGCCTGCAATAGTTGGGATCAGAACTTACTTTTTTACATCGAAATGGGGGATTTTAAATGAGTGATTTAGAAGTTCTGTATCTTCAAGTTCAAGTTTATTGTCATCTGGCTGATGGTCCACAAACGAAACCACCTCTGTCCGGACCACGGTGTAGCCACAATACATATATCACGCACACCACATAAAACAATATATTACCATATTATTTAATAATGTGTAATTCAAAATGCATATAAAGTGCGCAGCACAGGTAAACAGTTTGCTGTCCTAATGACAAGACCTCAGTGGGGGCCGGTATTTATTAAAATCAGTTTTTCTTCTGAAAACAGCTGTGCTTAAACCCAGCCCATCACGGGTTTCGATGTGCCTGTAAGTGAAGAGTTTCAGGAAAAAAACCCCAAAGAATTTGCTTGCTGTGAGCATGCTTTTAAAGATGTCTTAGCGGACGATTTTGGAATTTTGCTCCAATTTAAACCCCGCTCTAGCCTCCTTTAAGACGCCAACGCGCTCTGCCCATATAAGACACCTTGCGTAGTCAGGTTGTCACCTCCAACCTTGGGAATTTCTTCGCTAGGCTTTTGTATTTCATCACTGACAGTTGTCCGGATTATTTCAGCATCATTACAGACGGCAGTAACTGAACTGATGGAATATGGAAGAGAGAGAGAGGTTGACTGTAAAGCCTGCCCACAGACAAGACTAATAGGACTACTTAGCACAAAGAGAGACCAAGCAGGATTCATTCATTTTCTTTCTTTCTTTTTTTTCCTTCTCCCTCTCTAAAAAATCGAGTTCCGGGATATTGTATATAATTTGCAGGCATCAGGGAGCCGCTATCGATGTGGGAGACTCCTGGAACTCCCAGGAGAGGTGGGATGTCTGCTTTTGCCATCTAGACATTGAATTCAGCTGACTGATTTATCCCCATCCCACATACTTACAGATAAATAATGAGTCCCTTATCAGTATATAAGCACTGTAAGATCATATAGTTGGTTGCCTGGAAACCAGGTCAATGTCTAGATCCTTTCCCCACAGCAAAGTATTGTGGTCTGACCCTTTGCCAAACATACTAAAACATTGCAGGGTCCAGATGTGATAGAGGAGATACAGAACCATTGGAAGAAACCTGAAGATTAACAGAAGTCTTCCCCTGAGGACTTCAACAGGAACTCTATGTCCTCAATTCAGCAAAGTAGCAGGACAAGACTTTCCAACTTATTTTAAGTGTTCATTGGCCTGAAAGTGCATGGCGGCTCAGGCCCACTTCTGCTGCAAGTTTAGTTCCTTCTGGGGGCAGGGGCGGGAGGGGGGCTTAAAGCTCTGCTCTCACAAAATAAGGGAAGAGTTGATATCTGAAGGCAAGGCTCACATATTTCAATGATCAATGGTGGTTTATTCAAGAGTACCTCCGCATGATGGTACACTTATGGGTCTCACTTGGGAATCTAGGTCGGGATATTGAGGGGGAGTTTTTAAAGCAGATTCTATTCACAACGGAATCCAAAATGATAGCTGAGCCTGACACAAGTGACAAGTTTACTGACTCGGCAGTAAATTAGGATGCCCATATGGTAACTCTCTACCCAGAAACAAGTTAGCTGACACATTGAATCTATGTTGGTCAGTGGTGTGTTAATCAATTTCTTCCCTCTGTGTCTTACCTCTTAACTAGAAACTTGGGCAGAAGCATTTTTTTAGCAGCTATCAAACAGGTTTGCTAAATGGCAATGCTTTTGAGGTAATCTACTTGAATTTTTTAGGCTTTTAACAAGATTATGCGATAGTTCAGTCAAAACATTTGAAAGGCAACAAGATCTGAAAGAGATTGATAAATTAGATCCAGAATTGTCTCAGAAAAGGTTGACTTATAGCCTGAAATGGAGGTAGAGACAGAAACCTCCTAACATGGATATCTACTTGAAGAGCCAGCACGGCAGCACAGGTACCTAGGATAGAATTACATCTTTTATATGTCATAGGAATTCTATATTTTTGTGTTAAATCTATTACAGTAATGTCTAACGTCATCCCTTACCAAACTGCCAGATTTTGACAGGACATAATCTGGTAACAACAATGAAAGGGGCTATTCATCTCATTACGTCCCATCAAGCTCTAAGCAGAGCAATGCCATAGGTCATGGTCCACCTTTTTTATTTCTGCATAACCATGTCTTCACAAAGATTGGCTGGCAGAGATGTCAAATAGACATAAAATTCACACACGCCCTTCAGCTTCTTCTCACTGCTGAGTGATTCCATTGGCTTGTCCATCTGATTTCAGGCATGGTGAATAAATCAACTCGGCCAGACAGCTCTTTAACAAAAGTACACATTCCCCTACTCTCTAGGCACAGGCTTTGGTGAAACATAGTTACATCAGTGGTGGTTATCCATTGTGTCTGACGATGATATAAAACCTGTGCGGGAGAGTGGTTAAAGTGGAAAAGCCATTGCACTGGGGCAGTTACACTGTCTCCTCATAGGAAGTTTGGGTCCAGGGGTCATCACAACTGAGCACTTCCATGGTGCAGTGGATGACCATGACTTCTGTGTTGAATCATGCCCTTTGCTTTCCATAGAGCAATATATAGTCATGTTCCTAGCCATTGAATCTCATTGTAGATCTCACTTGACCAGTCCGCTGGAGCTTACTTCACTTGCTAGGATACTCACTGGAGTATGAGCCCCATTGGTTACCCTAAACTGGTTTGGTCTGCTTGTTGAAGTGGAGTACAGGGGCGTGGCTGCTGTTGGATGCAAACAGCTGCTTGGAGCCAAAGGTGAGAGCTGAGTGTGCGGTGCAGACCAAAGGCAAGTAAGACACCCCAGATTAGGCACAACACGTCCTTTCACTGGAGATGCTACCCCCTCCCTGGACATTCCATACACACTTACATCAGTTACATCAGCTCACTGGTTCCTTATTTAGCATTTGAAATTTCCTTACATAAACAGGATAGCTTCTCCATATGTCTCATTACTCTTTCTTCGATTGCCTTAAAAAAGGATTGTCAGTTTGATATCAATTATCCGTCTACCTTCCTGATTTATTATCTCACAAAGTATGTCAGTATAAAGCCAAATGAACTAGCTATTGGAAGTTGAGTGCATAAATTTTAAACTATTAGTTTATTCACTGCAGTCAATTCCCACCTGACCAATTCCACACTAGGAGACAGCTTCCTAGAAGAAAGGAGCACAGCTTACAATTTATAAGACTATTTTCAGCCATTCCTTAGGGCTTCCTTAGCTGCAGTGAACCAGCACTGTGAATTGCTTGCTCTCTATCTGGGATGGGTGCCCCAGTTATTCATGTAATGGAACAAACGCCTGTCAAGAGCAGGGGGCAGGCAGCCTTTACTTGCTCCAGTTCTTCATGGGTATAAGAAGATTAATGCTCACTGCCATTACATTAAAAAAACAGACAAAAACCTATTATTTTCTCGATATGTATGTATGAATGCAGAAGTTCCCAAGTTGCTGTTCTGCTCTGCAACTCTAAATTCAGGTAAAACCTACCTGAACTTTGTTCTCCAAATCCTCCACTTAATGAAGAGATTGATTGCAAAATTCACATTTATTCCCCAAACCCCAAATTCCTCTGAGAAGTGATACATTTTATTGAACCATTGCAGAACACATAGTGAATGTAGTTTTATGGTTCTATTGGAAGGAAGTTCCAGTATATATAAACAGCACAAAGGCAACATAGCAATAGATATCCAAACCCAGATAAAGACTATCTTGAAGGACAATCTTTAGGTGACATTGCTTCCTTTCACCAGTAGCCTTTCTTGGTGATAATGATTGTGAATTTGGGAAGTGTTATCTAAGCCATGAGATCATAAGGCACAGAGACAAAATTAGACAACTTAACCCTTTGAGTCTGCTCCGCCATTTGTTCACTGCTGATTTATTTACCCTCTTAACCCTATTCTCATGCCTTCTCTTAGTAATCTTTGACGCTCTTACTAATCAAGAACCCATCAACTTTTTCTTTAAATGTACTTACAGACCTGACCTCCACGGCTGTCTACGGCAGTGAAGTCCACAGATTCACCATCCTCTGGCTAAAGAAGTTCCTGGGGCATTGTTTCTAAAGGAGGATTTTTTTAAGGCAGAGATTATGGGGAGAAGGCAGCAGAATGGGGCTGAGAAGAATAATAAATCAGTCGTGATGGAATGGTGGAGCAGACTCAGTGGGCTGAATTGCAGAATACTTCTATATCTTATGGTCTTATGGCCCAATTGCTGTAGTTACAGTATAAGGAGAGAATAGATAGATGGGGTTTATTCTCATTTAGAACATAGGTGGCTGATTGTTAATCTTGCAGAGGTTTATAAAATCATGAAGTGCTTAGATAGAATTAATGTTTGTAATTTTTATCCCAGGGCAGGGGAGTATAGACCTAGAGGGCCCAAATTTCATGGTATATGCCAGTGATATTAAATCTAATCCTGATTCAAATTTAAGATATACGTGCAGAAACTCAAAGGAGATCTGATGGATGCTTCTTTCACAGAGAGGGTGGTGGATATCG
Organism: Mobula birostris; assembly: GCF_030028105.1. NCBI lineage: Eukaryota > Metazoa > Chordata > Chondrichthyes > Myliobatiformes > Myliobatidae > Mobula > Mobula birostris. The sequence goes on from NC_092386.1 coordinate 29,359,688, forward strand.
GAAACAAGCTGCCAGAGGAGGTGGTAGAGATAGATACAATTAAAACCCTTGAAAGACACTTAGACAGGAACTTAGAAAGGAAAGCCATAGCAGGATGTGGGTCCAGTGCAGACAAATGGGATTGGTGTAGATAGGCATTGCAGCCAGCATGGGAAGGTGGGACAAAGAGGTGGGTATCAGTTTGGTGTATATCTATGACTCCATGAGATCTTCCATTTGCCCAAAACACAACAGCCTTTTTTGAGTCCTGCTGAAGAGTCTCGTCCTTTGTGCTCTTTTCCATAGATGCTGCATGGTCTGCTGAGTTCCTCCAGCATTTTGTGTGTTTTATTTGGATTTCCAACATCTACAGATTTTCTCTTGTTTGTGAGCCTTAGAGCAGGAGAGGACCATAATGCTAGTAACTATCGAGATGAGAGTGGTCAAAACATTACACACCAAATTCTATCAGGCCCCTCCTTGCAATATCTTGAGCTTTTCATTCAAGATTGTTTAATGTCATTTCCGGTATAAAAGTATAAAGGAGAACAAAGTAATTGTTACTCCAGATCTGATGTGGCACAAAAGAAAAGCACAATAAAATAACTCAATAATAAAAAAAATCCATAATAAATACGAATATGAAAGATAGCTTATTTACATGGAATTGTATGTTCATAAAGTTACTTTAGGAACAGGAGCATCTGTACATAAGATGACTCTGACAGGAAATGATAAATTAATGGTGGTGGGGGTGTGTGGTGAGGTGGATTAGTGACTGGAGGTGTTGATTATCCTTAATCCTTGGGGAAGTAACTATTTCTGAGTCTGAGTCTGGAGGTCCTGGCATGGACTGTTTGTCCCCACTCCCATATGGGAGCTACACAGGCTCCTCCTTGATGGGAGTGGGACAAGCAGTCCATGAGCAGGGTTGATGGGTTCCTTCATCATGTTGCTGACCTTTTGCCGGCACCTTTTGCATACACTGTATGTCCTTGATGGTGATTAGGTTGGTGCCTGCATTGCACAGTTTTCATTACCCATTGTAGAGCCTTCCAGTCCGCCACAGTGCAATTTCCGTACCATGCACTGATGCAGCATGCCAGGATGCTCTCTACCGTGTATCTGCAGAAGGTCATGAGTATTGATATGCATTGTTCAGCTCTCAGAAAGTAGAGGCACCGGAGAGCTTGCTTGATTGTGTAGGATGTTTTCTGGGACAATGAGAGGTGGTGTGAGATGTGCACTCACAGGAGTTTGAAACTGCTTGCAGTTTCCATTGCCTTGTCTGTGATGTAAAGAGGGGTGTGATCGCTGTGAGTTCTTCTGAAGTTGGTAACCATCTCCTTTGTCTTATTAACATTGAGGAAGGGTTTATTTACCTGCCAAGTGTCGCACAAGGACACTTACTAACAGCTAACAGTGAAAGCTAACTGACTGCACTTCATTCTCTAGTTGGAAGCAGTGAAAAGAAAAATAAGCACAATGTTTTGTAATGATCCCAGGCTTCTCTGTGCTATCAGGTGCCATTGACTGCACATACATTGATTTGCAAGTGCCAATTGTCAGTACCTCCCGTTGAACTTTATCTTTTTGTGTGTTTTCCCCCTAGCCGTCAGTCTGTGGTTTTGTATTGCCATGTGCTCTTGTTTGTTTTCATGCCCCATGTGCTCCTTTCCCGGCTCCTGCTCTACTGCCTCTTACCTGTTTCTCATCATTACCTGTTTTGCTGCTACTTCTGTCTCATTGTGCTCCACCTATCATCTGCCTCTCTGTTTATTGCTCGGTGTATTTTCAGTCCTGCGTTTTCACCTGTTTGTTGCCAGATTGTACCAATGAATTTTCCTGAGCCTTTCCAGCATTTGTATCCGAACTCTGTCCATCTGAATATCAACTCTGCCTGTTTCCCGATTCTGGTTTTTGGATTTCTCTGGATGTTTTGATCTCTGCCTGAACTTTGATACCAATTTTGTTTGCACCTCGGGATTTGTTACTCAATTAATATCACTGTGTGCACAGTACTGGGTCTGCGATTGGATCTCTGATCCAGTGACCTGACAGCCAATAAAAACTCAGCAATATATCAGAACAAAGAGAGATTTTGTTTTCTCGAAGTCCAGTCGGTATCCAATATTTTGGCAGTATATCTTGGTGGGACAGGGTGTTGAGAATATACAAAAACATTAGTTAAGATCAAACTAGGTATAAGGTGCTGTTAACATTACAGAAAACCTCAAGCAAGTGAAGGCCAGATAAGGAAAAAATGGTACTCAAGAAGGAAGGAGAAAGGTCAGATGCTGAGATCCAATGCAGTTTAACATACTGGGCAACAATGCAAATATTTGCTAACTGTTAATGTGGTTTCACTACCATTTCTTTAGGTAACAGTTAGTCATGTACAGTCATGTTCTGGTTGTGGCAAATAATTGCTTTTCCCTATAGGTATGCATTAAGACGATCAGTTTAAGAATATTTAAGTGAAAATTTCCTACAAAGCCATACTATTCGAGCAGATATTTGTATGATACTGTATACAGTTTAATAGATAATTTTGTTTGAATTATGTTCATTCTCAGTGGGCATAACATCAAGAGTGATGCATTTGAAATTATTCCTAGCGGTCGCATGGCAGTTGGACAGACTATGGAAATTCTCATTCCTAGAATCAAAATTTGTAAAACTCATTGAGGTGTTTTCTGGTTAAGTAAATAATTTTTCAGAAGATATGATAACAAAGTGCGTTGGGAGCTAAAGTATATCACTTTTTGACTATCTTAATGGCTAAAATAATTTAATCCTTTGAACTAAGGGGATTTGGTTATGCTGCTTTTCTAGACTGTAAGACTATTATTCTCTAAAGGGTACTCATTTAGTGTTGGCTATCTGCTTAGTGTTTACGATTCAATCTAAAATCTGTATATCCTGACATAAATTTATGTACAATACGGTAATTGGTATCTTAGATTATCAAATTATGTGCCTCAAAGTTAAGTAGAATTTATAGAATAACAGCCAAAACTTAATTATAGCTAAGAACTACAAGGTATTATAATGGTCAATTGATGTTTTCATTACTGGGTTAATCTTGCCAGCAGACAGCTCTTCTAGATACTTGAATATGGGATCTTCAAGGATATGATTATATATAGATTAAGGTGTAGATCATGGGGATTGATTGCATCTGTAATTGGATTATTGACAAGGCAAGTTTTCCCTTTGGGTACATCCAACCAGCAAATTAGCTGGAATTTGTCTTTGTGCACAGAGAGATACATTATGTGTGAGTTATTTCTTTCTTCTATTTCTAGTGTATAGCAGCGATGGACAATTTTAATTTGTGTGCTTTATATCCTGCTGTGTATTTCACATTTTTGACACAGGAGCCCATTCTGTCCTTTGATTTTATGCCAACTTTCAGAGCAATTCCATCAAACCCATTCTTCTGTTTATTTCTCTGCAATTCCCTGTTGCATACCTATCAACTCTCCTTGGCTTTTTTCTAGTACTTATCAACACAGTACATAGGCTATTCTGTAGCAGACTGTTGCAGAAGAGTGGCAGAGGATACTCAAACTGGCCCTCAAACTGTGACATCCCATGTACCGAATGCTGTAAGGTGTTGGGTGACCGCTGTCCACATCAAATGTTCGCACACTCATCAGGTTTTTCTGACGCCATGCATTTCAGGGTTCACTTCAAATCTTGGTTACTCCACTCCGTCTAGCTGTTGAACCCTAGAGGAAAGACCTGCTGTTGCCCAATCAGCTTTCAGAATGCCCTCTCGAAATGTGATGCAACTTGCGGACCATGATCTGTGTCAATGTCCACTGGGAATGCGTGGATTCTGGAGTCCTCACAAAGGAAATTTTGGCTTTCTCTGCCCAGATGGTAGCTTATCCAAGGCAATGAACTTGCAGGACTTTGAAAACCGATTGATAATTACCAAGATGATGGTCTTTCCCTTGGATGATAGAAGACCTGTGACAAGGTCCATGGGGATTTGCACCCATAGTCTTTCCAAACAGGCAGAGGGTGAAAGAGCCCATGAGCTTGGGTACGGGACTCCTCTGGTCTGGGGGCACACCTCACATACCTGCACATATTGCCAAACCTCTTTCAACACTTTGGGTCACCGATACCACCTGTTGATGAACTTGCGGGTCCTGGCACAGGATGGAACTTGAGATGAAGAGCCAACCCCGAAGACTGTTCTTAGGAATCACCTCTTGTGCTTAGGCCTTGCAAACAAGATCGTTGATTCCCCAGCAAATTAGTGCCACCAACTTAGTCTGGGGCAAAAGGGTGGGAGTTGCTCCTCTTGTTTGGGCTCATCAAACTCACGGGACAAAGCAACTCGTTTCTGGTTCTTTGACCCCGGTTAATAGGTCAGGACAAAATTAGAGGTTAAAGAAAAAAGACCATCTGACCTGCCTGGAATTCAATCTCTTGGCGTCCTGAATATGTCAGGTTTTTGTGGTCTGTCCAAATGATAAAAAAGTTCTTGGACCCCTCAAGCCAGTGATGCCATTGTTTCAAAGCCAACTTAACTGCAAGTAGCTTCCGATTCCCAAGGTCATGGTTTCTCTCTGCCAGAGATTGCCTGAAGAAGAATGCACACAGGTGCAGTTTACTCTCCCCGAAGGTGACCATTGAGACAACACTGTGTTGGAACCTATTCTTTTTAAGTTATCTCAATGACTTGGATGACGGAACTGATAGCTTTGTTGCAAAGTTTACAGACGATATGAATGTATGTAGAGGGGCAGGTAGTTTTGAGGAAGTAGAGAGGCTACAGAAGGATTAAGACAGATTAGGAGAATGGGCAAAGAAGTGGCAGATGGAATACAGTGTCAGGAAGTGTATGATCATACACTTTGCTAGAAGAAAGTGATGGGGTTGACTATTTTCTAAACAGAGAGAAAATACATAAAAGCTGAGGTGCAAAAGGAAGTCGGAGTCCTTGTGCAGAATTCCCTAAAGGATAATTTGCAGTTGAAATTGTGGTGAAGAAGGCAAATGCTATGTTTGCATTTATTTCAAGAGGACTAGAATATAAAAGCAAGTATGTAATGTTGAGACTTCATAAAGCACTGATGAGGCCTCACTTGGAGTATTGTGAGTAGTTTAGACCCCTTATCATAGAAAGCACTTGCTGAAACTGGAGAGGATTCAAAGGAAGTTTACGAAAATTATTTGTGGATTGAATGGCTTGTGCTATGAAGATTGTTTGATGGCTCTGTGTCTGTATTCACTAGAATTCGGAAGAATGAGAGCTGACCTCATTGAAACCTATCAAATAGTGAAAGGCCTTGATAGAGTTGATGTGGAGAAGATGTTTCCTATGGTGGGGGAGTCTAGGACCAGAGGACACAACCACAGGATACAGGTGTATCCTTTTAGAATGGAGATAAGGAGGAATTTCTTTAGCTAGAGAGTAGTGAAAAAGTGAAATTCTTTGCACAGGCAGCTGTGGAGGCCAAGTCTTTATGTATATTTAAGGCAGGGTGTGATAAATTCTTGATTGGTCAGGCCATGAAGGGACACAGAGAGAAGGCAGGAGATTGGGACTGAGAGGAAAATTGGATCAGCCATGATGAAATGGTGGAACAAACTTGATGGGCCAAATGGTCTAATTCTGCTCCTATACCTTATAGTCCTGTGGCCTTATGGTTGGGAGTGGTGGCTACATCGATTGTAGTCATCCTGGCACAGCATAGTCTGTGCAGTTTTCCTGATGGCTGCAGTCTCGGGCATTTGGCACACGGGTGACCCATCTCCCTGCTGTAATAGCTGCAGCCTTGACTCCGACGCTGAGACCTCTCAGCAGCGGAGAGTCTAGAGTGGCTGGTTTGCATGGGATAGCCAGAATCATGAGCAGGAGATGGTCTGGTCATGGTCCGAGGACAGGGAGTGGAACTGCAAAGTATTGAGGCTGGGCTCAGGCTAGCCCTCCTCAACCTCTTGATGTAGTCCCACTTTTGCTCTGCCAGACAATTATCAAGATGAATGGATTGATAAATTCAAATCTCAAGGTCCTCTACTGGCTCTCCCAAGACAAGGGCATCTTTCAGTTCATCTTACAGTCTGTGGTGGTATAAAGTAGCCAAGTCCTCCCCATTCCAGGCGCTTTCTTGGACCAAGGTTCAAAACGTGATAGCATAGTCAGCCACTGACCATCTGTCCCGTCATATCTTCATCAGATGGTCGGAGATTCAGCTTGCTCCAGCAGGGTGAGGGACACCTTCCTCATGGCGGCCCGGAATTCCGCTGAACCTGAGCAAATCTCCCTTGTGGCTAAAGGAATCAGGGGGTATGGAGAGAAGGCAGGTATAGGGTTCTGAGTTGGATGATCAGCCATGATCGTAATGAATGGCGGTGCAGGCTCGAAGGGCAGAAAGGCCTACTCCTGCACCTATTTTCTATGTTTTCTATTCCCAATGCACAGTGGCACAGGCCAGAGCTCTTCCAGTCAGAAGGGAGATAATCAAGCCTACCTCCCTGCGCCCCAAAGGGAACCAGGACGGCTGGAGTTTGAACAGTTGTGAGTATCGAATGAGGAAAATGTGGCAAGTATCCGGGTCACCGTCAGATCATTCCGGGCCTGGAAGATGTACTGGCTCTGCAGAGTGATCACCTGGCTTACCTGAGCGACTCTGGCTTCCTACTTGGAAAAGTTGATGAGCAGCCACCTGGAGGTCATGAATCTCAGGCTCCGTCTGGAAATGTTCTTGCCGTGGCTAGCTACAGCGGATGAAAGACGCTGATACCCCACTGTGTCCATATTGGCTCAATTGAACTGTGATGAAAGACCTTGACAAGGATGGTTAGGACCCAAATAATGGAGTACCTGAGGCAAAAATCAAGACATGGCATAAAGCTGGAATGAAAAATGAGCACAAACAAAACACTGGATGATATCACTAGTTGGACTATGAGTGAGCCTAAAGCTCCATTCAGATGCTCTTTAAATACTCAGTTCATGATTACCAATTAGGGATGATCCTGAATCTTCAAAGGGGCCACGTCAGCTATCCATACTCCGGAGAGTTAGAACTTCTAAACCCGAGGAGCTGGCGCAATTTGGTGCGTCTCATAACAGGCCAATTGCGCGATCTGGCATGTGGCTGTCTCTGAGGGCGTTTGTTATGATTCAGGAGTGGAATGTGCAGCATGTAAACCTGGAATTGGAGTGTGAGCTCATGATCTACTTCATTGCTTCCCTCTGACTGAACCATCGACAGAGACGAGAAGGGAGGACAGGTAGGTGTTCAGCACTGCTTGCTTGTGTTTGACTAGTGTTTATTTCCCTCTCACCAGCTGCTGTCATAGGAAAGTACTGGACTCTTGGGTTGATGGCAAGGCAGTGACCTGATTTGGGGGGACTTTGAGATCCATGTTACATGTGTTACTGGATTCTTTTTTTCTGGTTTTGAGTGGCTTGATCAGGATGATCACTGATGACTGGGATGCTTTGGTGAAGACCAGCTCTGTGACTTGCAATCAGCTAGCAACACTGAACTGACCTCAACTGAATACTCCTCGACTCCTGGTTTGATGTTAATATGAGATTTCCTGGCGGTGGCTGATGGAGTAACAATAATCTGCCGTTGCTCCAGCTCTTACTATCTTACTATTTCCAACCTGTCTTGAAACTTCTTTTTTAAGTGTGATATTCTTTCATTATGACTGGAAGGAGTGCCAGAGGTACTAAAAAGGATGATCTCCCTGCTTCTTTGGATTCTATTATGGATTTGCTGCAAAGTTATACGAGAAGCCTCTGAGAAGTTTCAACAATTCAGCCCTGAATTTAAACAAATAGATGGTAAATTGGATTCTATTCAACAAACTCTTAATGAACACGATAAACGTATAAAAAATAATGAAGCAATTTTGTCGTCTCTGGAAAAGCAAGTGGAAGAACTGCAAAAGCTTTGTGAAAAGCAATCAAAGTCTAACGAAAAGTTAAGACAGAGGATTATCAACCTAGAAAATAGAAATAGAAAGAACAATCTACAGGTTCTGGGTCTCGAAGATTTACTTGAAGGCAATCATCCTATGGAGTTTTTTTACAAACTTTTTGCAAGAATTATTTCCAGAGATTTTGGCGTCTGTGCCTATGATCAATCGAGTTCACAGGTCTCCTGCGTTCAGACCTCCTAACGATCAGAGGCCAAGATCAGTAATAATCTGTTTTCAGGAACTTAAAACAAAGGAACTCTTAATTCATGAATCTCGTTGAAGAGGCATGATTGACTATAATGGTTGCAAGATTAGAATTGTCGAGAATTATTTGCCTGAGGTTATGCAAGAACGTGTTAAGTTTAAAGAAGTTATGTCCGATCTTTTTAATAAGAGTTTCAGGCCTTTCTTTTGCTACCCAGCCCAACTCAGAATCACACTTAAAAATGGTTCTTTTGTAATGGTTCCGCTCATCTGTTGAAGCACGAAAGTTTTTAAAATCCGAAGGCTAGCTATTTAGTTTCTCCTTACATGAAGACACAAGATTAAACTTTTAATTTGCAAATCCCATCAAAGGGGCATGATTGGTTACAGAGTGGAATATTAAGATTCTCGAAGATTATTCGCTTGACATTATGCAGGAACATGCTAAGTTTAAACAAGCTCTGTTGGAATTTTTTTAATAGGGGTTTTAACCCATCCCTAGGCTACCTAGTTTGACTGAGAATCTCATTAAGATGGATCCTTTGAATGGTTTTGTTTGAACGTTGAAGCACAAAGATTTTTTAAATTTGAAGGCTAACTGCTTAGTCTGTCTTTACATGAAGATATAAGATTAATATTTAATGTTTTTCTGTATGAATAATAGTATCTTTTACTTTTGGTAAACCTTTGTAACTAATTTCCTTTTGTATTTTTTAATATTGTATTTCTGATATACGAGAATTGAATTTCTTGTTTGGTTATTGTTTAGTCTAGGTTGGAATATAAATAACCTTGAAACTAATTGGAGCAATCACCAGGTTTTTTGGGGGGTCGTCCGTAGTTTTAGATACCGACTTCCTATTGGTCGGTTTTCTTTCTTTGGGAGGTGGGCGGGGGGATGTTTTTTTTTCCCAGAAGCTGTTTTTGAATTTTTAGCCAACTTGTTGCTTGGTTACCATTTCTCAGGGTTTATGGCTTGGTTCTTAACTTACATTTTAACCCTTCCTTTAAATGATATTAAAAATAGACCGAACTATTAACTTACTTAGTTTTAACATGAAAGGGTTAAATCACTCTGTTAAACGTCATAAGATTTTTGTTTATATTAAGAAATTTAAGGTCCCTATTATTTTTTACAAGAAACTCACATACGCAAATGTGATAATCTACTTTTTTTTAGCCATTGGAATGGACTTTGTTTTCACTCTTCTTTTCAGGCCAAATCTAGAGGAGTTTCAATTTTTATAGATAATACACTTTCCTTTGTCCAACATAAAGTAGTGTCTGATAGTAATGGACATTTTGTTATTGTTTCAGGAAAACTAGATAATAAATTAATAGTATTTACCAATGTGTATGCCCCAAATGTAGATGATCCAGGATTCTTTGAGCATTTTTTTTTTGTGTTTACCGGATCTGGATCTTTATTCTTTGGCGATGGGAGGAGATTTTAACTGTTGGCTAGACCCAATTTTAGACCAATCATCTTCTAGACCAGCATCTCTTAATAAACCAGCTTTGTTTATTCAATCCTTTTTATTGAAGTGTGGTATAGTTGATGTTTGGTGTTTTTTACATCCTTTAGATAGGAAGTATTCATTTTTTCCCATGTTCATCATATATATTCCAGGACTGATTTTTTTTCATCAATAGTCAAATGATTTCATCAGTTCGTTCCTGTGAATATAAGGAGATTGCTGTTTCAGATCCTGCTCCTATATTTCTATCTTTAAAACTCCCTGGTCTTCCTCAAACCAACAGATTTTGGCATTTTAATATAACTTTGTTACCTGATAAGGAATTCTTAAAATTTCTAGGGAAGCATATTATTTTGTTTTTTGAAGAGAATAAAAAGGAAGGGACTTCTAATCTTATTGTATGGGATACTTTCAAGGCCTATATTAGAGGACAAATTATTTCTTAAACTGCCAGTGTTAAGAATAAAGCTAATAAAGAAAGAATTGAATTAGCCAATCAATTGAAACAATTAGATCAAAAATATGCTATAGCTCCAGATACTGTTTTATATAAAAGATGTGTTGAAGTTAAAACTAAATATGATCTTCTGTTAACATATCCAATTGAAACTCAATTTCTTAAAGATAAAACTCAATTTTACATTCACGGAGATAAATCAGGCAAAGTATTGGCCAACCAGTTAAAAATTTCTGTAGTTAAAGGACAAATAAAAGAAATTTGCAAAACTAATTGTGATAGGACAACTGATTACTCTGAAATAAATAATACTTTTAGAGAATTCTATTCTAAACCTTATAGTTCTGATTCCCCTAAAGAATCACTACTGTAATGAATAATTTTCTAGATCAATTAAATATCCCTGCACTTTCTGCAGATAATTGCAAACAGATGGATCAACCTATTCCTTATGAGGAAATCGCTGAGGCTATACGTTCATTACACTTGGGGAAGGCTCCAGGTCCAGATGGATTTTCTGGAGAATTTTATAAGGCTTTTTCTTCATTAATTACACCGCAGTTACATTTAGTCTTTTTGGATTCTTTCAAATTGGGTAGTTTGCCTCAATCTTTTTATGAAGCTTCTACTTTGCTTATCCTAAAAGAGAACAAGGACCCAACTGAATGCTCTTCATATAGGCCGGTTTCATTACTCAATGTTGATACTAAAATTCTTTCTAAAGTTCTGGCTCGTAGGATTGAAAATATTTTACCTTCTATTATTTCTGATGATCAGACAAGATTTATTAAAAAATGATTTTCCCATTTTAATATATGCCGTGTATTAAATGTTATTTACTCTCCTTCTCAGGAGATATCGGAATGTGCGATATCCTTAGATGCTGAGAAGGCCTTTGATCGGGTTGAATGCAATTATTTATCTAAAACTTTAGAAAAATTTAACTTTGGACCAGATTTTATTCAATGGATTAAATTACTTTATTTGCCTCCTTCTGCTCAGGTTCTTACTCATTTTAACAATCCCAAACCATTTATACTTCACTGCGGAACTAGACAAGGTTGTCTGTTGAGTCCTTTGCTTTTTGATCTAGCTTTAGAACCCCTTGCCATTGCTTTTCGAGAATCTTATGATATCTGTAGTATTTTGAGGAGAGGTATCACCCACAAAATCTCACTTTATACTGATGATATATTGCTTTTGTGACGAAAGAGGGTTACAAAAGTACACCTAGACTAAGATGTTAACTGTCCTGTGCTAGCACCAGTGGGATCAACAGTTGATCTGCCACCTGTCTTCAGGAGAGAAGGATAAGTAAGACAATGGAGCAGCATTTGGAAATGTTAATGAAGAGACGAGAGACCTTAACGGAAGGAGACACCGGTCTGAATATTGTCAAGACCGGCTACTTTTGAACCCTGAACTATTTGAAGTGTGATGGACAGGCGATACCGCAGCAGGGGGATAAAGAGGGGCAGGTTCGCTAAGACACCACACACAACACCACGAGGTAACGAGACCCTGGAAGCGGTGTGCCCCCACAAGTCGGTGGGAGTTTTGGAGGGCTGGTCGCGGGACCAGCCATAGACGCACAGGGTGGAATGATACGGTCAGCGGGAACCTGGTGTGTGTCCGCCCTTGCCTGAGGGCTGGATTCACCGCTGAAGAACGATCTTGTCTGGAACGGAGGGGTCACAGTCGGTGACCTCAGAAGACATTACCAAGGACTCTCCCGAAAGCTAACTGCGAGGAATATCGAAGGTCTGTGTGGAATCCGTTTTGAATATTCATTCGCTTTCGCTCTCTCTACTTTTCCCCACCCAACGGCACAACAGTGATTACTGCGAACTGAACTGAACTCAATTGAACTGAACTTTGCGTCACTTGAAACTGGTCATTTACCTCTAGACTGCGGTAGAGCTTGATTGATCCTATTATCCCAGTTCTGTGTACATGTGTGTTTATTCATTGCTAACCTGTTGCATTTATATCCTTACTATTAGAGTACTGTGTTGCTTATTTCTTTAATAAAACTTTCTTAGTTCCAGTAATCCAAACTCCAACTGAGTGGTCCATTTCTGCTGGTTTGGCAACCCAGTTACGGGATACGTAACACTTTTTACCTCTAATGTTGAGACCTCGTTTCCTTGCGTACTTCCTTTACTCTTCCTGTTTTAGCCAGTTTTCAGGATATAAATTGGACCTACATAAGAGTGAATTATTTCCTTTAAATAATTTGGTATCAATTAATACTAATCTCCCTTTTAAAATTGTAAGGAATCAATTTACTTATTTGGGTGTAACAGTCACTACGAATTACAAACACCTGTTTAAAGAAAACTTTCTTACTATATTGAACTATGTAAAAAAGATATCATTAAATTGGTCACCTCTTTCAATAACATTGGTTGGATGAATTAACTCTATTAAAATGAATGTTCTACCTAAATTTATATATCTTTTTCAGGCCTTACCCATTTTTATTCATAAATCCTTTTTTGATTCTCTTGAATCTATTTTATCCTCCTATATATGGAAAAATAAACGTCCTTATTTAAATAAAGTTCATCTTCAAAAACCTAAAAAGTCTGGAGGTTTAGCTTTACCTAATTTTAGGTTCTATTACTGGCAGTTAATATACGATATCTTACATTTTGGCTATATCATATTAATTGTGTAGACTGTCCGATATGGGTTTCTTTAGAAGCTAACTCTGTTAATAAGTTTTCAATTATTTCTCTTCCTGGATCCTCACTTTCTTTATTTGTAAGTAAACTAACTGATAATTCAGTAGTTGAACATACTCTGAGGATCTGGATGCAATTTAGAAAACATTTTGGTTTATTGAGATTTTCCCTTTCTAGTCCCATTTATCCTAACTTTTTTAAACCCTCCATGACTGATCTCATTGTTAAAGTATGGAGCAGTTTGGGTATTAAATGTTTTTCGGATCTGTTTGTTGGAGGAAATCTTTTTCATTTGAGCAATTGTCAGATAAATGTAGCTTACCCAAAACTCACTTTTTTAGATACCTACAAATCAGAGACTTTCTAAGATCTCAATTATGCAACATTTTCTATAAGCTCAGATAAGAACTTACTAGACATAATCTTTAATTTGACACCTTTTCATAAAGGTTCAATATCTAATATTTATGGTATGTTACTGGAGACGAGGAATGTTCCTTTAGACAAAATTAAGAATCTCTGGGAACAAGATTTACAGACATCAATATCTGAGGAAATTTGGTATGAGATTTTTAAACTGGCTAATACTTCATCACTATGTGCTCACCATTCCCTCATACAATTTAAAGTGGTACATAGAGCCCATATGACTAAAGATAAGCTATCTCGTTTTTATTCAGATATATCTCCCTACTGTGACAGATGTAATAATGGAGAAGCTTCATTAATTCATATGTTTTGGACTTGTCCATATCTTGAAAAATATTGGAAGGAAGTTTTTCTAACTGTTTCTTTACTTTTCAAAGTCAATTTTAAACCCAATCCTTTGACAGCCCTATTCGGTATTGTTGCAGGACAAGATATCAAGCTGAAGACAACTGATTTACATATTTTGGCCTTTAGCTCTGTGATAGCTAGGAGGGTGCTTTTGTTTAAATGGAAAGATATTTTTCCTCCTACTCATGCTCAATGGTTATATGACATTATGTCATGCTTAGATTTAGAGAAGATTCGTTGTTCAACTTCTGAACCCCGTCAAGACTTTCAAACATTGTGGGGACTCTTTCTGAATTATTTTCCAAACTTTCAAAACCCTCAATTTGTTGCTTAAATTTAGATTTTGACTATTATTAATTTTTATTATACGAGAAGGTATTTTGCTTTTTTTTTTCTCCTTAATAAACTGCTTCGGTCTTGGTAGGTGTTAAACTTTTTTTTTGGTAACAAATGAGTATATTTCAATATAACTATTGACTAACCTAAATGAATATGGGGTAATGAAATTGTTATTATCATACAATAGATACAATGTAATTGGTAGATTTTTTCTTAGTGTTTTCGACCTTTTATATGTACTTTCTTGTACTCTGTATTCAGCTATGTAGAAACTAATAAAAATATTGAAAGAGATGTTAATATTCTATGTATTGTTCACTTGCTTTTTGCCATTTGCACGATTCATTCATTTGTTCATGTGTTGGGTGCTTGATGTTTTTCTAGGAACAGGATCCATGGTGTTGCTTTGTTTCATGGCTGCCTGTGTGAGAGGACGAATCACAGTTGTGTTCTGTATACATACATGTACTCTGATAATAAATGTACTTTGAACTTTGAACTTTGAACTTTAACTACTTCTTGAATCGGTCACCACAAAACTTGAACTGTAAAACCAGTGTGGACATCACAAAATCTCAATTCATTCATTCTGCAACATCTAATTAAACATTTAACCACACACTCTTGGAACTCCAAGAGGACCACAACCTTATTATAGGGTTTGGATGCAATGACCTAGAGAGCTATGTTGGCTGGAATCAGGGCCTTGTGCTTTGGCTTTTGGTAGGGTAATCAAGCAGATCAGAGGGCAGAGAGCAGGCTAAAAGTGGTCCCCTGGTTCTCCAGGTTCAAGGGTTCAGTTCAAAGCTAACAACCCTGACTAGTAAAAAAAAATTGTTACTGAAATGGCAATTACAAATTATATATCTGGGCGCGACGGTATTCCTGAGTCTCCACTCAGGATTTGTATGACTGACTGTACTGAAAACCGGGAGGAAGCTACTGGTACAATGAAGAAATCGCTGACCACCGCCAGGATCAAGACCTGGTTTTTGGAATGTAGAACCATACACAACCCTGGCAAGCTAGCACAATTAACTGCAGAAGTGCATTGTTACAACCTACTTCTTCTGGGTGTTAGTGAAAACAGATGGATAGGGTCTAGCAGACTACAGGCAGCAACTAGTGAAACAGTTTTATACTCAGGATGGAAAGATGGTCAACATCGTGATGGCGAAGCTGTCATTTTGAAGAGGCATTGAGAAGTGTTTTCTGGAGTGTAAACCAATTAACAATTAGCTGATGAGAGTCAGACTGACAAGGAAGCAAGTGAACATGACTGCGATCCAGTGTTATGCTCCAATTAATGATAGTGACATTGAAGAAAAGGATGTCTTCTATGAACAGCTGCAATCAAAGCTACAGTTAACACCGTGCCATGACATAATCATCATCACGGGAGTAACAATACACACTTCACTGGAGTCATGGCCACGCATGGATGTGGAATGATGAATAACAATGGTGAAAGACTGGTGGAAGTCTGTGCCGTGAACAATCTAGTCATAGAGGAAGCCCTCTTTCCACACCATGAAGTCCACAAACTGACATGGTGCTCACCCAATGGATGTGACAAGAATCAAACTGACCACTTAATGATCAAAGGTATGCGAAGATGATCCTTGCAGGGTGTAAAAGTGAAGAGAGGAGCCAATATAGGAAGTGATCACCACTTTGTAGCAGTGATGAAACTCAAGCTGAGAAGCACTGGGCCAGAAGTCATGTACAAAGACATTTTGATGTTGGGATGCTCAAGGATATCAGTGTGAGATCTGTCTTCACCACTCAGCTTAAGAACAGATTTCCGGCTTGCAAGACCTTGACAAAGAGGTGTCAGTAGACAGAATCGACATAATGTGTTAATGGATTGCCTGTTTCTTCAAAGAGATCAGCATGGCTTGTCTAGGATACAGAGCTGGAAAGAAAAACAAGAAATGGATACAGCAGGGAACATGGACAGCCTTAGAAGAAAGACGGGAAATTAAGAAGAGAGTGTTGAATGCGAAGTCACCGAGGATGAAGCAGAAACTTCAACTCGATTATACTGAAGCTAGCAAGAAAGTGAAGAGGCTTGTAAGAAAGGATAAGAGAATCTACATGGAAGACCTTGCAGAGGAGGTTGAAGCAGCAGCCAATTGAAGTGATCAGGGAAACATACAAGATCTCAAAATTGGTATGCAGAAAGTTCCAGGCCAGATCCAATGGTCCTGTGAGAGATAAGAATGGTCTGCTTTCGACAACTCAGAAAGAGCAAGAAACATGATGGATGGAGTATGTCAGAGAATTACTGAATAAACCATTACCAACTGAAGAACAAGAGGCAGCAGAGGAGCTCAATATCAACACAGATCCTCCCAAGAAAGAAGAGGTTGTTGCTGCCATTAAATCATTACTGAACAGCAAAGCTCTAGGACATGACAATTTGAATGCCATCACTGTTTACTATAATCTGGGAATGGGGACAAGCACTCAAGAATTGGACAAAGGGAGTTTTTGTTAAGATCCCCAAGAAAGGAGCACTAAGAGATTGCAACAACTGGCCTGGCATCACACTTTTGTAAGTGCCCAGGAAGATTATCACCAAAGTCAGTGTCCAACAGGTTACAAATTCTGTTGATGTCTGCTTGAGGAAGGAGCAAGCTGGCTGCAGGAGAAACAGAGGCTGTGTTGAACAGATCCTCATGCTGTGTAACATCATAGAGCAGTGCACAAAGTGGCAGAGACAACTGTGTGTAAATTTTGTGGAATTTGAAAAGGCTTTTGATAGTCTCCACAGGGAGAACCTCGGGTGAATTCTCAGATTATACGGGATCCCTTCCAAAATTCTCCATCTTATCCAGAGTTTCTATGCTAACTTCACCTGCACAGTGGGGGACTACAATATGAGCTTTGAAGTCGACAGGAGTCAGGAAAGGCTGTGTGATGTCAGCGATATTGACTGGGTTATGAGGCAAACCATGACAGATAAGCCAAGTGGATTTGGTGGACTCTATTCTCTACTTTAGAAGACTTTGACTTTGTGGATGACCTCGCATTACTATCACATGCACACCAGCACATGTAAGAAAAAACTCAGCATCTGTGTACCTTTAGTGGACAGGTTGGATTCAGAGTCAGCCAGAGAAAAACTGAGACCATAACACTCAATGCAGAGTTTCTTTCTCCCATCAAGATATATGGCATTGACTTACCAACCACCGACAGGTTCATCTACCTAGGCAGAATCATTTGGCAGGACAGTGGGACCAAGGACAACATCCAGTGTAACCTCAGAAAAGCTAGAAATGTCTTCAGACCAACGAAAAACATATGGGGATCAACCAAGCACAGTATTCACACTAAGGTGAAGCTGTACCAGAGCTGTGTTCTCTCCACGCTCTTGTATGGACCAGAATGCTGGTGCATGACCGAGAATGACCTTGCCAAACTGTCGTCATTCCACACCATGAGCCTTTGGAAGATCCTCTGCATTTTCTGGCCAGGGAAGATCTCCAACTATAACCTACTCCTTCAGTGTCATCAAGAGGAGATGGCCACGATCATCATGAGGAAATGTTGGAGATGGATTGGGCACGTGATGTGAAGAGAGATCAGCTTCATCATCAAGACAGCAGTTCATTGAACCCCTGAAGGGCGGAGGACATAAGAGAGATCAAAGACAACTTGGCGCCGTACCACAGAGGCAAACATGAGGACCCTGAAACACACCTGAGGCACAATAGAGAAGATGGCCAAGCACAGACATTGCTGCCCTAAATGCCAGCAGCATAACAGGCAGTAACTACTACAAACTAATCCATTTTTTGAATCTACCTTATCTGAATTATTGTCCGCCCTCAGCCCAGTCTGTCCCAAAGCAGTGCTTTGCAGCTTTGGACCTACATCCTCTTGCCCAGCTACACTGGGCTTCTGAAAATCTCTTTCCTTTCGGTTGAATTAATTTTTTTTATTGTATGATTATATGAATTTAGGAGGGAAGGAACATCGACTCAGACCATGAGAGGCCTGCGTCGGGCATTTTTATGCCTTACAAAGCGCGGGGCGCCACTCCTCGCGAAAGGCACTAGAGCAATGTGTGGTTAAGTGCCTTGCTCAAGGACACAAACACGCTGCCACAGCTGAGGCTCGAACTAGCGACCTTCAGATCACTAGACGAATGCCTTAACCACTTGGCCACGTGCCCAACACGTGAATTTAACTGCATTGCAAAGAAATGGAGGTCTTCTTTTCTTTGCAAAAGATAAACATGCTAAATGCACATTATAGTCCCCATATTACTATCAAGTCTGGGAGGAAATTGTGGCTCCTTTCCAGATGAATATGCTTTCACTACCCTGTTGCATTTAAATGGTTGTGCCCAATTAATAATTTTTATCTCCATTTCACAGTCACAATGAGCCAGATTGTGAGAGTGGCTGGACATGAAGATCAGAATAAAATTGGCCAGGTGGCTTGCAACACTGGGCTGAAAGAGCAATGGAGAGATAATGAAACAGGCCTGCCAAGCTCTGCATCCAGTGTTTGCTGGCACTTACAGATCTCTCTTGTTGTCCACTTGGCAGGTACTAACAAAGCATCACACACAAAATGGCAAGGAAACTCAGCAAGTCAGACAGTATCTCTGGAGGGGTAGGAACAGTCGACTTTTCGGTCTGAGATACTTTATTCTGGTTAAGGGTCTCAGTCTGAAGCGACAACTGTTTATTTCCCTCTTTAGGTTCTGCCTGACTTGCTGAGTTACTCCCGCATTTTGTGTGTGTTGCTCAAAATTTCTAGCATCTGCAGAATCTCTTTTATGTTGAGGTATCACCAGAGCCCATTTGCTGAACTTCTTATTCTCTTCCTGTACATACGAGAGGGCTTCTATAATGACAACGAACATTGCATGGAGCACAGAATCCTAGTGGAAGTCCCAACTCCTGTGTCAGAAGATGGCCTCTTGGTACGTGTAACTCACAGAAATGACATAAATCAACATTGCACAGTGTTAAATGGTTGCAAGGCACATCCCAGCTTTCTGTTGCTAAGAGCTCAGCATACAGAGAAGCTGCACTAACTGAGAAAAAATGAACTCAGTGATGTAAACATCCAACTGAGCATGTATCAACAACATTTGTTTATTAAAACTCCAAGCAGGGCATTCTACCAACACATTTATTAGCTTTCATTTCTTGACATTATTCTGGACTGC